>NC_139910.1:12909482-13337000 GCF_905171665.1 Trachurus trachurus | reverse complement strand
TATTACCCAGGGGGCAAAGCAAAAAAACGGACACGGAGCGTTGTAAAAGGTTTGACACCAGAAATGATATCTAGGAACTTCAAGGATTAAAACCTGGGTGGACAACCCGGTCAACTCGCTGCTGGAAAGATACAGGGGGCTAAAACCCCTTTCTGGGGTCATTTTGCTGGCGAAATGATGTAAATGCAAATATTTAGGTACTACAATGGCATAAATAGTCATACAACTATAACATTTGGCAGAGAGTATCTTGACACATAGGGGGAGGCATGAAAAAAAGATTCTGGGGTTTGTTGCAACTCAATTTTAAGATATCTCCCTCAACATCCCAAAAAAGACAAAAAAAAGTACTGTTTGCCTGACAAATTCTCATGAAAATTATTATTTTTCAGCACTTTATGGAGAATATCTATGCTTAACATGTATATAGAAAATTTCCTTAATTCATAAGCTTCCATTTGAAACCAAGATAGCCAGTTTCTATCTCAAAAGCCCCACTTGCTGTGGCCAACGGTCTTCTCTATCTATCTGTTCACTTTGGGGAGACCAGAAATAGAATGGTTTCTGATCATGCCAGTTAACATGTAGTTTTTCACAATAGGTGTTGCATTGTTTGGAGACAGCCTGTAGCTTTCCAGTAGCTAGTAGAAAGGCTATCTTGGACTCAAATGGAAGCTTATGAATTAAGGAAATTTTCTATATATATGTTAAGCATAGATATTCTCCATAAAGTGCTGAAAAATAATAATTTTCATGAGAATTTGTCAGGCGAACAGTACTTTTTTTGGTCTTTTTTGGGATGTTGAGGGTGATATCTTAAAATTGAGTTGCATCAAACCCCAGAATCTTTTTTTCATGCCTCCCCCTATGTGTCAAGATACTCTCTGCCAAATTTTATAGTTGTATGACTATTTATGCCATTGTAGTACCAAAATATTTGCATTTACATCATTTCGCCAGCAAAATGACCCCAGAAAGGGGTTTTGGCCCCTGTAGCTTTCCAGCAGCTAGTTGACCAGGTTGTCCACCCAGGTTTTAATCCTTGAAGTTCCTAGATATCATTTCTGGTGTCAAACCTTTTACAACGCTCCGTGTCCGTTTTTCAAAAAACTGGGATTTTGCCCCCTGGGTATATGGTAGAACTGGTGTTCTGGGAAATAAAAGAAGACAATCAATGAAACAACCAAATATAAAAAACTACAGTCTTGTGATGATGTGGATGTGTAGATGAATGTTTCTGTATAAAAACAACTATGTGCATATTATTAGGAGTTATCGCTACTAAACTGGCTAGAGTTAGCCTACACAAGCTAATGTTATTCTGAACAAGCTGATGTTAGCAGAGTAAGCTAGCTTTAGCTTAAACAAGCCAACATTAGACTGAGCTGGGGTGACTTTAGCTTGCTACCATCACGTTGTTAGCATTAACACAAGTTGGCTTGTTGATGCTAATGCTAGCTTGTTTAGAGTAAAACTAGCTTGTTTGGAATCACTTTAGCTCGTTAACGCTAACAAAGTGATGGTAGGTTTGTTCATGTGTATTAGCTTACTGTGTTAGCAGCAGCATTTGTTTTATCAATTGTGAAATTTCATACCAACTTCCACATCTGCTATCTGTTGTATTGACATCCCTTTAGAAGAAGCTTTTACTGCTATGCTAATGCTAGCTTGTTTAGAGTAAAACTAGCTTGTTTGGAATCACTTTAGCTCATTAGCGCTAACAAAGTGATGGTAGCAAGCTAAAGTCACCCCAGCTCAGTCTAATGTTGGCTTGTTTAAGCTAAAGCTAGCTTACTCTGCTAACATCAGCTTGTTCAGAATAACATTAGCTTGTGTAGGCTAACTCTAGCCAGTTTAGGCTAACACAAGTTGGCTTGTTGATGCTAATGCTAGCTTGTTTAGAGTAAAACTAGCTTGTTTGGAATCACTTTAGCTCATTAGCGCTAACAAAGTGATGGTAGCAAGCTAAAGTCACCCCAGCTCAGTCTAATGTTGGCTTGTTTAAGCTAAAGCTATCTTACTTGGCTAACATCAGCTTGTTCAGAATAACATTAGCTTGTGTAGGCTAACTCTAGCCAGTTTAGGCTAACACGAGTTGGCTTGTTGATGCTAATGCTAGCTTGTTTAGAGTAAAACTAGCTTGTTTGGAATAACTTTAGCTCGTTAACGCTAACGGAGTGATGGTAGGTTTGTGCATGTGTGTTAGCAGCAGCTTTTGTTTTATCAGTTGTGAAATTTCATACCAACTTCCACATAGGCTATCTGGTGTATTGACATCCCTTTAGAAGAAGCTTTTACTGCTATGCTAATGCTAGCTTGTTTAGAGTAAAACTAGCTTGTCTGGAATAACTTTAGCTTGCTACCATCACGTTGTTAGCATTAACGAGCTTAAGTCACCCCAGCTCAGTCTAATGTTGGCTTGTTTAAGCTAAAGCTAGCTTACTCTGCTAACATCAGCTTGTTCAGAATAACATTAGCTTGTGTAGGCTAACTCTAGCCAGTTTAGGCTAACACAAGTTGGCTTGTTGATGCTAATGCTAGCTTGTTTAGAGTAAAACTAGCTTGTTTGGAATCACTTTAGCTCGTTAACGCTAACAAAGTGATGGTAGGTTTGTTCATGTGTATTAGCTTACTGTGTTAGCAGCAGCTTTTGTTTTATCAATTGTGAAATTTCATACCAACTTCCACATCTGCTATCTGTTGTATTGACATCCCTTTAGAAGAAGCTTTTACTGCTATGCTAATGATAGCTTGTTTAGAGTAAAACTAGCTTGTTTGGAATCACTTTAGCTCATTAGCGCTAACAAAGTGATGGTAGCAAGCTAAAGTCACCCCAGCTCAGTCTAATGTTGGCTTGTTTAAGCTAAAGCTATCTTACTTGGCTAACATCAGCTTGTTCAGAATAACATTAGCTTGTGTAGGCTAACTCTAGCCAGTTTAGGCTAACACGAGTTGGCTTGTTGATGCTAATGCTAGCTTGTTTAGAGTAAAACTAGCTTGTTTGGAATCACTTTAGCTCGTTAACGCTAACAAAGTGATGGTAGGTTTGTTCATGTGTATTAGCTTACTGTGTTAGCAGCAGCTTTTGTTTTATCAATTGTGAAATTTCATACCAACTTCCACATCTGCTATCTGTTGTATTGACATCCCTTTAGAAGAAGATTTTACTGCTATGCTAATGCTAGCTTGTTTAGAGTAAAACTAGCTTGTTTGGAATCACTTTAGCTCATTAGCGCTAACAAAGTGATGGTAGCAAGCTAAAGTCACCCCAGCTCAGTCTAATGTTGGCTTGTTTAAGCTAAAGCTAGCTTACTCTGCTAACATCAGCTTGTTCAGAATAACATTAGCTTGTGTAGGCTAACTCTATAGCCAGTTTAGGCTAACACGAGTTGGCTTGTTGATGCTAATGCTAGCTTATTTAGAGTAAAACTAGCTTGTTTGGAATAACTTTAGCTCGTTAACGCTAACGGAGTGATGGTAGGTTTGTGCATGTGTGTTAGCAGCAGCTTTTGTTTTATCAGTTGTGAAATTTCATACCAACTTCCACATAGGCTATCTGGTGTATTGACATCCCTTTAGAAGAAGCTTTTACTGCTATGCTAATGCTAGCTTGTTTAGAGTAAAATTAGCTTGTCTGGAATAACTTTAGCTTGCTACCATCACGTTGTTAGCATTAACGAGCTTAAGTCACCCCAGCTCAGTCTAATGTTGGCTTGTTTAAGCTAAAGCTAGCTTACTCTGCTAACATCAGCTTGTTCAGAATAACATTAGCTTGTGTAGGCTAACTCTAGCCAGTTTAGGCTAACACGAGTTGGCTTGTTGATGCTAATGCTAGCTTGTTTGGAGTAAAACTAGCTTGTTTGGAATAACTTTAGCTCGTTAACGCTAACGGAGTGATGGTAGGTTTGTGCATGTGTGTTAGCAGCAGCTTTTGTTTTATCAGTTGTGAAATTTCATACCAACTTCCACATAGGCTATCTGGTGTATTGACATCCCTTTAGAAGAAGCTTTTACTGCTATGCTAATGCTAGCTTGTTTAGAGTAAAACTAGCTTGTCTGGAATAACTTTAGCTTGCTACCATCACGTTGTTAGCATTAACGAGCTTAAGTCACCCCAGCTCAGTCTAATGTTGGCTTGTTTAAGCTAAAGCTAGCTTACTCTGCTAACATCAGCTTGTTCAGAATAACATTAGCTTGTGTAGGCTAACTCTAGCCAGTTTAGGCTAACACAAGTTGGCTTGTTGATGCTAATGCTAGCTTGTTTAGAGTAAAACTAGCTTGTTTGGAATCACTTTAGCTCGTTAACGCTAACAAAGTGATGGTAGGTTTGTTCATGTGTATTAGCTTACTGTGTTAGCAGCAGCTTTTGTTTTATCAATTGTGAAATTTCATACCAACTTCCACATCTGCTATCTGTTGTATTGACATCCCTTTAGAAGAAGCTTTTACTGCTATGCTAATGCTAGCTTGTTTAGAGTAAAACTAGCTTGTTTGGAATCACTTTAGCTCATTAGCGCTAACAAAGTGATGGTAGCAAGCTAAAGTTACCCCAGCTCAGTCTAGTGTTGGCTTGTTCGAGCTAAAGCTAGCTTACTCTGCTAACATCAGCTTGTTCAGAATAACATTAGCTTGTGTAGGCTAACTCTAGCCAGTTTAGGCTAACACGAGTTGGCTTGTTGATGCTAATGCTAGCTTGTTTAGAGTAAAACTAGCTTGTTTGGAATAACTTTAGCTCGTTAACGCTAACGGAGTGATGGTAGGTTTGTGCATGTGTGTTAGCAGCAGCTTTTGTTTTATCAGTTGTGAAATTTCATACCAACTTCCACATAGGCTATCTGGTGTATTGACATCCCTTTAGAAGAAGCTTTTACTGCTATGCTAATGCTAGCTTGTTTAGAGTAAAACTAGCTTGTCTGGAATAACTTTAGCTTGCTACCATCACGTTGTTAGCATAACGAGCTTAAGTCACCCCAGCTCAGTCTAATGTTGGCTTGTTTAAGCTAAAGCTAGCTTACTCTGCTAACATCAGCTTGTTCAGAATAACATTAGCTTGTGTAGGCTAACTCTAGCCAGTTTAGGCTAACACGAGTTGGCTTGTTGATGCTAATGCTCGCTTGTTTAGAGTAAAACTAGCTTGTTTGGAATAACTTTAGCTCGTTAACGCTAACGGAGTGATGGTAGGTTTGTGCATGTGTGTTAGCAGCAGCTTTTGTTTTATCAGTTGTGAAATTTCATACCAACTTCCACATAGGCTATCTGGTGTATTGACATCCCTTTAGAAGAAGCTTTTACTGCTATGCTAATGCTAGCTTGTTTAGAGTAAAACTAGCTTGTCTGGAATAACTTAACCCTTGTGTTGTCCTCACATTAAACAGACATCCCTTGTCTCCTAGGGTCACACTGTCCCCAATGATTGATCCCGCTGTCCCGATATTACGATTGCTACACACACACACACACACACACACACACACACACACACACACACACACACACACACACACACACACACAGAGACAAGCATGCAGGAACGTACGCAGGGGCTCATCCCCATATACACGTGCGTGGGGTCGGGGGGAGGGGGGGGGGGGGGGGGGGGGGGGTGTATTATTAAAAAAAAATTATCATTATAATTATTACTATTATAAAAAAATATCCCATACCGTACAGCTTACACAGAAACATGACCAATGACAAGTTATGTTTAGATAGATAGATAGATAGATAGATAGATAGATAGATAGATAGATAGATAGATAGATAGATAGATAGATAGAGTGATCACCAATCAATCAATCTGGTCACCAATCAATCCAAAAAATTATTATTATTATTATTATTATAAAAAATATATCCCATACCTTTATCTTTATATCTCATATTTTTATTGTACAGCTTACACAGAAACATGGCCAATGACAAGTTATAGATAGATAGATAGATAGATAGATAGATAGATAGATAGATAGATAGATAGATAGATAGATAGATAGATAGATAGATAGATAGATAGAGTGGTCACCAATCAATCTAGTCACCAATCAATCAATCAAACAATCAATCAATCAAGTTCCAAATTCCCAGCAGCACACTCACCGCAGTATGGAAGCGAACAGCTTTTGCAGATATATTTTTTACACCCGCAGCACAAAGTGTAGGTTTTGTTGTCCTTTTTCCGTGGGCAAAACTGACACATCTTCCTCTTCCTCGCCCCCCCGGTGAGGTTATCTGCTGCTCCTCCTGCTCCTGCTCCTGCTCCTGCTCCTGCTCCTGCTCCTGCTCCTGCTCCTGCTCCTGCTCCTGCTCCTGCTCCTGCTGCTCCTGCTCCTGCTGCTGCTGCTCCTGCTGCTGCTGCTGCATCCTCACGTCCATCGCAAAATCTAGATCTAGCCCCCATCCGAATCCCTCGTACGACTGCTGCTGATGCTGTTGTACGGGGGAGACGCTCCCTCCTTTCTATCAACGGACTCACCAGCGCCTTTCCCAGCTGCTCGAGAAACACCCTCCTCTTGTTCCGCTTCTGAGACATCCAGTCAGGGTTCATTTCTCTCCATATCACGAAAGCATTGTAGGCGGAAATGTCGACTATGTTGTGGAAAATGACCAAGGGCCAGCGAGCGGTCATCCTTCTACAGCTGTACGTTCCAATCACCTTGTCGAGGTTATCGACACCTCCTTTGTTGCGGTTGGTCTAGTATGATGACCGGTTTTCTGTCACGGCGATCGCTCACTCCGGCCTCCTCCGTGTGCTTCGTGCTGACCAGTATCACGTTTTTGTTTTTCTTGGGCACATAGGAAACTGCAGCAGTGGTTGGCGTGAAGGCAAATTTCGACGAGAACACAGCTCTTCCCTTCGCCTGGAGCAGTTCAAGCGGGAGCTCGGGCTTGTTTTTTCGAATGGTGCCGACCATGGTCATCTTTCTTTTCAGCAGCTGCTGTCCGAGTTCATAAGAGGTGAAGAAATTGTCACATGTGACATTGCGATCCCTCAGTCCCTCCGTGACATCGAGCACAACCCGCATCCCCTGGTTCTTTTCTGGGCCTGGACCTGGACCTGGACCTGGACCTTCTCTTCCTCTTCCTCTTCCTCTTCCTCTTCCTCGTTCTCCTACGCCGGCGGCCGCGGCGGTGCTGGTGCTGGCGGTGGCGCTGGCCTTCCCCGTATACACTTGCATCTTCCAAGCGTAACTGGATTTTGCATCACACGCCACCCATGACTTGATCCCATATTTTGCAGGCTTGCTGGGCATATACTGCCGAAAGGGACAGCGGCCTTTGAACGGAACCAGTTGTTCGTCCACCGTTACCTCAGGCCCTGGGTTGTAGAAGTACGGCAACCGACCCACCCACTTGTCCCAGACCTCTCTTATGGCCGCCAGTTTGTCAGTGGCACTTCTCGCGGGTCTCGACTCGCGGTCGTCAAATCTCAGCAGTCTGGAGTAGACGTGAAAGACTTTCAGCGGCATCGTGGCACGAAAGATGGCCCGTCCGCTCTCTGCGTCCCATAGACTGGCCGTAGCCTCACCTCGGGACCTGTAAACGCCCGCCAAGAGCAGCAGCCCTACGTAGGCGCGAAGATCGGTGGCATCCATGGGTTTCCAGCCGTCGTCTCCGTATTTCCGACGCCCCTCCAAATTTGTCATCTTCAAGATTATAATTTCTATCAACGGAGTGGTGAACATGAGAAATGTGGAGACAATGTCGTGGGCGAGGGCGAGTGAATATTCTGTCGGTCCCGGTGGGCCAGTTGTTGGCAGTGGTGGTGGTGGTGACGGCGGTGGTGGTAGTGGTGGCGACGACGACGGCGGTGTAAT
The DNA here is from genome assembly GCF_905171665.1 of Trachurus trachurus. Taxonomy (NCBI): domain Eukaryota; kingdom Metazoa; phylum Chordata; class Actinopteri; order Carangiformes; family Carangidae; genus Trachurus; species Trachurus trachurus. The sequence continues at coordinate 13,329,186 of NC_139910.1, read as the reverse complement.
GTTACTTTCCACCCTCCCGTCATTTCTACCCTGCTGCCGTTCATTGTATGCTATGGAGGACCATTTAATTTTGCCATTTTTTGAGAAAAAACCTTCTTCTCTGTCCACTTCTTCTTCTTCTTCTTCTTCTTCTTCTTCTTCTTCTTCTTCTTCTTCCCCGCGCTCTTCTCTTTCCACGAGTTCACTCTCTTCTTCTTCACTTTCTTCTTCTTCACTGTCTTCTCCTTCTTCTTCGCTGTCTTCTCCTTCTTCTTCGCTGTCTTCTTCTTTTTCACTGTGTTCTTCTTCACTGTGTTCTTCTTCTTCTTCTTCTTCTTCTTCACCACTGTCTTCTTCTTCTTCTTCACTGTGTTCTTCTATTCCTACTCTTACGCCTTCTTCCAATCCTCCACTTTCCTCTCCTTCAGACCATGACATATTGTGCTCTGGATTACATTCATCACAATCTTCTTCCTCAAACACATCCTCCACTTGTTCATCACCATCATCATCATCATCATCAAGGCATGCATTTGAGAGCATCTGTTTTAGACGGCCTAGAGCGCCTAATTCTTGACTCATGGCTACAGCGCAGTATTGTGGTGGTGTTTTTGTTGTAATGTTTTGCTGTATTAGGACTAGGACTTGTAGTAGTACAACTTTTTCCCATTAGCAAGGCAAGGCAAGGCAATAGGATATAGAAAGCCAATTTTATTTGTACAGCACTTAGAAGTTTCAAGCACAATGTGAGAAATCCAACATCATCATCATCATCATCATCATCACAGTCCACATTCTTCTTCTCCCTAGACATCAGTAAACTGTTCCTCAGCTTTTTTTTTTAAACATTAGAGGTGGGAATTATGGTGGGCCAGTTGTTGGCAGTGGTGGTGGCGACGACGGCGGTGTAATGTTACTTTCCACCCTCCCGTCATTTCTACCCTGCTGCCGTTCATTGTATGCTATGGAGGACCATTTAATTTTGCCATTTTTTGAGAAAAAACCTTCTTCTCTGTCCACTTCTTCTTCTTCTTCTTCTTCTTCTTCTTCTTTGTCTTCTTCTTCTTCTTCTTCTTCTTCTTCTTCTTCTTCTTCTTCTTCTTCTTCTTCTTCTTCTTCTTCTTCTTCCTCTTCCCCGCGCTCTTCTCTTTCCACGAGTTCACTTTCTTCTTCTTCTTCACTGTCTTCTCCTTCGTCTTCACTGTCTTCTTCTTCTTCTTCTTTGTCTTCTTCTTCTTCCTCTTCTTCTTCTTCTTCTTCTTCCTCTTCCCCGCGCTCTTCTCTTTCCACGAGTTCACTTTCTTCTTCTTCTTCACTGTCTTCTCCTTCGTCTTCACTGTCTTCTTCTTCTTCTTCTTCTTCTTCTTCTTCTTCTTCTTCTTCTTCTTCTTCTTCTTCTTCTTCTTCTTCTTCACCACTGTGTTCTTCTATTCCTACTCTTACTAATCCTCCACTTTCCTCTCCTTCAGACCATGACATATTGTGCTCTGGATTACATTCATCACAATCTTCTTCCTCAAACACATCCTCCACTTGTTCATCACCATCATCATCGTCATCATCAAGGCATGCATTTGAAAAGTTGATTGAAAATCAGTTTTAGACGGCCTAGAGCGCCTAATTCTTCACTCATGGCTACAGCGCAGTGTTGTGGTGATGATGTTGTTGTTGTTGTTGTTGTAATGTTTTGCTGTATTAGGACAAGTACTTGTAGTAGTACAACTTTTCTTCCCATTAGCAAGGCAAGGCAAGGCAAAGAAAGGCAAGGAAGGCACCAATAGGAATTAAGTCAGTTTTATTTGTGCAGCACAAATCAACATCAACTCCAATACTCCAATACTCACCCTCCTCCCGGCTGTTTTAGAAACAGGGAGACACACAGACACAGAAACACAGAAACAGAGAGAGACACACACACACACACACACACACACACACACACACACACACACACACACACACACACACACACACACACACACACACACACACACACACGCACACACATATTCTCTCTCTCTCTCTCTCTTTAGGTTGCCATGTCAGTTTCATTGTCCAACAAAAGCAAACACTGCTGTAAAACACCAACGGGTGAAGTGTGTGTCTTTGTGTGCGCTTGTGTGTGTGAGACATGCTTCATTGTGCATGCAAACCAGCCACACATCTGGAGCACGAAAGGTCATGCCCCCCACATATCTGAACCTGTGAGTCTGTGTTCAGGCCTGCTGCTTGTTGATTTGGCCATGTACAGTACAGCTTTACAGTGGGAGATACTGGTGAGCCCATGGCACCTCCATGCTGGTCTGTCTCTATTCTCAACAGTATTATTGGATGCTGTTGGAACAGGCATTGCTTAAGAGCTTGGTGCTCAACGCAGTGGATGATTACTGATACCAAAACTTTGGCACACAGAGTAGTAAATTATGATAAACAGCCACCGACAATGAACAATATCCTATTCTTGGTTTCACAGTGCCGCCCTTGGCACCAACAGGCGTTATCATAACGTGCCACATGCCTGTTGTAAACAGCTGCTGGATTCTGCAGTGTTAGAGATACTAGACATGTTAATCAGAGCGATCACATCAGGAGCTATTTTTTTATGTGAAAAGATGTAAAGTTCCATGACAAGTCCAGATGTGTCATCACCTAAAAATACCTTTTTGAGTTGTGACCCATCTGAAAAATTTATTATTAGGCACTACATTGGGACAAAGATACTAAATTACACATTTTTGGCATTAAAAAAAAAAACATTACTGACTGATTGTGACCACATAGGCCTAATAAATCTAAATAGTTAATATTGCATGCATGTAAGTTAATTAATTTCTCATATCCTTTTGAAAAAGTTGTTCAATTGGCTGGTTTGTATTATTCCATGGTATCTCAGGAAATGCAAGACTTGGAACAGCTGGCTGAATGGAGCACACTGATTTAAAAAAAACAACAACCAATGGGCCAATTTAAATTTAGGGGTTTACTATACATGGCAAGAACCTAACAATCACCCCCGGAGCAGCTCTCTGGTATCACTCTGCTTTGAATATATGACAGGGTGTGTTTTACTGATTACTGAGACCTGTGTTGAGCAGACACCATCAAGTACTGTGGGCAGTTTCTTAGATAGTGTCAGCTCTATAAATATATGGGGTGCTTTGAAAGTTTCCATGTCGGTGCTCCATTGTCCTGTGCCACAAGGGGTTCTACAGACCTACAGGCGTGTGTGTGTAGTTTGTATGATTTGTAATTTGACATGACTCATAATTGTAGTGAGGGATCTTTTACAAGTGATAGGCCATAGCAAGACTGTTTTTGGTCTTTCTATCATCAATTTTTATTTAGAGGATAGCTGATTGACTGGAAGTATATTTACATTCTACAACATCGTATTAAAAGAAAAGTTTGTATTCCTTCCCCAGATTTTTGGGATAAGCCTACCTACATCAACCATAGCAGAAAAAAAATCATAGCCTACTCAACCATGGTTAACTTAAATACACAATTTATTAAAGGTGATAAAAGTATGGCCACAGGTGATCTGTTTCTAGTCCTGTGTAAAAATACAAAAATGTTGGAGTGATGTCTCATTTGAAATATGAAAGGTTGAAGAAGGGGTTTGAACTCGGTTTCCCTCCTCATGGGTCTTTCAGTGGCCGTGTGTGTCATCAGAAAAAACTGTATAATGTCATGACATTTTGTGCCAGGAAAATATTCTTCAGCACTGGATTTCAGATAAAGCCCCCTTGGTTGTGGGATGGCATATAGGACAATAATGGACTGTAGCCTACCTCTGGACAATCTGTCTCCTGCTGCACTACAAACTAATGCCTTGAAAGAATATAGAAACCATTTCTTGATAGTATTAATGTAAACTTCTGCTATAATGACAAGATGTTTTGTAATAATAAAAACTGTAGGCCTATTATTTTTCTTTATTTAGCTCCCATTTAGCCTGTCACATTTAGGCTGAACTTATCTGTTAGTGTTTTTTTTTTCTTATTGCCAGCTTGTTTGGTCTTATATGGAAATTAGATTCTTATTGTCTTAAATTAATTAATAAACACATGTAAAAAAAAAAAAAAAAAAAAAAAAAAAAAAGGGCCCATAGCAACCCAGGGGAGTCCATAGCAACGGGCAAGTTCTTCCTGTCAACAATGTAGCTAAGCTGCTAGCTAGTTGAACACGTCTTTTCAGTGACAAAGTGAACTTAATTATCTCTAGGCGACAGGAACTTGAATTATTCGTGGCCATAAATTGTCGCCTTTCTTAAAATGGGGGATGAAAAGCAACGGACTCGTCCCAAACGTATTTTTATCAGCAACGTCGACGGTTATTCCTCCAAGCACATCGCTAAGGTAAAAGTATGGATAGGTCGGTGTGTGCTGTGGGGTAACATGAGCAGTCATTAGCATCAGTGTAGAATAACTTACTGTGTTTATCCCACTGCAATACTGTAGTTTTTGTCGGCGTGCGCGGCCGGGGGGAGCTCAGAGGATGAAGAGCCAGAGACTTCAGCCTCGTCTCCAGCTGAACCTGCTTTCCACATAGTGGGGACTGTTTCCTCCTCCTCCAGCGACGAGAAGACAGGTTTCCTACAGGAACGATATACAGTAAGTCTGAGTAAATAAAAGCACATAAAAACCTCCTGCAATTTTTGATATTGATGTTTTTGCACACTCAAAATTGTTGCTTTTTGCTCTCAAATTATCTTTCTTTATACTGTACTTGCACGCCACCAAACGTTGAATATCTAACCTTTTTTTTTTTTAAATACAGAGCATAATCAGGTTGTATGAGGATGTGATTGCAATAGATTAAAGTATCCAGCACTACACTTTATAATGTATATTACTATTGAGACCATTATATTCTTGACTATTGAGTAATTTTGAATAGCACGCTTTAACTTGCTATAATGCCTTACCTTTTCCCAAGTATAGGATCTAAATGTTTGCTCCACAACACAGGAACATTTTCAGCTTTAACTTATATCTATTTCTGGGTAATGTGATTAATAAAAGATGATGCGTAATATGCTATACAAAATTGTTTGGTAGTCACCAACTCGGGATGAGCTCCTTGAACATCTCCTGGAGTGTGATGTGGTTGTGTACAACATCTCAGAAAATGCAACTCAGCAGCTGATTGAAGAGGCAACATGGGCATTCACAGGTAAGGGAATGAGGTAGGCTTATTATTATGTGGCATGGTGTCATCCTATCAATCTCTTGCAGTTAAAAGATGATATGATTCATCAATGTGACCAAAGTGTAGGCTTAATGTCTTCCCTCCCTGTTCTTTTCCTCCTGGTTTCACAAACAGCCCTTCATGCTCAGTTGGAAAACCTAAAATCTCGGAAAATGTTCATCTTAGTCTCAACAGTGATGACCTGGGCCATGACCAAGCCGCAGAATCCAGTGAGCCTGAATAAAATTAAGGGAAGCTTTTGTCTTTTCCTGGGCATAACAAGCCACAAGTGTGATTATAATTTCTCTTTTCAGGCGGATACAGATGTTCTGCTAACAGAAGAAGAGTTCAGAAGAAGAAGGCCACATCCCGCTTTCAAAAACCACAACAATCTGGAGAAACTTGTCCTCAAATTGGGGAGAGGGGTAAGTAAATTATGATACTGAAAATATTTCAGCACAACAACAGCAAATCATGGCATCACCTGACAAGACAAACACTGGAAAACATTTGTGATCCATATTGATTCAATTGTCCCCTGATTTCAGTCCAAAAAGTCCAAACTTACTGGTTATGTTGTAGCGAGTGGTCTTCAGTACGGAAAGGGGGAGAACCTGTTTCACTACTTTTTCAAGGTAACATAATAAACATATTTAAGATGATATGATATGATACACTGTCAGCTGCATGTACAATTTACAATATCTTTATTTTCAACAGGTGTCTTGGTTGATGCAATTTCCAGAAGTTCCTGTGTTTGGACAGGGCACAAATTGTATTCCCATGATTCACGTACATGACCTTGCAGGGTAATTGTTGTTGTTGTTAATGCTATTCATTAAAGACAAATTCATTTTTTTCCCTTTTTGGATCTTGTGCTAAAATTCCCTCAATTAAACTTTCCCCCGTCAATCGACACTCCATTATGAAGAAGCACAAACAATTTACATATCTGTAGTCTATGGTCTGTATAGATCTGAACTGGTTTTCCCTTTTTTCAGAGTGATCCAAAACATCACTGAGCTCAGGCCAAAGTCAAAGTATATCCTTGCCGTTGATGACTCTAAGAACACATTGGAGGATATTATAAAGGTAAGCTTGTTATAAGCAAGACTGTATCACGTACATTTGTAGTATATATAGCATAGTGGGCTGCTGTGAGACTGATTGCACAACACAATGACAAATAATCTGCAAAAATCTCTCTCTCTGACTCTTAACAAGATGATAAGTGATACACTGGGGCCAGGAAAAATTAACAAGCTACCAGAGCAGGAAGCCATCACCATGAGGGCATTTAAGGTGAAGTTTTGCATTTTTTTTCTTATTCTCTTGAGTTGCGTTCCTGTCTGGCAATAGTTCTCAGTCTTTTCCCTCGGCTGTGCATTCTTTGTATATTTTGTTTGTCAATATTCAGTATTCAACAAACTGTGAAATGTGTATTCAGCCAGAGGAGCTGGAGTACTTTAGTGTCAACCTCCGCCTGGATGCTTTTATCATCAAAGACTCCTTCAGCCTACAATGGACTTCTGACTCTGGGATGATTGAGAACATGGACAGCATTGTGAAAGAATACAAAGACACCAGGCAGCTACTTGTAAGTGTTTAGGTGATTCCGATGAGGAAAAGAGTCACAGCACATTTGTTTTTGATTCTCATTTGTACTTGATGTAAACAAGGCTTCAGGGTTAGATCATTTCTGAATATACTGTATATATGTCAGCAAATTCAGGTGATAAATGCTATTTTTTATATCAGATGAAAGCTGACATGATGCATTCACAATCCAGATGTTTTTTTCCTCATCCGTGTAGCCCATCAGAATCTGCCTGGTCGGACCACCATCTGTGGGTAAAACCACCGTTTCAGAGAAGCTCTGCAATCATTACCAGATACACCACATCAAGATCAAAGAGGTCATTGAGGAAAAGATTACACAACTGGTCAGTGGAAGCCAAAAGTTTGACTGGAGTAATAGATAGAATTTCTCTCATTGTTTTTTCACCGGCATACAGCTGAAGGAAATATACTGCCCTCTTGTGGAACTTCTTCTTTGAAAACAGGAGACGTACTTGTAATGAACATGTACTGTAGATGGGATTTAAAAGGTGTACAGTGAATCTTCTTTATGTCACAGAAGGAAATCGTAGATGGAGGTGACCCTGAACATGTCAGTGAAGAGGTTGAAGCAGCTGCACGGGCAGAGCTGGACAATTTTAACAAAGGCATGGAAATGAATGAAGGTTAGTAATGAAAGCACAGAGAAACTCCACCAGTGTCTCTCAGTGTTACAAACACATGGTTGTTTCTTTTTAGTTCATTAACATCATTTAGATACTTTGGATTGCACAGTGTCTTACGTATTAACCAGTATTCTGATCCATCAGGTCGACTGGAAGACCATCTGGCTTTTAACATTTTGCAGGAAAAACTGAATTCGAGGCCGTGTAGGAACCAAGGATTTGTTCTTGATGGCTTCCCTAAGACCTATGAGCAAGCCAAGATCATTTTCATGGGCAAGTTTCATTCATAAAGCTAAATACCATTTTACTCTTGGTACTATATATATCACCCATATGTGTGTGATGTTCTTTTATCGTTTAGATGAGGACACAGATCACCATGAATCAATGGTCAAAGCTCCTGCGTACAACAAAAAGATCACCCCAGGTCAACAGAATACTTCATTACAAACTAATAAGAGTTGGATCTTCTCTTAAAAAAACAACTTATTAAACTAAAATGTGTTATCCTGTGTGTTTATGCTTTGCAGAGCATGTATTTTCCTTAGAAGCATCTGATGATTTCCTGACAAAAAGAGTACAAGAGCTTCCAGAAAGTGTTGCAGAGGAAATGCGTTACACCCAGGATGAATTCCTCCCTCGCCTGATGAGATACAGGAAGCTCAGCACTGCTGATGAAACCCTGCTGGACTACTTTGATGAGCTGGAAATTCACCCTGAACATATTGGTACTACTGTCCTACATCTCAGGGAAATAATGCGATTTAGACAAACGTGAAAGAAAGATTAGTGCAGAAATGATGAATGGGAAATCGTAAGGAAGGCATATTTCAATTCAGTTTATTCACACGTGTCTTGTTTCTCTCCAGAGGTCAATACAGATGATCCAGAGTACACAGTGGTCATGGAGAAAATCACAGAGATTGTTGGGCTTCCCAAGAACTATGGCCTGAGTCCAGAGGAGCAGGAGGAGGAGGACAGGATGAAAGAAGAGGAAAAGAAGCAGAAACTGTCCACAGATGCTGCTGAGAAGAAACGCAGGAATGAGGCTGTGCTGGCTGAGATGGCTGCTCAGTACGAGGAGTGGGTAAGACGAGAGAGAAGCTGTGCTGTTCACAGAGGACAAAGATGAGCTCTGAATGTCATTCAACAGTGGGTTAAGAGAAATCTTTCAGCGCTAGAGTCCAAGAGAGAAAATAAAAACCATGTCTATCCCATTTCCCAATAGTCAAGGGAATAGATTTTACAGGATGTTTTTTCTTTTGTAGCAGAAGAATTTGTCTGAGGTGAAGAGGCAGGAGCTGGAGCTGCTGGAGGCTCACTCTCTTCCTCTGAGGAACTACCTGATGAAGCATGTGATGCCCTCACTCACTGAGGCCATGTTGGAGTGCTGCAAGATCAAACCAGACGACCCCGTCGACTTCTTGGTGCTCCTCAGTGTTTATATTGAACTGAATTGTCTTTATTACATCAGTGAACCCATACAACAGTTGCCCCTTCCTAAATGTTATGTTTTGTTTTTGCAGGCTGAACATCTTCTGCAAAGCAACCAGCAAGATTAGAAAGTCTATTTCATGAGGTGATATATTTATTTCCAACATCTGAGGGTGTGTTATCTACAATAATAATAATCAAAATGACGATGGTACAACAAATGGTAAGATAGATTTTGCTTTTTTTTTTCTCATCCTATCATTCAAGTACTTGATGTGTCTGATATTTACATACATTAATGACTGTAAAGTCACATGTCATGCTTGGTTGGGCCTTTGTTGTTTAATGTTTGCCTGAAGCAGAGAGAGAGAGAGATGACACTGATCTTATCAGGCAGTGAAAAAAACTTTCTTTATAAAACAAGAACAAAACACAAACAGTTCTCCACAGTGAGTCATTTCAGTTATTATGTAGTCCCTGGTCCGTTCCTAAATTGTAACCAGTGGATTATGTAACATTTTTCTTTTCTTTATCAGCTACAGTATATGACATATCTATTAATAGAAGCAACTTCTTGTGTTGCCAGGTTGTGGAAAGAATCTCTGGCTGTTGAGACATTTACAATCAAGTAACTGAAAATGCTCATAAACTTTTCACCTCTTAATAAACCACCAGATGAGGTATTAATGTTAATAAAGCGCCACAAGTTCCTCACCTTGCACTAAACATCAGTAAAAAAAAAAGAACAAAAAAGGCAGTGTTTTGCAGCCAAATGTCAATGACAAATTACTTGTTTTAAAAATCTTAAATTTGCTGCTTTAAATCTGGAAATTGTCTTTGCCCTTTTCAGAAGGTCAGAGGTCTAAGGTCAAATGCGCCATTGGAGGCTCCACTACTGTAAATAACGTGAGAATTAGGACTGGCTAGTGATTTGTCAAAACTTTGCAACCCAAAAGCACTTCTCGACAATGGCTTAAAAATCATAAAACAGGAATAAAACATTTGGTAAGAGGAGACTGGAGAGCAGTGGTCACAACGACAGCCAAAGTGGAAAATAAATCTTTTTATTGGCTCCTTGGCCAAGTCAGGAAAGTCTGCACAGTGTATAAAATAAAATGAATTCTTTCACCCAGGAGGGTTTCAGGAGGAATTACATCATTGATTATCAGTTTAAATGGACTAAAACTGCATTTAAAGCACATTAGATATCCAACAAACGAAATACCACACTTACAGTATTAAAAATCGTCTTAGTTCAGGACTTTGTTCAGTGATTGCGAGCTCTGTCTATAGTTTAGCCAGGTTTCCACTCATTACAGATCATAGCCTCCATCTGGTCTGTGACTCAGCTCCCACTGTGTTGTACAGTCAGAGCTTACTGGAAGTAGCATGCTGACACTGGTTGTAGTCCAGTGAGGATGTAAACACGGCAATCTTCAAGGAGACTATCTTATTTTGAAGCACTTTATGGCTGCAGCTGTTGGAGATTATTTTCGAAAAAAATGTAGATAACAAAAAGAGAAGCTGATATCGTGTGGGATGTATATTTATGACACTTACCGTTAAAGAGAAATTTGATAATCATTTCACCCATGAAAAAGTCAAATTAGGAAAACAAAATTTTGAATTTAAGTCAAGCATATAATTGTGCAATGGTCAAATTAGTTAGCAAGAATTCATATTGCATGCAGTTATACAGAAATGTACAACCCAGTCTTTCAACACTAGGTGGCACAGGAGTTCTTTCTAGATAGACAAGAGCCTGGACTGACTGAGGTGTTTAAATTAGCATTTTTTTTCTCACTCAGTGCTCCTAATATTAAATGCGCTACAATGCATCTGTGCAAACCAAATGAGTCTGGCTGTGGCGAGGGGCCTTTGTTCTAATGTGGTTGTAAAATGCATCGTAAAATAAGAATGTGTCGCTCCCGTTTGTTGTGGATTATTGAAGTTATTAAGGTCAGAAGTGGTGTCTGGAGTTTACTTTGTAGTTTGTTTGTGACTGAAATTCACCGTCAAAACAGAGGCTGACTGCAGTATATGGAAGATAAATCATGATATTATAGAAACACTTCCTTGTTCTATCTACTTGTCTGTACCACTATAAAGTGCTGTTATAGCTAAGCGGTACTGCAAAACATTATCTGCCTCTATAGTCTTTGTTTTTCATACTGTGAGACCACAGCCAGACAAGCCTTGAGCTTTTTTCTTATAGCACTGGACTGTAAAACTGTTATTATCTTTTCCTATGTTGAGTTATTTCCAGATTACCTGTGGAGCCTGTACTGTACGTCCTTGCATAGTAGCAACTAGAAACCATCAAAACCCCACATGGCTCATCCACACAGGTGTTTTGTGTTATTCTTGCATTAGGCCTGCTCTGTTTGGAAATAAGTGAAAACACCTGTGTAGGTGTGAGTGAGGACCTGTACGTGAGTTGAACACTGACAGTTCTTATTTCAGGCTTTGTATTACTTGTTACAGCAGTTTACATAGTGAACGTGGCTGGATTAACCTCCAAGGGGCCCCTGGAGGCAGAGGTTTGTTGTTGGGCCCCTGTTGACCTTTGCCCATGTCAGTCTTAGTATTTCCTCAGGGAACCATAAACCAACCAGTTGGCTACTATTGACCAGAAATAATTCATTCATTACCTGGCAGAAAATTAATTGGCAACCATTTTCAAAAATCAAAAAATTAACTTGTCCCATTGTGTAAAATTTGAACATCTGCTGGTCTCCCAGTTTTCTATGACAATAGACTCAGTCTTTGGGCAGTTTGAAAATGTTATTGTGCCTGATGATTTTATACACTGAGCAACTGATTGACAAAGAAAATAATGATCAGATGATTTAGTGTCAATAATAGTCGTTTTCTGCAACCCTGTAGATTTTGATAATTGAGTGATGCAAATTTCAAAATTGTAATTCAGTTTTTTCCCAGGACCTTTACAAAGTTGTTGAACCAACCTTAACAGTAGCAGTTTTATTGTGGTTTATATGGTGATTTTAGTATTACCAGAGAAGAAATGTTACAGCATTTACTGTGTTGTAAAAACACAGTTTATATTAGCAACCCTTACCTGAACCCCTTCATGAGTACACAACTTGGATTGCTGTTGATTTAATCCTGCATTAGTTGGATTTTGTCCACTTGGAGGCAGTGCAGCAAACTGTAACCATAACATTATACATATTAACAGCTCATAATGTTTATTTATATGTTGGCAAAGGTTTGATCATTATCCAGTGGACACAGAGCAGCTATACAGCATTCATGTCCCCTGAAGTGGATCTGGTTTCCACAACCTCTGTTCATTGTTGTATTAATAACTCTGTTGATTACATTTTTAATATAAGAAATATTGATTGGGCCAGTTTGAAGTCCATTTACTTTGTTGAATCTTGTCATCGTGAATCGGATGGTGGAATAATCCACAATCAGAAGGCAGGGATCAGCAAACCAAAACCATAAGGGGAAGTGGGGAAGCATGAAATCCAAAAAGACAGTCACAAGATGACAATAGGAAATGCAATGATGTGACAAATTGACTGTCACTCACTATTTTTTATTTTAAGTCAATAATTTAGTCATGTATGCTGTTAATCTGTCTATCATCATCTCTGTGTGGTCCAAAGTGTAGGACAGAAGACTTAGTCGGTGCACTCTCCTTGATGTGTGTGACAGTGATTGGGGCGAGTTCTACAGTTCATTGGCGTGGGACACTGTAATTTGCAGTAGGGCAAAAGGTCGACCCAATCAACCACAATAAAAAGTGTTGGCAGTGACTGTGAGAGCCCCAGTGGTCTGGCAGAACAAGTTGCTTCCCCTGCAGGGACCGAGTCCAGCTCTGTCACTGACATTTAATTTCATATTTATAGGGGAGAAATGACGAGATGTTCTGGCCAAACACCCACGGTTCCCATACTTCATATCCTCAATGCATGTACGTGTCAGTTAAGTTCTTTACTGGCCTCCAAAGTCAGACCACCCCTCTCTTATTTCCTGTATGGTACTGCTGTAAGAGGAGGATGTTATTCTGCCTATTAAGGACTATTTTTCCCACTAGGCACTGGTGCAGTTTAGATGTTGGGAAACTGAAACTTGGAGAATATACTGATTCTGTTTATAGTCAGTATATATAGAGAGGATTGTTGTCATTATAAACTGATGTCCTCTGATCTAAACAGCCATAATGGTCGTTTTCTCCAACCCTACAATACGACTCTAAGGCGTGTCTCTGAAAACAGTGCCTCTATGAAAACAGATGACCTGAGTTGTCATCGTAAAGACACTAACCACAGTACTGTACAGAGAGTGGTCCTACCAATCAACACCACGGCTTGATTATGTATTTATTGAGAAAGAGGAAAAATCAGAAGCAACATTGTAGATCGCAAATTCCATACCTTTTTCGCAAAATTTTCGTTATCTTTTGCTGGTCTGGCTTGAAGTGTGGGCTACACTGAACGGGACAGGCACAGATATCTGCAGATAAATGAACATAGAGTGGAACAGAAGGTCTCTGTCCATATCCGTATGCGAACATGGCAAAGAACATAAATGAGCCGCATTTGCTCCTGTCATAATAATTACGGCCACTAGATGTCGCCTAGTAACAAAACGCATCTATGGGTCATGTATGATCTGCTTGTTTCTTACCGGAAGACAGTTACGAAAACAAATATTTCTTTGCTTGTTTGCGACTGACAGGTGCCAGTTTGAACAGCTGCATCCTAAACTGAAAACTAATATCCGTAAGCGGTGAACTCGGTCCATCTGGCACCACAAAAAGGTTGCTGAGACTTTGCTGTAAATAGCTGGCGCTGTATTTGTATTTATCTGGAAAGCATGAGTCATCATCCCACATGCCTCAGCTTCCTCCTCTGTACTGAAACTTTGAAGCTTGTTGAAAAACAGACTTTTCAGGTAAAAGTAAAACTTCTAAGTTCCTCCCTCTGCCTGGCTGCTCACATAAAGGCGTTTGATTGACTAATGAATTCCATCCACCATTTCTTTGAGACCACAGTTTCTTTTAATAACATTATGACATGCTGTCAATATGTCTAGGGACACCCGAAGCAACCCTCCCTTCCAAAATAAATCAAACAGAAAATAAATAAAAAGACAAAATAACATATCTTCAGTAAAGCTCTCCAAATCCCTCACTGGTGACAGCCAGAGGTCACTGTCTGGTCTCGCTGTGTGGCTGCTGTCCAGTGGAAAACCTCTCATCCAGGATGCCAGAAATAGTAAAGTAGTGAAGACTTTCACCTGAACAAGCGAAGAAGAAAGGTCTCATTCTGTGGTGCAGGGCGTCGTCTCGACCCGCTGAAGTACAGAACATTAATGGTAGAAATAAAGTCCTCTGTCCTTGACCTTTTTTAAACTGCCAGTCTTACATAATGCATCTTAATATTGAGCACTTTCCCCTCTCTGCGTCATAAAGTTTTTTTTCCCTTTATGTATTTTATAGTGTAGCGTTAAGTATATTTTCATTCTCATTGATGGGAAATATGCTGTCACCTTCATCCATATACTGTAGCAGCCCATCCTCCACCTACAGTACAGCAAACACAGATGACTTATGCAAAAGAAAAGGGAGCAGTAAAATTACCCATGGTGCCAAATGGTCTGCACATAGCGTGTGTGTGTGTGTGTGTGTGTTAGAGAGAGTAGGGGAGAGTCAGTGTGAGGTCTGTGGTGGTCTCAGTTTGCCATTTGTTGTTTTATTCACAATAACCTCTACCACCCTTGCAGTGGTCTCCTTCTCTCTTGGTACACACACACACACGATGGAAATAGCATGCGCTGGTGGTAACCCCAACATCTGCTGGTGGTTGCAAATGTGAGGCGAGGACCACACACACACACATCTACATGTCATGGCCCTAAGTGGACACTGAACCATGTCCGTGTTTCTCAATGTAATAACAACACACACGGACGGACGCACACACACACACACACACACACACACATGGACGGACACACACAAATGCCATGGATGCCACAAGTAGCCCTGCATGTCTTGTCTTCACACTTCAAGGAGGAAATTATTCATTCCGACCCCATGTGTTGGCCAGATTGACCTAACACACACCAGAACATGGTGTCGCGTGCTTTAACACATACACACACACACACACACATATTCTCTCTCTCTCTCTCTCTCTCTTTAGGTTGCCATGTCAGTTTCATTATCCAACAAAAGCAAACACTGCTGTAAAACACCAAAGGGTGAAGTGTGTGTCTTTGTGTGCGCTCGTTTGTCTGTGTGTGTGAGACATGCTTCATTGTGCATGCAAACCAGCCACACATCTGGAGCACGAAAGGTCAACTATCATTTGTTTTAACCAATATATAATATCTGTGTGTTTCTACTTGAGATTTATTTTTCTCAAACTTTCATGAACGACACTTTTTTGAACTATTTATTCTATAATTAGAAGTTAATCAGTTCACTGTGGCGACTCTTCCTGGCCAGTGGCTTCTTTCTCCATGTTTACTCACTTCATTTCCAGTTGTTTTTTTGGTCCCAGTTTTAAAATTTATGATGAGACGACAGAGTAATTAAGAGCACACGGCTTAACACATACCAGGTGATGTTCTGCAATGAGGTTCTTTGCGTTGTTTTTTTCTTCTTACCATGTGCATTCCTGCTGTTCAGTCTGGCTTGCGTTTGTGTATTTGTGCATGTTCGTCTGGATGCGTGACTCTTTCATAACATATTTATGGACTTTACCGTAAGAGTGGCTCGTGATGTTGTGCAAAAAACATGGCTCCAACCCCTCTGACCTCTTTGGGTTAGGTGGGGGCTGAAAACCGTGGCCAACATTTGCTTTTATCGTGTAAAGAGTATCAGTTGGAGTAGAGGAAGTGTCAGCAGTTTAACTCATGGCTTCTCCAGGGGTAAACAGACCCTTTCAATCAATCACAGATACAAATATCTGAATGGCTTCCCAATGCTAATGGGAGCCAGGTCCTGCGAGTCAGTACAAGGAATGTTTGGACAGCAAGGACCAAGTTCAAATATGAAGGAAAATGTGATGTGTGACGCAGCACTGAAAGAATTTCCTGCAGAAAAGGTGCAGTTTGGCTTTTCATCAGTCGTTCTGTACAGTAGACTCTCAGTGGATATCCATCATCCGGGGGTATAAGGGTCCTCTGGATAAGAGCACTTTGAGCTCTTAAGAATCAAGACTTAGGCCTTAATACCGCTCAAATTCATTTCCCAAACAAGAGGGATCCAACTGCATCCAGAGGTCGATCTCGTGCCTTTGACTGTGTTTACATGAGTGTGTGTTTTTTAAAAATGTGTTGTGTAGTGGGTGGGTGGTTGTGTGAGCGTGCATGTTTGCAACGTTATGAACATCCCATAATTATCGCTGATTGCCCTGGGGACCCCCGACTCCTACAAGCCCGCAGTCACAGAGTCGCTATCACGACACATGAGGCCGTGTTTCATTTACAACTTCACCATAATCTGCTCCCCATGGAAATAATTATCTGTGTTGAAATGGGTTTGTTTACATTGACAGGCTCTAGTTAGTCTCATTTCATGGTGTCTTCTTTGCACCCCAGAAATACTCCAACCCTGTGTAGCCCATAGTGATCTGATACGACCACCACATCTGGTTCCACTATAGATTATATACAGTATAGGTCACTGCACACAAATAAACACACAGAGGAGAAAATACAGCATCTTTCACAAGCAAGAGGCCACACACTGAAAACACTACTGCAAAACAAAACCTGACTTTATATTGTCAGTTACAACTTCAGCTCCTTTTGTTCTCAATTATTTAGATTTTATTAGTTACAACCAGACAACATGATATAAAATAAAAACAGCCACAACAACATGCAAATCAAGAGATATTAGTGTGGCCTATAAATTAATTAAAAACGCTAAATAAAAACACTGTAAAAACACTGTAGTTTATAGCATCTTTGATTGATTAAATGTTTACACTTCTTAGACACTAAGAACAACAAACGGAGGATGACTCTTAAATTTGAGTTTGAACAGCCGATAGACTGTTAATTAAGGTTGATGTAGCCTCTGTGATGTCACACATATATACCCCTTTTCCACCAAACTGGTTCCAGTGCTGGTTCGGTGCTTAAAGCAGAAGTGAGTGATATATTTGTGTTAATATAAGTCTTAAATAGTTATATCTTCCGACAGCAATCACTTACATAGAGTGTTTGGACTGAAACACGGGTCTCTCAGTCCCTCTGCTCTGCTCTGAGCCGAAGAGAAAACATTTATCGTATCCTACAGTTTTTATCCAATGAGGAGAGAGAACGGCATGCAGGGCTGTGTGTGCAGCCAAGGAACGCCGTGAATGTGGTGACTTAGCGAAGAGGACTGTTATGGTGCGTTCAAGGAAACTCGTATTTTTCCGACCGTGAAGTGGTACCAGTTCGATCTGGTACGAGTTCACCGGTCGGAAGTTACGAGTGGCCGTTATAGTGACTTTCACCGGTAAAACAGGTCGGAAAAACACGAGTGGGTTGCCTGGAACGCTACAAAGTCGTAAGTTGTGACTTGAAGCTGTAATTTACGATTTCAAAAGCCTGCCTGGAACGCAGCATTAGCGAAAACGACCGGATCACTCACTTCTGCTTTAACTGGTTCAACTCTGGTGCCTCCAAAGAACCAGTTTGCTTTTGCACTGGTTAGGAGCCAAGTCAGAACCACCCTCCCCATCCAGGAGCTGCTCCTGTCTATGCTGCCTGCTATAGTTATAAACGGACCACCCGAGGGTGATCAACACTGGACCCGATGTGGTCTGTCTAATTAGCGATAACTATCAGTCTAAACCCAGCTTTTTTTTAAAAAGAAAAAATGTAGCCGTCTTCGTTGTAATTGCCACGACTGGCAACTACGTTTTGACGGCGATATAGCCACTGCCTGTAGCTCAGATCGATTACATAGCGGATAAACAAACTTAATACGTATCGATAACGTCTCTGTATATCTTCGCGCTGGTCTTGTTGCTCAGGTAACCCCAGCCCCCGCCCCTGGAGGAACCGGTTCTGTTCTGTAGCCCAGGAAGGAGTTGGTGCCTGCTTGGAGAACCAGTTTTAGGAACCAAGAACCAGTGCTTAGGTGGTGGAAAAGCAAAGAACCGGTGCTAAACAGGGACTGGCTCCGAACCAGTGCTGGAACCAGCTCGGTGGAAAAGGACTCTAACCCTAACCCTGATGTTTTGAAGCTCAGAGTGGGCTGCTCCGCCATTGCCATCTTGGCAGTACTTGACTCTAGAGTCCTCAACGGGCCGGGCCAGCCCGACAAACCCGACGGGACCCGTGGGTTCGGGCCAGGTTCGGGTCGAAAAAATATGAAAGTGACTCGGGTCGGGTCGGACCTCGGGCTTCCTTTTTTACCCCTCATAAAACACATTTATGGTGTAAATTGTTGTTTGTTCATGTGTGAGTCTCAGACAAATATCCCACTCTGCATCTTGTGCTGCTGTGGGCAGAACCACTGAAACATTACGATAGGCATGTGTCTACTCCACAGCTGCAGCTGTGCGTCAACAGCACGCGCACTGGTTGGTGGATAAATCTCCACAAAGACGCACCGTTCCCACAGCGGAAATGTAATCAATTGCGCCCGCTGATCGAAGGACAAGTGTAGCCTACAGCAGTACGTTAAGTCCCGCCCGTTAGCGGGCCGGTACCGGAGGAGCCAGATGACGTGAGGCAGAAGGCGAGTGCTGCGTCACCGGCAGCGGCACCTCCCGCTGCAAAGAAAGCATGCCGCTTTTTTTTTTTGGGCCGGATCGGGTTCGGGTAGATAATTAATGCTGGTCTGTCGGGTTCTGTCGGGTGCGGGCTTAATAACCCACGGGTCGGGTCGGTTCGGGTTGTAATTTTCAGGCCCGTTGAGAACTCTACTTGACTCCACCCTTGACTCCTGGCTAATCCAAAAAATGGGCAAAGAGGAGGGGCTCATCATAAAGGAGGAAATGAGCCGGAGCTCCAATTCAACCTCCTTATTGTTCAGCAGAATAAACACTGCAGTTCGGCTTGGACAGGAAGTCTTAAGGGTAGCCAGGCTGTCCCAGTATCTGTCCGGTATCAGAAGCGGCAGCCAAGTGGCATTTGTAGTGCTGAACTGTCTCGTCATCAGTGAGCGCATACAGGCCCTGAAGAAAAACATGATTCAGTCAGTCACTACTAGACCGTTTAATGGCAACATAGCTTTGCCAAAAACTACTTACTGTAGGTGAGTTTGTAACACAATTTCCGCTCCCAATGCTTTGATTTATACTAGTGACAGTTTGGGATCATGTAAGAGCTGAGTAGGTGAAGCAGTATGGCCATGTCTGGCTTTGCACTTTGCAGTGCATCATATGCCTGATCCCTGGACTGTTTAACTTCAGTAGAATCAAAATATTCGTTTTATAGCTCTAATTTGCTGCAAAGACATGAAGTGATGAAAATATTTGATCAGTCAGTTGATTAGCAGTGTGTATGAAATGTGCTTGAACCCCTGTCTGGTTCGGATCTGCTGCTTGATGAAGTATCATGAACTCTGAAAGACTTATTACATCACATAATAAATTCAGTTTTTATATTCCCCTGCTTGTGCAAGTGAAACCATGGGAAGTATTACAGCGTGGAGGAGACGTAAGACAGGGTACACCGAGTCAGGCTGCACAACATAATGCAAACGAGAGGTTATTTAAATATGTAATGGCCTACATCCCTGCTCTGGCAGAGCTGCTGCGACTCATTTGATATAAAACAGAGATCGGAGACGAAGGAGCGGGGTGAAGCGTCTGAAAGCAGCAGTTTCCACTTGGAGCAGCTGGACCTGTGTTATTCTAAACACAGGGAGGGAAATGAAGAGAGGATTTTATACTGCAGCTCCTCCCAGACACACTGGGTGAGGGTTAACCAAGGGTCTGACTGTGTGTCTGTACAGGCTCATGTGTTGGGTGCAGCTCTCTAAAAGAAACATACCATATGAATCTGTTAATTTATCCATTGAGCGATATCAGAAATGTAAGATTTGTTGTCTGGAGGAGCGTGAACTTAAACTATACGGAATCAGACACTTCAATCAGGTCCATCACACAATGAATATTCATTGGCGAGACTGTCCTCCATTTAAAAAAGAGCTCTTTTAGGTAATTTGTGCAGCAGATTATTAGGCTATGCCCTATAGTTACATTTTGTTTTGAGGCGACATCTAGTGGCAGAGTGAAGACGTGCAGTGACAAGATGGATCTATCATACACAGGATTTTGAAACAGGAGAGTGAGGTTTGATTCCAACACGGAACTAGCGCCGAAATAGCTTTTTTTTTGTTTTTCACTGCAGCGGTCTTAAACAATGTTATTACTTGATTATTATAGTAACCATAAGAACAAATGTTGAGGAAGAACTTATTTTAACTGCAATCATGATCCTCTCCCAAACCTAAAATAAACCCATGACCGTTATTTTAGTCGACATGTGCCAGTACAATGACATGTTGCATGGGTTGCATCAAGGGGTTAAAAAAGGATCCATGTGGTTTTTTATGGTTGAAGAATTTGCTGTCACTGCTGGTCCATGTTTTTTAGAGTCTTTTGTTCTTGGCTGTTTTATGTCAAACACTCAACAACAAGCCTAAACGACATAACCCCTTGATGCGACCACGATCCTCATCATCATGGTTGCAATACTTACCACTCCTGTGCAGTGTTCAATGATAATTATCTGTGGATTTGTAACACATTAAATGTCAAAATATTTAGTTAATGAAGCTTTAAAAACAAAAACTCATGACTCACTATTGATTTGTTGTCTTTTCTTCAGATAGCCTATTGAAATGATTAGTAGCTGTAGTGGCAATAATTGCACTGACAGGACTTGGAAACACTTGGAGCTTGGAGACAAACATTGTGCATGACAAGAAAGAACATTTTTATTACTATTACTTACTACTGAAATAAAAGTGGAATGAGATGATGAAATGAACTGGTATCGTTTCTCCTTGCATCATCACAATAAGACCAGAAATCCCTGATGTATGGTAAATATTCGCAGAACTGCTTTTGACCGTTTGCCGATGAGCGCTGGAGTTTGCAGTCTGTCAAAGTTTTATGGCTAAAATTTACAGATGATGGCAAAGTCGAAGAGAAAGAAGTTTAACCTCAATAACCTAATTGCTGGTTTTTAATGTGGAGAAACTGTCATGAGTCATCCTCGCAGTCACCACAGCTGTCTCCCATGTGGGTCCTGCATGACTCGAGCACAACTTGGCCTCTAACGACAAACAGGAAAAAGCAATGAGAGAAAACCCACCAACCCACAACAAGACCACCATCCTGTTGCTGCTTAATTGCAATGATCGTAACCAGGACTCGGAGTTTTAACTATTTGGTTCATATTGGTTGTTTAGACGATGATGAAGAAGAAGAAGAAACAGGACTGGTAAATAAAAACATTTCTGATTGCAAAAAGAAGGGATCAGAGGAACAAACATCCACCTTAGGACAAAATCCCAAGTTTACAGAAAAGCAGCAGATAAACCAAACAATATGAGAGACTTTCATCCGCTTTTAAACCTATTTGTGGCATCACTGATCCAGAATTAGACACACGTTTTGCAAGATGAAGCTTTAGACTGTTGGACTTTTT
This sequence comes from Trachurus trachurus, assembly GCF_905171665.1. NCBI lineage: Eukaryota > Metazoa > Chordata > Actinopteri > Carangiformes > Carangidae > Trachurus > Trachurus trachurus. Next base: position 13,307,695 of record NC_139910.1, on the reverse strand, counting down.
ATTTTACTGCTTATGAAATCACTCAAAAACTAAAATAACAAAGTTAATTGCAGAGTTATTACAATATTCTCTCTAGAATTGCGGTCGTTTCTCTGTTTACATGAGGAATATTTTTTATTGCTATCTTTAAGAAAACCACACTGTCCTAATGTAATGTTCTGATTTACGCCTCTGACTCATTGCTCATTATGATTTCTTGACAGGCCTCAGAACGAGGAAGAAGCGTTTATTGGAATTAGCTAATACAAAAATAGTCTGAACCATTTCATAGGAGCCAATTCAAGACGTGTTGGATCAAAGTGCCAGAAATAAAAACAAATCGGCCAGTGTTCTGCAGCGGGTGACTGCAGACTAATCTTCCTCATTTGGCAGCAGATTCACTCCAAACTCCAAACACGTGGTTATGATAATACAAGGCCTCATTCTTCTTTCCCCCCTCCGCTTGCCATGCAAAGCAAACAAACATTTAATACTTTAATTTAGTCTCTGTATTAAATGTTCGGCTCCTTATTGAAATGGCTGCAGTGTCTGGAGGAAGCTGTTCCGCAGGCGAGTCATTTTCCTCCGATGGAGCAAAACAGTCCTAGAGAGAGAGAGAGGAGGATTAAGAACTGGGCCGGTGGTCAAGGTAAACAGGTGTGTGATGTGAAAACTGCAAATGTGTATTTTCATGCGCATTATGCATGATGTTTATTTTGCTTTTATATTGTTTTTTTCTCCATCCTATCAATCTGTCCACACATAGATGTACATACGGTGTATTCTATATACTATTACGTATGGAGGATTCGGTTAAATAGACACTCAGCCTCTGAAATCTGGAAAAAGTAAACAGGACCGAGGCAGCAGCAGCTCTACAAGCAGGAAGGCGTCCCACCACTGAGGTTTCAACATGGTGTGGAGCGTGGCAGCAGGCCAGGCCAGACACTGGTGCTTCATGCTGCTGCTGCTGCACTTTCACAGTTCACTGAGACATTCAAGGTGGTTCATGGTTTGGGGTTATTTGACGTGGGGGTTGTGTGAGGTAGCTGCTGTGGACGAGGACAGCAAAATACAAACTCATACTCAGCCACTTAAAAACACGACCACTGAAGTGGACACTTTATTTTGAATATTTTCATTGCTTCCTGTTGGTGTCAAACAGCCCTTTACTTCACTGAATGTGCTTATACTACCTTACACTGACTAGTACCTCATACAACCAATGTCAAATAAGCTGAACTATATAGTAATAATTATACTAATTACACATTTTTTCCTCACGATGAGCGCCTTGATATTTTTTCTGTTTTTACTACTGCTCTAGCCCTGAACCAGAGAGCACCATCTTAGCAATAAAGTCCTTAGTTTCAGGGAGCACTCGTACTCTTCTGCTTTTTCATAAGCTGAACTATTTTTTCAATGGATGGTCAATGCAACTAGTTCAACATTATTGGACATACACATAACTGCTTTCTTGATCCATCTGAAACATAAAGTTAGCCTGTATCTCTTCAAAGCTTGCTCACTAGCTCCTCCAAGGCTGAACTATCAACATATCTGTTTAACTGACAGATGAATGAAAACTGTACGGTTAGCTCACTGAGCTTTCTAGAATATCTAACACCGAGAGTGCTACCAATCTCACTCGAAGCGAATAACCTAAAATGTTGGACAATCACTTTTTCCTTCTTGGGATCCTGTGTAACCAATGGATGGAAGGGCCCTGTCCAAGTGTTGTGTGATAGATCAGGAAAACTTCTTCAAGTGCTAAGATCACATTGAAGTTGGTTCTATGCAGCATGATGTCATTACTGCTCTGGACATGGACACCATGATGGTTGGAGGATCTGGTCAAACCTGGTCAAATCCTTATTGTTGAGGACTTCCTGCTTTACACCCATGGACCTTTGATTGACTTGCTGAACCAACGTTGCTTTACTTCCATCCCTTTGTTCGATCTCCTCTGTTAGAAGGCCAGCCCATGTATTTGAGACAGAAAAAACATCATGTAATAACATTTGCTCTGCTCTGACATGATAAATCGATGACCAGGCCCACTTCCTTTTTCCCAGCTTCAGGCGGGGACCTCCACAGCACCTCAGCAGAGACGAGGGCAGAGTTCAGGCGGCTCCTCCTGTGTCTGTCGTGATTCCTGCAGACGCTCCCGTGCCTTTCACCGGGCCTGCAGCTCTCCCACCCTCCTCGCTGGCGTCACTGCCAAAAGAAACAGTGCCTCCAGCTGGATGACTCGGGAGGTTCGAAAGGTCTGCGGAGGCCTTTCTTCAGGTTCGAGGCAGAGCTGCTTGTAACTTTAGACAATGCAGACCCTCATAAAACGACAAAGCACAAAAAGCCAGTGTGCCGTTGGCCTGCATGCGTTCCCGACTCGACTCTGACAACAGCAACCAACCACGAATCAAGAGTTACCTCCTCCTACTCTATCCAATAACACCGCACACACCTAAACAACACTGATGAGAGGTTAATACAACTAACCCAATAGCAAATATCCAATCCAACCCAATCCACACACAATTAACAATCCGTAATCACATGCAGAAAGACGTGTAACAGTCTGTTTATTTTGAGATTTCCTTGCTGACTCACTTCGCACAGTGCAGCAGGTGCGATCCCAGTCCTCACACACATTCAGAATAAAAGTTACCTGAGCCAGAGTGAAAGGCCAAGTGTGTTTTTACAGCTGTCTACGTAATGAGCACTTTGGGGGCCTGTCAAGTCAACGGTTAGCTAACGTCTCAAATTGTGTGTGTGTGTGTGTGTGTGTGTGTGTGTGTGTGTGTGTGTGTGTGTGTGTGTGTGTGTGTGTGTGTGTGTGTGTGTGTGTGTGTGTGTGTGTGTGTGTGTGTGTGTGTGTGTGTGTGTACGTGTGCATATATGTACTTAGAGTGACTGTGTGTTTGGGTGTTGGTGCTGCTGGTTAGGTAATGTCTCCCTGTGCCACCTCCCACTCACAGCCAGATTTAATGTCATTATGACTGAGATTATACAACGTGACATGAGAATTAAAGAGACGGGAGAGCTGCACGGGAGAGATAATGACATTTAAAAGAGGAACATTTGAGAGAAATCATTTATTTTATCCCCATGGAGCTCAGCAAACTTAAAGAAGAGATAAGATTTACGAAAGATCAGCACAGAGCTGTTAGATCAATTAGTGGCACAGACATTACAAAGGTGAAGGGCTCAGCTGCCAGTGCTGTCGATCTTAATCGTTATATAAGCAGTTCATGACTTTTACGACTGAGCGTGTCCATCAATAAACATCACTCAGGTCATACAGCTGCGTGAAATTCATCATTAGAGGCTGTAAATTGGAAAAAAAAAAGTCTTTGAGGTGACACTGATGTTTGCTTTCTGTTGAACACGTAACTAAGCAACATCATCATTTTATAAGTCACTGCAGCAATAGGCTACGTATGTGTCACAGAGAAAATTGAGGCATTTTATTATATTCACTGGCGTGGAAGAACACGTCAGGTGATGTTGTCACTCCGTCTACACAGAGTCTTGGAAAATTAGTGTGGAGTTAATGTGTTAATACTAATTACGTGTGTTTTAATTTTGCCAAGTTGTGGTCCACTTCTCATTTGTGGAGCTTTCAGCTTCAGCGATGTGATAACAGGTGGTTGTATTGGATGTTTTAGTGATTGTTTTCAATGTATTTTTGTTTGTACATAAAGACAAACGCTATTTTCGTCCCGGCAAAATCCTTAAAAATCCTTTCCTGGGCATGTATCCAATATCTCCATGCAAAATCCCCACCGAATACAACCACAGGGTCAGGGTATATTTGAGAAAGTGGAGTAAAAGGCTGTCTGTCATTGAGCCGAGGGAGACAAAATAATTGTTTAATGGTTTTTAATCAGGGATGATGACTGTTCGCAGACTTTCCAGGTTGATATTTCTAGCGTTGCACTTGTTTGTAGACACAAAAAAATGACAGAAGTTGAGTCCAGTGACCAAAATTCAGTGTCAGAGCGTCTAGCCGACTGCCAACGTCAACTTGATGTAGAACACAGACGGGAGCTGATGTTGATAATTTTCATACATGTTTTTGCCAACGCTGCCTTGACATATAAAATACAGATGTTCTAGTGGTGAGCAAAAACACATCGTTTACTAAACATCTGCTAAATATGTTCTAAATACGTCAAATTAGTCCACACTGGCGTCAAAGACAATTTAATGACTGTCCGATGTTACAGTCGTTAGCGTGCAACGGCTTTCCGACATTACATACAGTACTGTAGCCTACGTCTGGTGTCAGCTGGGAGAGATGAGACAGAGAAAGTCCAAACATTATTTATTTACTCACTTCCTCACAGCTGGACATTCGCATGAAATAGTTGCGATGGTGATGACATGCTTTGCAAAAAGTCAGTCGGCGTATGGCGGTGACTGGGAATCGGCAAAGTGAGTGTGATTTATCATCTGGAAACCATGAATGTCTGTGTAAAACCTGCTGCCAGCCTGTTTAGTAGATGCAGCTGAAGCAAAGTAAAGTTCGAGGATCGGTTGAGTGACTCTGGGCCGCGGTGGTGAACTGACAGACCAACATTTCCACCCAACTGTCTAAACTCTAAACACAACCCCCTCTGCTCCGCAATGAAATCTGAATTACAGTCTGAAGGAAGGATTGTTTTTTAATTGCAAAACGCCCATGCGATCCCTCGCTCGCATTCAAGCCATGTGCAAGGCATGACATCACAACGCTGAGTCAGCAGAAAGCTAGCAGCGGTCCTGTGTGGCATGTTAAAGGCAACAAAAAACCATTACCCTGTTGCAGCACATCACAGCTACTCAATCCACTTCACAGCCAATCAGCCCCGAGGTGTTCATGTGGAGAGAGGCAGCGAGTGTTACATCCCATCGTTAATGACTAACAGACAGAGAATAGCAGGTAAATCATGAAGTTAGAGCTTTTTCAGCCTGTTGCTAAGCCTGTTTGGGTGAGAAAACTGCACTAATATGAAACCGTGGGGGGAAATTTATTCCACCAGGACAAAGTCGGACCTGGCAGAGTTTGACGAGAGCACATCTGGCTGCGGGGTTTATGCTGGCTGGATCGGGTGTTTTTCACCACAGCTATAGCACGCCACGCGGTCCTCTCACACTTCACACCTCACTTCCTTTTTACCATAGCAAAAAGCTGCTCTTTGTCCATGTTGGAGATTTTTTTTTAATGTACTAACTCAATTCGCTTCTGTTTCAGTTTCACAAAATTATACCATAAAAACTCAAAGACTGCAAGGAAAAGACACCGCTGCTTTTCTCGGTCTGCAAAAAAAAAACCTTGTCATCTCTACGGTCTTGATGAGCATTTGCGGTGTTTTTCTTGTCAAGGCCGTGTGTTTACAAGAGTCTAGGATTAGAGATGCTGAGCCACTATAATAAGTAGGAAAACAATAATTAAGCTCTTCCAAAAAAAATCCCCCTCCTGTGACCTCTGGCGATATTAAAGCTCTCAAATATACCTTGCAAGTAAGCATGCGGTGTGCAGGGCAAACCAAAATTAACAAGAGCTTCCTGCCAGTTTAAACAGGCCTCGGTCCCCTGCCCCTTTTCCCACATTACTCAAGTGAACCATAGTTCGATTGTGGCCGACTGACGATGTGAAACGTGAGGCACTGAGTGTTGCTGTTACTGATGTGAAGGTTTAGATGGAGCTGAGGTTAGAAGACTAAATAATAACACAGGTTATGTATCTTTTGTCTTGTGTCTCGGCCCTTTTTGCGTCAGCTTAAGCAACTAACAGGAGCGTGAGCGTGGCTAAAATTTCATAATGGGAAGACATCTGCAGCGTTTCTGTGACTAACATTTTATCCAGCAGACACGGATCCACACTAGAGTCCTAGGAGCGAATGTCTCAAAACAACATCTGTTTAAGTTCAAGTCACAAAGCCTTCTAGCAGCTGCAGTAACTATGATGGGAGTAAAAAAAGGAAGTCAGATGATGGTATTACAGAGCAACAGAGTCAGAGCAGCGAGGAGGTTATGGAGTCACAGAGGTGCCGTAAAAAAAAAGAAGAGTCAATTAATAATTATGGAAAAGCAAAGATAAATAAATGTCGGAATTGATCTGTTGCTTCATTTGACGTCATATATAGAGCTCCATTCAAGACTGTGCCAGACAAACCTCATCAATAGGTCCATGAAGCACAATTCAAAATGCAAACTAAAACATGTAAAGCAAACATAGAATTTCATTTAAAAAAAATGGAAACATTGAAATTATGTTGTGAGTTGAGAAAACACATGCCTTGCATAAACTCAATACTCAATGGAAACACAGATTATTCACTGTTGTGTCACTTCTCTTTTGCACAATATTGCAATGGAAAGCCAACTAACGTCTGCATTCACGGTTTCTTCCAGTTAAACATTCAAAGGTCTCTCCTGTCTGCAAGTTTTCATTGTTTTGTGTTTAGCTATAGCTGTACAGCTTTGTGTCTATGTGCATATGAGGGTGGATGGATATATTGTATATCGTCAATCACTGGTTATTGTTTACATCTGTCTGCCCTCTCTTTCGCTCTCATTCTGTTATGTTCTCCCTGTGTCTCTGTGTGTTGGATGTGGTGACATCTGTGGTACTGTGCCCTGCAAATTTGTCTCGCAACAGTTTAACAGTCCTCTGGCTCCGCATGTGGAAATATTTGTCTGCTGGAGGTCTCGCTCACCCACAAGGGAGACGCAGAGAATTGATGCTCGTCAGATTGAAGGATTTCTAGAAGAAGAACACGACATACAGTACAGTAAGCAAATCAGACATATGGAGGAATCGACCATATTTTCTTGCTCCGGGGTCCTGAGGTGAGAACAGTGCGTGATTTGGAGCAAATGTTCCGTGCTCATAACTAACAGCCATAGGGGCTTAAGGAATAAGGGATTTGGGTGGACTCTTAAAGGAAGTTTTTGTTGGAGATCAGTTTCCCCAACATCCCACAAGGCCTGTCATGTTCCAGCCCCGTGAAAGAGAGAACTGCTCTGAAAGTATCATCAGCAGGAGATCGGGGCCGTAGCCACAAGCTGCTGCAGGAAGGTTATCAACTACTTTCTGCAACAACACGTCTGCACAAATCCGTGTCACATATTAATATCACAGATGGTGATTTTCAGTGAGTCGTGCCATCTTGATGTTAACGTTTCGTGTGCCCTTTGCTTTTCTCTATTCTATGAACCGCAACATGTAAATTACAGGCCACATTTTTGGCGGAGTACCTATATTAAAACAACAGGGTAAACCAAGACAATCGAATATCTCTGAGGCAGTGGTTGCAGACCTCAAAAATTTTACAGGAGGGGTTGACATGTGTTTTGAATTAATGACAAAACCACTCCCTTTCCCTTCACAGGGCCACAATAGCAGCCTGCTTTGGTACAGTAGGATACTGACAAGACTGGGACTGTTACAAAAAAAAGCATTTATTGAAGTTCGATGCAAGCCAGTCGCATTTCATTACAACACACAGGTTTATACAAAAATAATGTTTCCCTTTTAGAAAAGCCATTTTTAAGGAGATATAAATGATTATTCATTTGTGTATCATAAGACTCCAAAACAAGTTTATAAAGATGTTTTTGTTGTTGTTGCTGCAGGAAAACAAACTGCTACTTTGGTACCAGCATGGTCGAATAAGTTTCATTGACCCTTAAGCCTTCGTAACTGTTAAAGTCGTAGTTCACCATTTTCTATACCACTCTCTTGTTGGTGAATAAAGTACAAGGCTAGAGCTGGGGGCAATTAGCTTAGCTCAGCATAACATAACACATTGGAAACAAAGGGAAATGGATAGCCTGACTCAATCTCCAGACACCTCATATCATTCAAATGGCCATGTTATATGATGTTTGTACTTTATATAAGGAAAATATAGAAAGACAGTTTGTGATTTTAGCAGCAATTAACATGTCAAGAAAAACCTACAACATTCCTCCCAAAACCACAAATGAAACTGTTCTTTTTACATTTCTGTTGGTGTAATACAATGTGTTAATAAGTAAGACCTAGGCAGAGCCAGGCTAGCTGTTTCCCTTTGCTTCCAACCTTTATGCTAAGCTAGGCTAAACACCTCCAGCTCCAATCTGCTACTTAACTTTGTCAAATACAGATCATTAGTTTTGCCCATTAAGTGTAAAAAGTCTTCAGAGATCCTGCTCTGAAAAGCCAAAATAAAAAAGCATCCAACCTTTGATTTTTACTCTTTACACTAAGAATCTATAAAGTGCTATCCACCAGAAAAGGCTATGTCAAAATGTCATTTTTTCCCCCCATGCCCATATAGCAGTGCATGGATGTCAACCTTTGAGTTGAGTAGTCCGTATGGGAAAATACCACTTTAGTCCAAATCTGTGGTTAACAACCCTATTTCAGTTCATTATACCCTGTGAGGTTTTGGTGGCGTGACAACAACCTCAAACACATTCTTTACTTCCAGTACATTCAACTAGGCAAGGCGTCCAAATTTAACAGATTTGTTTTTATTCCTTCATTCCTAATAATCTCATCATCATCTAAGGTAAGGTTTTAATTCTGGTGAAAACACATTCTGTACTTTGTAACTTGTATATACTGTATGAACTAACAGGTTGGAAAGTCTGTTGTATTTGGGTCTAATACAAGAAAAGACCCATCAACATACATAACAGTATGAGATCCATATGTTGTATGAAGACCACAACAATGTAATAGTCTGTATTATAGTCTGTGGTAGCAGTCCTTGGTTCATTTCATGTGGCCGTGTTATTGCATCAAGGGAATGCCTCTTTTCAAACCCCAACTCCAGTTCAATTTGTGGCATTGGATCATTAAGTTCTCCATTGTCTTGGACGATCCCGTACGAGTGGAGTGGACTACTGCGTCTCCAGTCACAATGGACGACATTTCTTCAGTTTGTATCAGATTCTTAATGGTCTTTGTTCTGGACAGATCGTCTCTAGTCCATGTTTCTGTCCATGTCTCTACTGCCTCTTGGACCCCGCAGCGGGCGCCGCGGTCTGCTGCTGCTGGGTGTTGATCCGGTCGTGGGGGTACGGCAGCCCTGGGGGTCCAGGGGTTCCTGGGGGTCCCGGTGGCCCCGCTGGCCCTGGTTTTCCCCTCGGTCCCGTTGGCCCAATGATGCCCGGTAGTCCTGCCTGACCCTGGATCCCTTGAGGCCCCGAAGGTCCTGGGACTCCGTCTTTACCAGCGGGGCCCACGTCGCCCTTCTGACCCCTCTCACCACGCGGCCCTGGTGTACCGAGGGCCCCCTTAGCTCCTTTGACCCCTACTGCTCCTCTATTGCCGCTGGGACCTGGTTCACCTTGTGCTCCCTTGGCACCAAGAGGTCCTTTCTCTCCGGCAGATCCTCTGCCTCCGATGGGGCCTCGGTCACCTTTGCTCCCAGTCAGTCCCATGGGCCCCTTTGAACCGGATTCACCACGATTCCCTTTAGGCCCCGGTGGTCCAGGAGCACCTGTTGGTAAAAGACAGTGAGATGAAGTTAAAAAGAACTGGATGAGACTTTATCTTTCATGATATAATATTTACCGTAAAATTCGGAATATAAGTCGCACTGGTATATAAGCCGCAGTCTATTTTTGAGGGCCTCAAACTGGGAAAACAAGGTTTTCTATTGCTATTTGGTAATTAAAACATTATACAGGTTCCACATGTTTCTGTGCTGCGGTGTAGCTCTTTCTTGTTATTTTATATTTAAAAAGAAAAGAGATTGCGGGGTAATTAAACACTGTAGCCTACATTTAGCGCGATATAGTGCGTTATAGTGTTCCATGAGACTGGGTCCAGCAGGAGGAGGGGCTGAATGACAGAGATGAGAGACGGTGGTTTAAAAAAAAACCATAACAATAATAGTATTTTATGTCGGAGACTATGGCGGGCCCAAATGAGTCTCGTTAATTATCGTCATTGGAAATGCCGTTCCGCCCGCGTAGTCGTATGCGGATACAGGACGCATTACCATTTACACCTGTGTTCACACACATGTGGTCACAATGCGACCCCGACCACCTCCGGGAGGTGGTTTGGCCCATCGGATCACAATCCGTCCTCAATGCACCCTGGTTGCCCTACTTTCAAGTGGTCTATCTGACTGCAGTCTGATCACTGAGAACGCTGTTAATACCAGTTTTAAACGGGGTTGACATTTACCATGGTCTATACAGGTCGCACCGGTGTATAAGCCGCACCCAACTTTTTAGATGAAAAAAAAAGGAAAAAAAGTGTGACTTATACACCAAATTTTACGGTACTGTACCTTTTACTATTGTGAAGTTCTTGATTAGCTGAGTATGGTGAACGTCCACTAGTTTCATCTCCTCCATCACCATAGACAGGTTCCTGACGTCCACATCCAGTCGGACATTTAACAACATGTTCTGTTGCCTCAGCGTGTCGGCCAAGTGGAGGAGCAACAAGACCGTGTTGTTCAGGTTCTGCAGAAAGTATGTGAGGGTGAAGAGAAGAGGGGTAATAAGGAGATAAAGAAGAGAAGTAGAGGTCAGTGAGATGAAATACAGAAGTATCACACTATCAGTGGGTGTACTTTGCCATAGATCGTTGTTTAGATTGCAGCAGCTGTAAAGCGATTGGCCTGTGTGCTGTTCTTGATCAATAGCAGACTGATGGCAAAGATATTTGTCCCTGTCAATCATTTATATCCAAAAACATGGGTCGAAAAGACTGTTGGCCATCAGAAATATGTTCTAAGATAATTCTTGGTTCCTCTGTGGTTACCACCTGTAGATCCTCTGTGTGTCGGCTCATGCGGCCCTGGCAGGACGAGCTCTCGATGTTGATGTACTTGTACATGGACTGGACGTGGGTGACGGTGGCGTTGATGCTGGAGGAGACGGTGTCGATCTCCATCTCGATGGAGTTCAGACGACCATCCAGGGCTGAGAAACGCTCGCCTGTGCGGTTCTCATAGTACCTGAAGACAAAGGTTGAGGGTCAAGGGTTAAGGCAGAGATTAGGGATGAAAGGTTGAAGGAAGTCAATGTAGTACCGTGCTCGGTAACACTTTACTTGACGCCTATCTCTATAGCACATTATAACCATACTTATAATGAGGTATAATGCAGTTATAACACTGTATAACTATAGTTATAAACACTTATAAATGATCATAATGCTTTATAACAATAATCATAACGCACTATAAAGCATTTTATCATGACTTATAAGGTATTATAATACATTATAATTGTTAGTAACTCGCTGACAATGTCCACATCGATAATTCATTATAAATATAGTTATAATGTGTTATAATTGGCTTATAAACGTGTACAACCATAATTATAAACACTCATAAATCACATAAGACTTTATAACAATAAGCATAAAACATTATAGAGCATTATAACTCTATTATAATACTAAGACCTTATACACGTTTATAAGCCAATTATAACACATTATAACTATATTTATAATGAATTATCGATGTGGGCATTGTCAGCCAGTTACTTACAATTATAACCTATTATAAAACCTAACCTTATAAGTCATGATAAAATGCTTTATAGTGTGTTATGATTATTGTTATAAAGCATTATGATCATTTATGAGTGTTTATAACTATAGTTATACAGTGCTATAACTGCATTATACCTCATTATAGGTATGGTTATAATGTATTATAGAGATAGGCGTCAAGTAAAATGTTACCCCGTGCTCTTGTAAATGTAATTGAACAAATTGTATGTGGATTACTTGGAATGGTAGTGAAGGTCGTGCATGTTTTCTTCGTGTTCATCCATGAAAGACGTCACGTTGTCGAGCTGCATCTGCAGGTTCATCACCTGGAGAAAACACAGACACATGTTGTAGCTCTTTTTCCCCTTCCCTTTTTTATATTTAAAGGTATGAAAATATACATTGGTTCTAGTTTTATGGCCACACACACCTGCTGAGTTAGATCATAGTACACCTCAGTGGACATGGCGATCCTCTGGTGATCTGCTACGATGTTGTTTTGGAGGAAGCGCACGGTTTGCGTGGTGACGCTCGAGTTGGATTTGATGGCGCTCAGGACTCGGCTGTAGTTCTGCCAGTCGCTGGTCAACTTCTGGAGGACCAGAGTCTCCTCGTCTGCTTTCCTCTGCAGGGCGTCTATCCACATCGTACTGGAGAAGGAGAGGGAAAGACAGAACATGTACTGTAAGGACCAGGGGATATAAAAAATACTTCTTTGACAGTCCAATTACTCAACAACTGTTTCATGTTTGCAGTTTTGTGCAGACAATGATTGTTCTTCTGACTCCTGATGACTTTTCCTTTAGTGTTTCCAAGAGGTTAACCTTTTTTGATTTAGAGTGAAATGTCACAACAAACTGTTTCTCTGACATTTCATGACATTACCATCTTGTACCTTTGCTTTATGCTAACTGGCAAATATTGGTAGACTCTAACTTAATGTGTTGTTGTGTTGACTATTACCTGCTAAACATCAGTATGGTAATATGCTGACATTAGCATTTAGCTCACAGAGCCTTAGCATGGTTTTTTCACATGCTCTCCTGTGTTTCCATTCACAAACTATCAAAAAGCAGACAGAAAATCACTAATATTTTCCCTAAATGCTTTTTTCCCCTGTTGTTAACAGGAAATAATGAGGTAAAAATACAGTTTCTAGTAAACTAATCATGTACACATTGCAAATTCAATCAAACCCACTCAGTCACATTTCAGATTTGAATCAGCGTTATGTGTCCCAGCTGTGCCTTTTTCAAACAGGAGTTGTTTTTCTTACTGTACTTTGCCTTCATAAATAATGGTTTGCATATGCGGATTGTGAAAGAAATTGCAGTTGTGGCTATGAAGCTGGCTTCTTGCCTGCTCTCGGCCATTGATTACGTTCCCCATTCAGTCAGTTTACTGGAAGTTAATAAACACATGATAAAGTTAGTTGGAAATGATTATAATCTTTAGGGCGCCTGCATGTTGGGTTGGAGATTGTGTCAATAATGACTCAGCTAAAAATGTGCTCATGATCAAGAAATAAAGAAATCTGAAAGTTAAGTGTATCAGGCAGCCGATACCTACATGTAGTCTTAGTATAACGCTGTATATGATGTGTTTGTGAGATCCTCGTTCACCTGAGAGCCACCGTAGTGTTGACCTGCTGTGCCGTGGCTTTGATGTCGTACTGATCCTCACTCATAGTCTTCATCTTCTCCTCAGTTTCCTCGATCACGTCCTTCCAGCCCTCCACTTGGTCCATGTATCTCTCCAGCGACTGGTTGAGCAGTTTGATTGACATGATGTGGTTTTGCATGTCGCGCATCAGCCGGCTGCTGGTGGTCCTCAGGGTGGCCTGGGCCTGGGAGGCCTGGTCCAGGACCTGGAGGGGGGCAACGAGCAGAAGTGATGGGTGCTGCTTTTCTGTGTTTTATTTTTATTTTTTATTTTTTTATTTTTTTTAGAAATTTAACACATTTCAGTTGTGGACAGTTGTTTGATGTTGTCTTTGTGTTACGACCCTGGCTCTATAAGGGAAAAAGGGACGCAACACAAAATGCCTTGGTGAAATAGGCAGGGTAATTTGAGTATGGAAAAGGGGTAACATAACACACAAAACCAACTGAGGAAGAGGGCCGGGGGATGCTGGTCAACTCAAAAACAGAATAAAACATAAAGAGGGCTCACTGGGAGCTATTTCTTGTTATGATCAACTACCAAAAGAAAAGGAAACAAAGACAACTAACTAACTGAAAACCAAACTACAAGGACCAGCACCCCTGCACCTAGTGAAACTAAACATTCAGTATCCTACGTAACGTGAGTGGACAAGAAACAGCATCAGTACCTAAATCTAATTACTAACCCTGGCCACACTTCTCAGAGACGTACCTGCTCCTGTCCCAGTATCATCCTCTGGATGTCTTCAAACTCTCTCTTCAGCCGGCTGATCTCTTCACTGTACAGAGTCACATCCAGACAGCCTGAGCAGTTAGAGGTGGAGCTCAGGTCTGAGAGAAAGGAGAGGAAAGAGGCAGGAAACAGATACAATGAATCAGCATGGGTAAAAAACCTCTGGTAACCATGTGTGTTTTCGAAAAGAAATCTTCTCAGGTCCCATGACATCATCTGGACGACTTTACTGTATGCTTCATGAATTACCTTTAAAAACAAGGTGCAGAGTGCACAGAGTTTACAAAGCCAGGAGCATTTGAGTGAACGGGAACATTACCAAATTTAACTAAGTCATTAGGTGGTTGCAAGCTCCCCAAGTTTCCACGGTCCACGGTGAACTTATGCATGCCCTCAAAAAACATGGATAAGAAGTCCTCGAGGTGTTCAGAAGAGAATAAACAAGAATAAACGATGAACAATCTTAAGGGCCAAAGTAAACTACCGGTACATGTTTTTATGATTCTGAATAATATCAGAAATCAGCTATTTTATGCTTTTTGGGGGGTTTAAAAGAATTAAGTTATAAAATGTATTCATCATGTTCTGTTGCTGTTGTCACATGTCCTGCTGAGGGAACATAACAATAGCTAAAATTAGACATAAACTGATTACAAGTCAATCCAGATGCTTTACCGTCTATTCCTTGCTGAACTCTGTTGATCTTCGTGTGGTAGACGGACTCTTCTTCGGACAAACTGTCGACCTTCCTGAACACTGGAGACACAGTGAGGTTGATAAACAAACAATAAAATGTTCAGGAATTAAAACACAACATTGTTCCAGATATTAGGATTCGTACTTCAAAACAGAAATGAGACGACACTGGAAATTAAACCGTTACTTCTAAGCAGAAAAACATCAACAACATATGGATGTATAAATACTGCTGAGTGGACACAGATATGATTAACATCAGCAGTACCTTGGTGTTAACAGGAAAGAGGAAGTATTTAAAGGAGCAAAAACAGGAAATTGTCATTTAAGCCCTGATATCAAAACACATTATGTTTTCATTAGCTAACAAACGCTGATGGATGGTGGTTTGGCCAGCTGGGTATGTCTCACTGCCCCAACATATTTCCCATGAGAGCAACAACCATTTAGTGAGTGTGAGTTTTTTTGCGAGTGCAAGTTTGCATAAAGTGTGTTTGCAGACTTTTTCAGCCTCCTAGTCTTTGCCTCTGGGGACTCATGCAGGTCTGATCCACAGTGTGTTTGCATATAAAAATACTTCCACATGCTTCCTGCACAGATTACCTGCTCCACTCAATTAGCTGCTGTGAAGATGCTCAACATGGTTCACGCCACATTTTGTGCATGCATGCATTGCCAGTGGTGTATATTTTTAAATATTTTATATGCAATGAGTTGACATAATGTATTTCACTCCAGAAAAGCCTCATGCAGTGATGCACAGAGCTAAAAATTGCTTCAGTCCAAACTTGTCACCTCACAGATCTTTGCAGAGGAAAGTATTTGTTGTAAAACAGATGTTTCCTCAGGGAATGGAAAATCAAAGATTAGTGTTTTTCTTCGAGCACATGCACAGTTTAGGAGTTACAGCCAAGTGCAATACTCTCTCTGTTGATACTAAGCTGTTCGGTGCTTTGGTGTCATACAGCTGGGCTGTAATTTGAGAAAAAACATAAGCTGAGCTCTGTTTCTATGTATAAAGCGTTACGAAACACTGACATGCCATGTGCTGTTTATAAATGCCCGTTGGCAAATATGACGGTTCGTAAATGCTGATTTACGCTTGGAACGAATCATCTAACTCTAACTGTGATGTAATGTGTTTATTTACATTTAAACAAAACCACAATCTTTCCCTAACTGTAACCAGAGAGCTTTTGTTTCCCCAAACCCAACCACAGCTCGGAGACCCAGTTACCTCCTGCGACTCTGATGCAAGTTATAAATGAAGCACTTGATTCGCTCCAAAAAACATGTTGCCACTGAACAAAAGCCAGCTAGTGATTATGTCGCCACCACAACGTAATGAAGAAAACTGTTTAGTAATAATTGAACTTCATCTCCAGGAAACAGGTTTCACATGTGTGTATTACTCAGCCCGTGTACAAAGGACATCACTGTTACTAATCTAGACATACACACAAGTCACAGTTGTGTTTGCCTCAGACAACTTGCTCTGCACAATACTGTAGCTAAATGCTGATCGCAAATATATCACAGTTACAGGAAGCTTTAGGAAATGGAGCACCTAACCAACAAGGGGATTTATGGGTAAAAGGTTGTACTTAATGCTTTTTGGCAACAGATTTGACAAAGTGGTGGATGTGACAAACCTCGGTGAACATGTAGCTACAGTATGTCGACATGTTTCCTGCACAACACTAGACTTTTATTACCCTTCTGTGCATATGTATAGCTATGTGAATACAACCTTAAACAGTATGCCTGTGTGTGTGTGTTGTCTGTTGTGTGGATTTTGCATCACTCTACCACGTCTCTCTCTCTGAGATCTGAGGTCCCAGGGTGGCGGTTAAAGATAAAGATTTATGGCTTTGAAACCCAATAAAAGAGTCACGTTAATGTGAAAAGCATCTGTCGGTGTGGAGCAGCTGTCAGGTAAAACGTGGCACACAGGAGCCAGGACCTCATTCATTTGATCTATGGGAGTTAAATGGACCTTGTTTTATCGAGACAAACACACACACATACAAATCAAAGTCTGACCTTTTCACATTGCAAACCTACTTGTAACTTGTAGCTTGAAATGTTTCTTAAAAATGTCCCAGTATTTTGCCGTACACTAATTGACTTTATGCTGCAAATGTTAGGTCACACTGAGCTCACCAAGTGATGCCAACACTGCCACGGTGATGATGAGGAACACAACGAATCCGTAAAGGACTTTAACAGCGAGCTGAAGTGAGTGGCTCTGCTGACACCTCACACAGCCTCCTCTGCTTCGACCTGGACACACAGTGAATACATGTGAGAGGTGAGAAGGTACAACAACGACACAAAAACTCATCAGACTCATTACAATTTAGACCCTATTTTCTGAGCTTTAAAGGGATAGTTCAAATTGGCCCATTGCCATAATCCCTATAGTTTTAGCAGTAGGTTCGTTACCTTTAATTGTCGGTGCAACGGCGGAGCAGAGCCGCAAGCTGCTCAGAGCTACACTACGGAGGCTCATGGGATTTCTTGGTTTCCCTCATCAAACTCATCAAATACACAATCCAAGAACTCCAAAATGCTCTGGTGGACAAGTTGTGACCTGCACATTCACCGCGCTATGAGATAATAACAGAACGTTACAAGACAGAGTTGTTTTCCAGGCAAATGTAGGGACTGCTTGCCGAAAAACTGCCTCAGACGGGAACGCGCATCAGCGGTTTTGAATGAATTTACCTATAAAACAACTCTGTCTGGTAACGTTCTGTTACTATCTCATATCGTGGTGAATGTGCAGGTCACAACTTGTCCACCAGAGCGTTTTGGAGTTGTTGGATTGTGTATTTGATGAGTTTGATGAGGGAAACCAAGAAATCCCATTAGCCTCTGTAGCGTAGCTCTGAGCAGCTGCTCCGCCGTTCTAAAAACAGCTTGCACCGACAATTAATGGTAACGAACCTACTCCTAAAACTATAGGGATTACGGCAATGGGCCAATTTGCCAAAATGTTGAACTATTCCTTTAAGCATCACCTCCCCTTACTCTAGTGATGCTGCAGCTGCATCTAAAAATAAGTCAGATGGGATGAGAAACATGAGCGCTCAGGAATCACCAAGGTTTCAAACAAACCCTCAAGCAAGTCAAGAGAGAAGAACCGAAGAACCTCCTGGGTTCATTTTGAACTTCTCGTGCAGTTATGTCCACACACACACACACACACACACACACACACACACACACACACACACACACACACACAGTTTTTGTGTGTCATTAGGGATTATTATTGAATTTTAAGGTTTTCTCTCAGTGCTCTTTGACTCTGGTCCTGTCAAACTCATCTTCCCAAACCTCCCTGCAGACGTATCGTAGGAGATGGAAAAAATGCAAATCAGATGAAAACAAGAACCCGAGTTGTGTGGAGCCACATTGAAAAGTCAAACTCAGGCATTCACGCTCGAGCCGTGCGTGAACACACATGGCTGTGTGTACATAACATGTCACTGTTGATACGAATGGCTTTGTTTGTTGTTGTTGGACTTGTTGCGCATGTGTACATGGCCCTCACCTCTAAATGAAGGCATTTCCTCCTCCTCTCCAGTGAAGTCCTCCTCTGGAAAACAAGACGAGGAAAACATGCAAACATGACAATATGAAACAACACAAACTGGACTTTTTGAAATGTTTGCTCTCATGACAATTCAAACTACTCTTAAATACTTAAAACAAAGAGTTGCAATCAACAGCATATGGGTCTTTGTCATCCTGGTTGAGTTACAGCCCTATAAATGGCATGTAATTGTAACTGTGTTAAGATATGACGGGATATCATCATTATAATGCCACATTTATGTCATTTCAGATGGATAGTAGGTATTACTCAAGATCATTGTGTAATGTAAAGTTAATCTGAAAAGGAAACGGTAATTATACGTTGACATTATAGCACAACATCCATCAAATTGAGGTTTAATAACACATTTCTTTGGTTTCCTATTCAAAGTTGCAATTTGCATGTCAATGTAAATGTTATTTTCAACTTCGCATGAAGTTGTAATTAAGATGGATTAACACCAGACTCATTTACTGCTCTCCACCAAACTGACCTCCAGATTCAATCGATAAGCGACAGTCGTGTATAATGAACTGGTTGACACATCGATCGTTACCTTTGAAAAGCTGGTTTTCATATCCACCATAGTTGTCTGCCAACAGAAGAGGAGAGAGGAAGGTTACAAAACAAAACAAAACAAAACGTTAGAAGAGCTGAACTGAACTGACTGAAGCAAATTGTACCGGAGCCACCGACAAGTTTTATTACTCCTGTTGTAAATCATACAAACCAGTTGCCTCACTTCTCCCCCTCTGAATACTCTGAGGCTGTCGTCTCAACAACAACAAAAATGCCTGTTTTTGTTCAGTGGAGCAAGGTTTGAAGCTTTGTGTGCTGAGAGTATTGTGTATGTGTGTGTGTTGTGTGTGCACGTGTCTAGGGAGGTTGTCAACACACGCTGAAAGGCTGAAAACAGACAAAGTACAAATGACAGAATACAACCAGAGGACTTAATAACCCAAGGAAAGACAGTTTACTTTACTTTAAAGTCTCAGACTACACTCAACGTCATGTTTTTATAACTGTATGTAACAGCAGACTCTATACAACATGTCATTTTAACTGTGCACCACTCAAAACCCCACACCTGAGGGCCTGCAGTCGTGGAGCTTGACGTTGGGGGAAACGGAAACACTCGGGGAGTTTGGTTTTCTGAAGGAAAAGCAACCGGGGACTCGCTGAGACGCATGCAGGGAAACGTGGGTTTGGCAGGTTGTTGACAAGCTGAAGAGAGACAGTTGGACGCGTTCCTGTGCTGATGCTGCCAAAAGGAGCTGCAGCCTTTAAGCTAACAATGTCAGGCTGCCATATGATGTAATGTATGTGGACATGTTGAAGACTTACTTTGTCTCTGCACCTGAATATACTTGACTTCACAATTATTGTGGAAAATGTGGAAAATGTGTTGACTGACTCCAGACAGATGTTTTAAAGCACCAGTCCACCGGAGGAAAAATCTACTGCAGCAGTTTTACTCGTGGCGTCGGCTGCTTGGCTTGGCCTCCATCTGACCACTAACATCATATAATCTGATCATAGTATCTGATTTTATCCTGTAATCTTATTCCTGCTTCCAAAAGGAGCAACATCAGTGGTTGCAGCAGCAGGTGCACGAAATCTACGTATGTGCATTTCACAATTCCCCCTAGTGGCTGAAGTGGAGACTTCTGAGACTAAAACCACTGACTAAACAATAAGAGTGCATTATTTAACATGCCTGCAAGTGCATCCCATCCAGGTTTTCCTCTGGAGACACTTCCTTTGTGTTGTGCCTGCACCACTAAATGTGGAGCTCTTGAGGCCATCGTATTTGTGTGTTTCAGTTGAGTAACTCTCAGTACAAGCAATGCATTTGTGGAGACTATGTTGTTGGATTTACTAGTTTACAGTTCATTTTGGGCTGTCAGAAGATATATATATGTACTTTTTTTTGTTTATTCCATGTCTTTCTGAAACCAAACTGTCTGCTGCGGTTAACCACATAATCAGCTCAACACAGAGGGAAGTCTGGGCGCTGACGGAGAGAGAGCCAGAGAAAAATAGTTTTAAAGGTCATGAAGCTGGTGGTAGCGCTACACAATGTCCGACGAAGATCTGCTCTGCATCTATTAACTTACACAAAGTTGTTGTCCAGACTGTTTCGGTGCATTTTTATCCACTTCTCAGCTACTGCACATATACTTCAACAGTTTATCTCTGTTCACTATGAGAAGTTAATAACCGGGTTCAAGAAGGGTGATGATTTGATGATGACACAAACAGGATCAGGTTTAGGTTTTGATCGCAGGTTTTGCTTTCACAAATGATTTGGCTTAAACTAAAGAAAGAAAACATACAGTACCTCCACAAGTTTTGATAGAACAAACTTGACTTGCAAACGTCACTGTGAGGCAAATGTTTATATGAGTCACTGCCTGGTGGAACAGCTGAAGTCAGGTCTGGGTGGACAAGTCACAAAACACTGAGGCTGCTGACATAATGATGGAGGGAGGAGAGAGGAGCGGTGGAGAGAGGAGAGGTGAAGGTAAAAAAAAGACTGCAATTAAGAAAGTGCATCAAAAATAGAAAAGTGCAGCAGAAATGTCAGTTGATGCTCCGAAGTTGTCAAAACATCTCAGAGAGACCAATCTGCACAAACTCTTCCAGGATTAGACAGATTGATTTATCTAGTATTGGTGCTTTGAGCTGAGACTTGGTCATGTCAAAAGGTCACATAAAATGACCTGTAGCAGTAATGGTAACAATTACATACTGTAAGAAATGACTGACATGATGACTCGTTTCCATCTAAGCACACTTGATCAAAAGGTAAGATGTAGCGTACTGTGAAAATGATCTATGCTGTCGTTCCCCTCAGGTCTGTGGAGCACTTCTGTTTCTTTCAGCTCATTGTTTTGGTTTTATAACCTGCAACTTTAACCTCATTTTAAGCAGCTCTCAGTAGAAAAGATTAAATAAATTAATTGTCCAATCCATCCAACAACAAACACCAGACAGACAAAGTTAGAGTCTATAGGTGGTGAACAACATGGAGCTACAAGGTCAATAGATTGTGGACTCCCTTTTGCTAGCTGACCAGAAAAAATTGTTTTGTTTCTTAACCAGTTAGCAAACAAGTCGCTGACCAGTTTTGGCCCCCAAGTGGCCAAAAAATGAACTTCCACTCCTTTAAAATCAGATCACAAACTTGTTCACCAGTTTTTTTTAGTTTTTTTTAAGAGAAGAATGACACATGGAGATTAAAAATGCAAACACAGAGTTTCAGTATGAGTTTCAGTAGTAGCAGTGAGACTAGTATTGAGTATTGAGAGTGCAGTGCGGTTGTGTAGGGTTGTGGTATGGTATCACAATAACACAACACTATGTGGACTTTTACTCAGCTTTCCCACCCTGATTAAAACACATTTCTGTGGGAAAAGTGAATTCTTGTCATTTTTTGGACTTCTGTGGTATGAAAATAGTTAGATCCAGATGTTTCACTGTCAGCACATAATTTTCTATTGCAAAGCTGGAATTCCAAAACATCACAATCAATAACCTCCCTCAAATATATTTATTGGCTCCTTGGTCATATTTCCCCTCCATCCCTCTCTCCTTGCTGCTCTTCTTCTCTCCCTTTCTTCGTGTTTTTCAAACTCTCTGTGGAAAAAAAACCCTGGTTTCTGTCTCGTTAGTGAGGAAGTCGACCCGTCCAACACACACACGGCAGAGCTGAGCCGATCTGACAGCAGCACGACACGGCTCCATCAGGTCGTACCTATACAGCCAGGTCATGGCAAAACATGATGGAACTACTAAATATGTATTTGGTTCAGTCTGAATCAGTGTATGAACCTAAAATACACTTTTTTATTTGAGTACATTCTCTGTCCACACACAAATTAGTTGGTTATTTTATGTATTACTTCATTATCATTATTATAAAACACTGCTTATGTGTAACCACTCTTACTGTAATGTTTCAAATTACAACTTAAACTTAAGCCCGACCTGCCAGTCTGGGTCCATACATACATATAAACAGATGTGAGTATGATGTACAGTACTGTATATCCTATGTTACATGCTTGAGGTTTGGCAAACACGTGGTTAAGATTAGGGAAAGTTGTGGTCACGGTTAATGCAGAAGCGATTAATTAAAAGATCTGTGACGGGAAACAAACCCTGATCACGAGCCTGAAACTCAGACCCAACTACAGTACATGCCAACATCACCCCACCCCCCCCCCCCCCCCCCCCCCCCCCCCCCCCCCGACCCTAACTTTCCATCTCACTACTTAAAGGGAACATCACTCCCTATATGGCATGTCAGTCTAAACCTCTGATCTGGAAAGATGATATACTGTAGGTAATAGGATGAGTGGGTATTAAGATTTAGGTTAATGTGACTGGAAGAAATTACTCAACATGTGCAATTACTTTTAATATTTTTAAATAAATATATTAAGACCAGGCGTGCCATTGGGTGGATGTATTTTGTGGCCTAAATGGATCTAACTAGACCTGGTTGTTCAGTTGTTTATCCAGACTGAGAGGGAGACAGTGAATGGAAATGTTTGGTTGCAGCTAGTGCATGTGCACTTAGCTGTAAGAAGAAGTAAATATATATACAGCAAGGATGTGCTAAAGAAAATCCAACTCTACTAAACATTTCCACCAGTCTTTCCCAATCCTGAACAGAGAGTAATTCAATAAAAGGCACAATAAGGCCATGGAAATTGCTATCTCTTCATAATCTGCCTGGAAAACTCTTTTTGACAAACCATATCATACGGCTGTTAAATTCTGTTTTGACAACTGGTTCCTTTGTTTTGCAAATTAACTGCAGAGCAGCTGACCACTCGGCTCCGCTGGTCAAGGTTGCTGAACTGAAAATAAACTGCTGCTCTCTGCAAAATACCATTAAATTGCTTTGATTTTTAATAGTTCATGCTCATGGGCCGTGTCGAACTGAACACAAATAAGACTAATAAGACTGGTGAGATGAGAATAACACTTCACGGACATAAGTATGTGGATACCAAAACATCACACTTTTCCACAATTAGCCAAGCTTTTGCAGTTGGAGTTTATCCCAACTTCATCCCAATGGTCAATTCTTTCCACAACAAGAAAACAAGATCTTTACAGACCTTATGTCAGAATGAAACAGGAAAACCCTTCCATAAACTAATGCCATAAACTGGTACATGACTAAGATTTCCCTCAGTTTGGAACAAATGATTGATATCCTGATCCTGAAAAACAGTCTAGGGACAAATGACCCAATCTATTTTATGTCCATACACTTGTAGGCATTGTGTACCACTCTATATACCAACATTTTCCTGATGTGAACAACCTAGCTAACTGGTATATATCTACAAATACAAATTACTTCATTAATCCCCAAAGGGAAATTCATTTGTCTGTCATCTCGTCTACCATTTGCAGAAGAATTAAAAAGCCTGATGGCTGGAGGTTTAAACGGTCTTCTATATTTCTCCGTCCTGCAGCGAAGAGAGAGGTAAAACCTTAGTAAAACCTTTGGGAACACAATGGGCTTGACCTTATACCTGCAGTCGCCCCAACTTTCCAGTCACCTGATTCCCTGTATCCACCTGCTGTTCCCTATTAGTTCCCTCAGTGTTTGTACCACCTACTACCACCAGCATCAGACTGAAGGTCACAAGACACAACTTCAACGAATTTGCCACACCCTTTTAAGCATAAGAATAGAAAAACGTCTTTACATGAGTCTCCAACGTCTTGTCTCTACAACGCTTAATTAACTCACCACAAAATCATCAAGGCAACGTTACAGTGACCAGCCACCACACCTATGAAAATATCAACCGGGCAGATATGTTACAGGCTGCTTTACAGAGCTTTTCTAACCAGTTCCATAAGGATACGTGTACAAGCGATTGTATATAGGCCTAGGTATCGGTTACAGAATTAAACACAAGGTTACGGGCAAGTGACTGCAGGGCTTTAAGTTTAAACCGAGTGAAGTTACAAAAATAAACACAACAAATATCAGGATGTTGCTCTTCAACCACATGGAGTCAATCAGCAGCCTCCTCCTACTGTAACCCCCTCCATCCTCTTTCACCCTCAGACGTTTGTGAACGCAGCACCCAGGGCCTTTTCTTGAGTCAGCTAACCATCAGCGCCACTTTATGTTTGTGGTTCCTCTGTGGTGGTTTCTCTCAGGGGGTTTTGGACTTTCCAAACCCCTTCCCCACCCTCGCCCTCTCTCCATCACCCCTCTGTGACTTTGCTTTCGACAGGGGATTGTGCAAAGTGTTATCCTCGGTACATAGCGCCACTTTCCTCTAACCTCACCACCAGGTTACTGTACGTCGCTGTGATGCCCTCATTATTAAGACACTTTTAGATTCAACATGTCATATGAGTTTGACCAGAAAAGTCCTCCTTAAATCCCAGTTTTAAATAAAACCAAGAGTCATGGGCCTTACTCCAGACCAGAGTGGAGGTCTTGACCACAAACGAGTCCCTCCCCAAAATCTCTGAGCTCATCCAAGTCATTTAGGTAGGCTATACCCTCTGACAAGAATGTGTGGTCTCCTTACCAAACTATTAACGCCTGGTATGTGTTGCTGCAGCCTGCAGAGCTGAAGTTATAGACAAGCCGTTACAAGGGGAATGCTTCTTTTTTTGTGGCCTGGCAGTGAAACGGGAGATTTTCAGAGTCACAATCCCATAAACGCATCATGTTTTCTCTGGACTAAACCGCTTTGCATAGCCAGCCTGAGACACGCAGAAAAGCCTGGTTGGGTTTACAGGACTCTGAGGGCCAAAGGGTGTGTACAATACTCTCTAATGCTTTGTTTGGTATTTCTTCACTCGCCCTCAAATTTCACATCATCATCGTAGGCAAACTTCCCACAGAGATAGAGATAGATAACGTATCGGCTATGGGTGGTACTGTGTTGACGCATTAATTTGGATCGGTTTTCTGCACCAAAACACAGAACATATCTCTTGATGGCCCTATAATCTGCTTAGCTCATGGTCATTGATTGAATTACCACGAGATGCATTACAAAAACTAGTTTGATTGCTATTGTCACTAGTTGTCATCAGTTACAGACAGATACATAATTAAGCTATTTTGTCATAAACCATCACTCGACATTGGCTTGCTAACATATCAGCTGTTCTGTTGGAACACATTCATTTAAAAAAAAGTTAATGAGTTCAAAATTATGTAAAATTATGTAAATAGGAAGTTTTTAGTTGAACAAAAGTTACCTAGACAATCAACCTCAAATCACAGCTTTAGCCTTATGGCATTAATGTCCAGATAGCATTGGCTAGGCTAGCTTAAATCTCCTTTGATTGGAAGGAAAACAAACGACAATATTGACCAGAGGAGTCACTTATAGTTAGTTAAATGTTATCAAAGTGCCAAAACATCTACATGAAATGGGATTAAAACCAATCTAAATACAGAGCGACCTCTCACCATAATAATAACACCTCTATCTTTTTAAACACGTATCCAGTTGCTGCACATTCAACATTTTTATGTGTATAGTTTTAGTGTAAAAACAGGGAAAAAATCCAGCAGAAACATTAAGATACGCCAAGTGAGAAAAATAAATCAAAAAAGTGCATGGACTCAGTAGAAAGGAGTCGATATGACGTAGGTAGGATAGTCTCGTAGCGGCTCGATCTCCTCTCAGTCCAAATTCAAGACGCTACGACTCTCGGTTAAAGCTGCTGCCACAGCAGAAATGGCATTAAGAACAAGAAAAACCCTCTTTCTTCACTCTCTTCCTTCAGTCACTCTTTCCTTGTCCTTTGCCAACCATACACCTGTCTCCTAACCTTCCCCCCTTCTCCACTGCCTTCCTCTTCTCCGAGCCCCCTCCTCCTCCTCCTCCTCCTCCACCTCCTCCTCCTCCACCTCTTCCTCCAGCCCTGGTAGGAATGTATGAGGCAGCATGTTTTGTTCTGGTCGGTCTGGGTTGAACTCGTTTTCAGCAAGACTGGAGACCACATTAACAGACCTCCTGCGCTGTTTGGCTGAGGGATGTCCTGTGTATGTTCTTGGAGTTAATTTGCTGTGTCATCCTGAGGTTCATGGCAGCTTTGCTCAACATAAAAACTGCATTAAATCAAATAAATAAATAAAAATCCACATAAAAGAGGTTAAACAAATGCTAATATCTATTCAATACAGCAGAAGTTCATATTCATGCTTTGTAATGTGACGTCAGTATGAGCAAAAGCAGACAGCTGAATAAACTCTCTGAAGAATTATATTTCATTTTGGGGGGCAGATGACTTTCATTTAATTTAGTGAATAAAGTTAGCTTGACAGTTTAAGTAAATTTTTGATTTTCATTCTTGTATGGCAAGGAGATTTCTTACAATCTTGGTTATAGTTATCAGATAAAAACAACTTCTGATTTCTAGCCAGCAACCGTTGATTTTCGCTGGCAGATTCAGAAAGTGGTTAAAATGCTGCATGTCTCCAACTACTTTGTATTGTTTCTCACTGACTTTGTTGAAACAAGAACCTTGTAAAGGATGGTTTGAATCCACACTAGATGCCTGTGCACATGAAACCACTGTAAATAAAGGCATGAAAGCCTCCCAAGAAAAACTTAAAAAAAGAAAAAAAAAGAAAGAAACAGCTGACAAATAACATAATAATAAATAATAATAATAATAATAATACATTTTTTATTTGGTAGATGCTCTTGAACCGACTGTTAGTTAGTTAGTTAGTTAGTTAGTTAGTTAGTTAGTTAGTTAGTTAGTTAGTTAGTTAGTTAGTTAGTTAGATAGTTAGTTAGTTAGATCAAGGAAAGTGGTTTAAGCAAAGTGGTGTCCATGGACCCCTATCCTTGAAGGGGTTCCTGGTTAAAAGAAAAAAGTGAATAACTTACAACAATGAGTCAGTGAATTAATATTAATAAAATATCTACCTCCCCATATCCTGAGGAGATGTGAGACCCTGGGACAAAAGTTCATCAAATGGGGGCACATGGTCTAATCTCAGTTCGGCTACATCACAGGCACTAAGGCACGACCCAGACAAACACAGGCATCACATCACTGAACACATTCACAAGACTGGCACGTGATCTGTGGGAAGTGGAGCGCTGAAGTACAACAACAACAATCATCACTCAGCAAATTAGGAAATCGCAGCTTAACACCTCCAACACCAAGTTTAGACACATCACTGTAGCTACTGTGATATTTCACTTCTAATTGATAATAAATACAGGTCAAAATCCATCATGTGCCAATGTATGTCAGCATTTCTCAACATCTTTCCAAGCTGTTCACCCACATGTGGGATTTTCTTTCTGCTTCATTTCATTCCCTCTCTGTTATCCTCTCTTACTGTTTCCTCTCATCTCTGTCAGCCTTTCACTTCTCCCACTGTATGTCTGGGAAACATGTATGAGCCTCAGCCTCTGCACTGGCAGCTCCCCTTTCATGCCGTGTTGTGAAAGCGCTCAAATTCGAATGTTATGTTTTCACTCTCCATCTTTTAAAAAGGGGGATATTAAGTCAATCTGCGGCAGGCTGGCAGAGTTAGGGAACATTTTATGTTTTATGAAACAGGGCTGTGGTGTGCACGCACACACATATAGAGACTTAAAGCTGACTGATCAAAGTCTCACGTCCAAGAACAACAAGCCGACACTTTCTCAGGATCCACTCGTCCAAGTTTCTGCTCAGATGAGAAACACATGTGGTCGCCTGTGCCCTGTGCAGGTGCTTGCCTGCATGCCACCATGACAGATACAGTTCCTGGCTGCACTTTAAAGTATTTTTCACATAAGAAAATGCACCCAGTCATTAGTAAGAGAAGTTTTTTATGCATTCAAAGGGAAAGGAAGGATGTAGTAAAGAGGTTTTTCTACCTTTCATGATTCCTGGCTCAAGAATCCCGTATTAAAAAAAACTTGTCCAATTTCCTGAAGCTCAGCTTGATGATGATGATGATGGCGGTGATGCTGCAGTCTTGTCCAGGAATAGCAAAGGTTGTCAGCAAGTTACCTTTGAGCTGTCAGCAAAATCACTCCTGCTGCAACATTTTTTCCACTTGTCTCCAAATTTCCAAAGAAATGAAAAGGTCCCCCCCAAAAAATGAAATGACTTCCACAGCTTTACAAAAATGGAGAGGAACGCCTCAGGATGAAGCCGCACTAGATGTCAGCCCATAAGGGCAAAAGGTGTGCACAGATTATCTCAAGTCTTCTTGCTGTATGAGGCTATCAATGCTAAAGGAAGCTGGACAAAGTTCCTCTACCTTTTGGACATGTGTGTTTGCCTGCAGCAGCTCTCTGGCATCACCCCTCTCCCATCCAGAGCCTGAGAAAACTAAACCTCCTCAGACAGAAACCATGTGCAAGTTTAGAGAAGGAGGGAGGGAGAGAGGAGGAGGAGGAGGAGGAGGAGGAGAGGGAGGAAGAAGGGCAAGAAAAAGAAAGAGCAAAGCAGAGTGAGAGAGATGGGAGGGGAACAAAGAAACTGGAAAATGAGGGAGGGACTGGAAAAGGGACAGGATAAAAAAAAAAAAAAGAAGAGGGAGAGGGAGTGGGAGAGGGAGGGTCTCTGTGTTTTGTTGAAAGTTGGTTTTGTGGCCGGGGCTAATTGCTAACAAATGTCTGAACATTGAGGAGTGAGCACCTTGAATATCTTGTGGCCTTGGCCTGCGAGACAGGAAAATATGCCCTGTGAGCACACACCTACACACACACACACACACACACACACACACACACGGTTACACACATGTCAAAGCTATAATCCCTCTCTGGCACCGGCTCGCAGTCTTCTCGGCTTGCTCCCGCTAAACCCCCCGACTACCAGCGTGTAAGACTAACAGCAGGTGTAATTCCCTCATCAACACACACATCCAGCTGACGAGGCAGCTCCAGCGGCTTTCTGGCATCCTCGCTTTTCAGCTCCTTTATTTCCTCCTCCTGCACTCCGTGATGTTTTAACACGGTGTGATACCGCAACGTAACATATTATGGTTATTTTTATGTCCGTCCACAAAATGTGAAGACAACTCAGCGGCTCAGTTGACTGCTCCAATAACATCTTACAACACTAACATGGAGGACAAATACATATTCAGTGGATTATCAGAATGAAAAAAAACAAGCTTTTATAAATAATGACTGTCAAGCTGTTGTGACCTATTAGACAGTAAATATAGCATTATTAATAGGCCATGACCTTTTGACCCCAACCCTTAACCAAGAGGAATCTGTTTACCAGTCTACATCTGTGGTGACACATAAAAGTTTTTGTAAAGTACAGCAGTAATGTGCACACATCAGGTGAATATTTTTTATGAAATAGATGTATATAATTGAAATATGCACACTGGCAACTCTTTGGCCAACCACAGATCTTTCTCATGCAACTATTGTGCATATCCAACCAACTCCAGCTGACATTAGGTAGGTTGACCAGAAAAAAAAAAAGTGGGAAAGTGGGATAAAGACATTTTTTATGTGGGACAAAAGTCTAAAATGTTGATAGATTGTATCTTAATTACAAAAATATTAAACAGACCACAGACTGAAGGTTTCAGTTATACTGGTGCTTTCATCCTCCAAACACAAGACTGCATGTCAAAGTATTTCCTTGCAGAAATTTTGACAGGGTACTGACAGGATGTAATCACTGTGAACATGGGAATTGAACCCGCGTCCTTAAAGGCAAATTTTTGTTTTTTACAATCTGGACCTTATTTCTAGCATAAAATACGATCATTTACTCACCCAGATATGCGGAATGCAGCCTCCAAATAACACATTATCTGCAACGAAACTCGTTCATTTCACCAATATTTAGTTCTGATAGGCTAGTGCTATTCCCCTCTGAGTCCGGGGTTAGCCTACCTGTTATCAACATCCGGGGTCTGTAAGTTGGCCTACTGACCTCTGACCTGGATGATGTCATCTCTGAGCGCGGCACGGCGCGGCTTGTTGGCTACTGCTAATACTACGGTTCGTTTCTGCGTGTTTCCGACTTGTCAGAACAAAATGAGCAGCTGGATGAAGTTCAGCTTCCACAGGCTTCCTCTCCGCAGCCTGGACTCACTAAATCTCCAGCTAGTTGCGCTAAAAATGGACCCGAATACCGAAGTGGAATCATTATTATCAGAATGAGCCGGGCAGCGGTCGGAGATGACATCATCCAGGTCAGAGGTCAGTAGGTCAACCTACAGACCCCGGATGTTGATAATAGGTAAAACCCCCCCGGACTCAGAGGAGAATAGCACTAGCGTATCATAACAAAATATTGGTGAAACAAACGGGTTTTATTTCATTCATTCATGTGGTATTTAGAGGCTGCATTCTACTGCCCCATGTTATATGGATATACGTGGCTCTCGGCTGGATCCAATTTCGTCGGAACGACTCGTAATGACACCAAAGTTCTGTTTATTGTGTTTTGTCTCATTATAATTAGAAAATGGAATGGAAGATATTAATATGGTGCCGCTAAGAACTGACCATATCCAGCTGGATAGGGGAGTGGGTGATGCTATTGACTTTGGAGCAGGAGGCTGGGGGTTTGAATCCCACTCATAGCTAATATGTTTCCTGAGACAACAAGATCAGAAGAAGAAGAGCTTCTTTTCTTATAATAAAAAGATGTGAAAAGTATTTGCTGTAATCACAATGAGTTGTTTTGTGTTAGTATTATCAGGGAGTGAAGTGTAAGATAATAGTATTGTGGGCCTGAGGGCTCAACACATCCAGCTGGATAGCTCAGTGGGAAATGGCACTGACTTTGGATCATCAGGCTGCAGGTTTGAATCCCCCTCATGACTGCTATGTTGCTGTTTGACCAACACGCTCTGTGAAAGAAGAGCTTGTTTTGGAGTGAATAAATGTGAAAAGTATTTGCTGTAATCACAATGAATTGCGTTTGTGTCATAACTGGTAAGCATTATCAGGAAGTAATGTAAGATAATCAACACATCCAGGTGGAAAGCTCAGTGGGAAATGGCATTGACTTCGTATAGGAAGGCTTTGCTATGTTATGGTATGGTGTCGGTGCGATGCTGTGCGAAAAGAAGAAGAAGTGTGGCCTTGGGTTTGGCTCAAGCACATTTTGTAATTACACATGAAATGCCTGAAACATGATTTGCAAAATTAGAGGGAATAAACTTGACAGATCCAAACAGTATCATAATATAATCAGCACAGGGCTAAGCATGATGCTGATCCGGGGAGAAAGGGCTGCATATTTGCAGAAACAGAGGCATGAAAACAACCAGCGAGGGAAAGTCAATACAGTGAAAAATGAAAGTGAGAGGGAGAAGAGAAGGAAACAAGTTTATTGGAGAATAGTCTCACGCCACACCAGTCTTTTTGTTGTTGGTTTTTTGGTTTGTTTTCACATTTTCCGACACACGAATCATCCTGACAGTAAAGTTTGCGTGACATGGAACAAGGGATGAAAATGTTGTGCAGTCTCTCTAATAGAATGAGGCACAAGTCCAGAGATACACAGATAATTCATGTCTTACCTAATCTGCATGTCTATTATGGATTGTAGGAGGAAGCTGAAGAACCGGGAGAGAGGTGCAGAGGTGCAGAGGTGCAGGGAGAACTCCACCCAGAGAGGCACCAGGACTAGTGTTTGATCCCCAAACCCTCTTGCTCTAAGGTTACAGTGCTAACCACTTTCTTATGCAACTTCCCATACGAAGAAAATAGTAACATACACATGGCAAAATTACCCATTGCATTCATGGTTGTAATGTTAACACAAATGCTATTCTCAGAAATGCCTTAAAGGGATAGTTAAACATTTTGGCAAATTGGCCCATTGCCATAAACCCTATAGTTTTAGCAGTAGGTTTTTTACCTTTAATTGTCGGTGCAAGCTATTTTTAGAACGGCGGAGCAGAGCCATGAGCTGCTCAGAGCTACACTACGGAGGCTCATGGGATTTCTTGGTTTCCCTCATCAAACTCATCAAATACACAATCCAACAACTCCAAAACACTCAAGCAGTCTCTGCATTTGCCTCGGAAACAACTCTGTCTCATAACGTTACATTATTATGTCAAAGCGAGAGCGTTTTAGAGTTGTTGGATTGTGTATTTGATGAGGGAAACCAAGAAATCCCATTAGCCTCCGTAGCGTAGCTCTGATAAGCTCGCCGCTCTGCTCCGCCGTTCTAAAAATAGCTTGCACCGACAAATAAAGGTAACAAACCTACTGCTATGACTATAGGGATTATGGCAATGGGCCAATTTGCCCAAATGTTGAACTATCCCTTTAACACAGATCAAATGTATCATTAATACGTCATTCTATGAAAGTGGAGCACTTATTCGGTAGTAACAGGTACAACGCTTTCTTCTCCAGTGATAAAAACAACATTACAGTCTCTTCATGCAAATGCCTAATATGAAGGTATTTACAGTATCAGGGCACAAAACAGAGCTGACGTAATGGCCGACCAATTAAGACGCTCTGTTTGGACAAACACTTCCCAGAACCAGAGCTCCTGGTACCCTGAAGGACATTCCTTACTGTGATTACTACTTTACTGTTACCAGGACATTTCAGTGCTCCCAGATTGTTGTGTGATTGCAATGCATCACCATCGCAACCATAATCAGAGCAAAACTAAATGCCCTCTTGAGCTTTACTTCTGCATCCCCGGACTCTTTCCTCACGAAGAAGTTAAGACAAAGTGATTTCAGCTCTGACCCTGATGCTCCGGTTTGAATCCATGAACTAATTTAATGACCAATATCCCTTTAACGCTCTTTGATCATGAATCCACCAGCCTTTGATTAAAATGAGAAGTTACTTAATCAGCTCAGTCCGTGCACATTCCAGCGCACTCACACATCTGCACACTCACACAGAAACACAATTTCCTCTAAATTGATCCCAGAATCATCCGAGTGTTTGAAGTTCATCTGTGGCCTGTCAGCCCTGCATCGTTCAGTACCACCAATGGCTCCAATTAAGCCTGGTGATAATTATGTTTCATGTTAGAGGCCAAGCAGAGCATCTCCTTCAGAGCTTGCCATGTGTTTCCATGTGTGGAAATTAATGCCACTGGTTGAGGATTGGCTGCAGAGCCCACGAACATGGTTTCAGTTGAAAAGTTGGCCAACTAAACACCAGAGGAGCTCGTCACAGGATGCATTCACACACATACACACACACGTTTCTCCCTTGCCAGCAATAGACTTGTTGGGCTGACCATGTGTCCACTGTTATTTCTAATCATTTTGAATAAACAAAACTGTAATGAATTTGTACAGAGTCTCATTGTAAACATCACAATATCTCCTGTTTCTGATTAACCAAAATACCTTATTTCTGTTTTTTATCCAAAGCTGTTGTGTTCCTGTACTGTAGGTTGATATCTGTAAACTATATACCCAAGTCTTAAAAGGATAGTTCACCCAAAATTCAAATTGCACTCATTATCTACTCACCCTCATGTCGACTAAGGGCTGGGAGAAGTTTCAGAGTCCTCCATCCGTGGCTTCTCGAGTTACAGGGGGTCTCGGCGTAGCAGTGCATGTCCATATGACGGTTGCAAATGGATACCACTTTTCTTTGTAACAAAAAGACACACCAAAAAACATCCAAATACCTCCATGCTGCTCGTATGTAATGTCCCTCTTGTATTGAAGCCCCGAAATGGGAAATTGTTCCGAAAAAAATTAAATAAGTCTATATTTCAAGCTTGTTTGTAGCGGAAGCTCCTCTTCCTGGTCCGTCCAAATCTCGCGTGATTTGCGCCGGCGTCAGTGCGATTACTGACGCAGGCGCAAATCTCGCGAGATTTCCCATTTTGTATAAAGTGAGGCTTCCATGTCTTCTTTGATGATAAAGCAGGTCTACGTTCTGTATAGGCTACTGTAAAAAAAAAATATCAAAGCCTCACTCCACTGAGAAACGCACACAGTCTATATTTAGTTGAATTCAGAAAGTGAGTCTTAAAATTAACATTCTGTAACTACAGTATTGTCAAAGCAGTAACCACTCTCAGCCATGCCCAAGCCCCGCCCACCTGGACCAACTATCCAGTTTTACATGATTTGGTTGCTGTGAATGTTTTTACTGAAATCTGTTGCATCAATCCAAAAAACAGTCAAACCAATTAGATTAGAGTCTCAAAGCCTCGTCTCTTCTGATTGGCTCAGTGACCTTTTGTTACTTGTTAAGCTCCTTAAAGAAGCCTGAGGAAGTAGATGGAAAACTACACTGAGATAGTTTCTGGTTCTTCAAATGTCTTATAATGGATCAACACTAAAATACTAAAACATCATGCTTCTCACGGCATCTTTAAGTAATGTTCCTATTGCGAATGACCTTTAATAAAAGAGCGACAAGGTTGTAAATATTCCCATCTTCTAGACCGCCCCCCTGACAGTTATGTGCTCTTTTGCAACAGCGTCCATCTTGGTTTGATGAAGCTCGATCCAGAGTCCATTGTGACACAAACAAGTCTGCAAAAGAAGAGCAGCAGCAAGCACAGATGGAGGGACACACATACTGTAACAATAGGCTACATAACAATAGAATAATATAGAAATGAACGTCAGGCTCCCATTGTCACTCAAACAGATTTCTTTAATAGATTAAATATGCTAAAGCTGCCGTCATGCAAACAGCTGTTTCGTGACAGTGATGCGTTCATATGTGGAGGCCATACTGGAGGGAGTACAGACAGACAGATATTTTTACAAGCTCTTACTCATATTTATTGCTTCTACAGTTCCTCCATAACTATTTTCTTTACACAGATGTTCTTTACTGAATTTAGAGCCAGTGTGACTTTAAAAACAGGCTCAAACTAACTTGTTGTGGTGGATTTAAACAACAACACAGGAAAACATACTGCAAAGGAAGAGGTGGATAAATCCTCATTAAAGTTAACATAAACCTGAATGTACTATCTTGGGAAAGCAACGAGTAAAGGGTTAGAATAGTACATAAATAACATGTGGAAAAGACAATTTAAAAGTCATATTACAGTTCATTATAGCAACATGGTGCAGATTCACAGTCTTTATTGGCATCTGGGTGAGTGCTGATCTTGGAGAGTAAAATACTTAAGCAGAGTTAGTAAGAATGACGTTCCTGCCACCTAGTGTCACATTTGTGTTTCACACGGATGGAGAAAGCAGCCAAACACCTGGTGGAGCATTAAGGACCACATGTGGTCGACAGTAAACAGATACATGAAAGTTTAGTAAAACCTCACTGACTGTGATGGGATTATGGAAACACATGTGTCCTGAAATAAACTTCAAAGTTTTGTGTAAGTAGACAATGTTAATAAAAAAAAGGAAGCTTCTTCCTGCTGGTGTGATGTCTGGATTAGAGATCCCTCAAAAACATGATTTACTTGACCCAGAAGAATAAAAAATAAAACCTGCAACTAAATTCAGAGGGTTGATTCTTTAGGGAGTCAAGTTTATGCAGGAAACAAACAATGTGGAGACCAGTTTAAAGGGTCAGTGTCCCCTTGTTCCCCTCCGACCAGACCTGAACTCTTCACCTCTCTGAAACTCCTTATGTAAGAAACAGTAAAGGTAAAGGAAGGTAAAGAAAAGTCTCTAGAGGTTCAACAGTACGGCTTTATCATAAAAGATAACACAGGAATTTCGTCACATTTCCTATCTTTTCTCAATGATACAACATTTTATCCCCTTCAATATATTATCTACTGTGGTTTTTCCACTGCTTTTATGTCTTTAGGGGTCAGGAGGGGGCCATAGTAAAATCTGAAGACAGCCATGAGTGAAAACCTCTCAAGAAACATGGCTCAGATGTTCTGAGTTGGGTTCAATTCCCAGGTAACTTGATGAATTTTGAAGTTTGACTCCACAGGACAAAAAATGAAAGATCAAAGAAAGGTTTTGATTAAGTCTAATGTGAGGAAAGGAAAAAGTCAAAGGCTCAAAGAAAGCTCAAGTGTGTCTGGACAAATAGCTCAGGTTGTCAGAGGACCACTTGGCTCCAATCCTCGGGCCCTTCACAGATAATAAACACTCAATGGTTCTATTAAATTCTGATTAAGTGTCTGTTTACAGCTGTCTCTGAGCATGCTTGAAAGTTTTGGAGGACAAGCGCCTGATACTTATTAGCCTCACTGAAATTTGAAGTCCAATGACCCTGAGGCTCAAATGCTCAAAGAAATAACAACTTCAGAGGTGTGCGAAGTTTGGAGGCGGTGCAGGGTTGAGTCCTTGGTGAATTTCCAAGTGCAATATTCAGATGAAAGACTGAACCTCAAGTGTTTCTGGCCAAAGGACGGCCCAGAGGATCAGAGTACATGACGGTCGGTGTTGATGAGGCCCAATAAGTTTTTTTTTTTTTTTGTGAAGAACTTTTTTATTGAACCACAGCGAGTGAGACATACAGCAGCATCCGTACAGCTTAATATAAAGCAGAAGTAAGCGGAATATTTGTGTTAATATAAGTCTTAAATAGTTATATCTTCCGACAGCAATCACTTATATAGAGTGTTTGGTCCGAAACACGGGTCTGTCAGTCACTCTGCTCTGCTGTAAGCCGAGGAGAAAACTTTCCTCGTATCCTACAACCTTTATCCAATGAGGAGAGAGAACGGCATAAAGGGGCGGTCCTCTCTGTGTGTGCAGCCAAGGGATGCGCGTGAATGTGGTGACGTAGGGACGAGGGCGGGGACTGCTAACTCCATCGGCTGACAGGAAGTTAGCCAAAACGACTGGATCGCTTACTTCTGCTTTAATACCCACCTAACCCGCCCCCAAAAAGCCTGAACAGAGGGACATTCCCACATCATGTGTCTATAACATCCTATTGCATTGAGTTGGCACTGCTTGGACTTGGTATCAGTTTCATGCAAAACCTAGTCACACGTGTATAATAGAGTCTGTGACACACTTTAAAGTGAATAAGTTGGTGATTTGGATTCTTGGAGGCGAGAAAGATGTTCTCCCACACATTGTTCCAGGAAATGTCATCATCTTTCAGATCAAAGTCTCTCTGCCATCATGCTCTGAGCATCGATAGAGTCTCTTGTTGTCCAGATAGTTTGGAGTAGACTTTCGATACAAAGTCCCTGCAGGGAAGGGAGTTCATCCAATTTATCAGAGGGTGCATGGGAAGCTTAGCCCTCAGTGGCAAATGAAAAAAGAAGAGTCGATCAAAGCGGTCCTTCAAATCCTGATAGCTAAGCATGCCATTGCCATTATACAGGTTCCCAATAACATGGATACCTTTCAAAGACCATGGTTTAAAGTCCAGCGGCTTATTTCCAATCTGTACATTCATGTTGTGCCATAGAGGGGCATCACTGTGCCACTTTAAGTTCCCCTTTAAGTCTCTCTCCACGATCCTGAAATGTCTAATTGTGTTGGCAATAGCTAATGGGGCCACAGTGCAACATAGCTACAGTATTTGAGGCCCAGTAAGTTTTACAGTCCAAACACCCAAAGTGGGGGACTGAAGAGAAAAAGAAGCTACAACTGCAATCAGTGGCATTGTGGTTCATTTGTGAATATGAGGTCTAGTAGATGTAAAACCACAAGTGGGAAAAGCAGTTTTTCAGACAAAAAAAACAAAACACGACAATAAAAAAAAGAAAAGAAAAAAAAACGTGGTCCTCATTTGGTTTGTTTGCAGTAACAGTTCGCTGTTGGCAAGGTAGGAATGTGTGTGTGTGTGTGTGTGTGTGTGTGTGTGTGTGTGTGTGTGTGTGTGTGTGTGTGTGTGTGTGTGTGTGTGTGTGTGTGTGCGTGCGTGCGCTTTTGTTTATGTGATTTACTGGAAGATCCATCCCCTATGATGCAGCCCTTCAGCAATAATAATAATTTATTTGACGTCTGACCTGACTCACCAGCCACACAATTATAAGTGAGTGTGTGTCTCTCTCTGTGTTTGTGTGTGTGTGTGTGTGTGTGTGTGTGTGTGTGTGTGTGTGTGTGTGTGTGTGTGTGTGTGTGTGTGTGTGTGTGTGTGTGTGTGTGTGTGTGTGTGTGTGTGTGTGTGTACATGCTTTTACTCCTCTGTGCTCGTCTCTCTGGTGTTTAGATTCCTGTGACCTTTCTGCTTACTCACACTTACGGAAAGTGTTGCGAGTTCAGACAAGCTGCTCTTTGTCAGGCAAAACAATCAGGAGGTCAAGAAGAAAACACAACAACGTAAATTCACTACTTTATTCAATGGGCTTCTAACTAGCTCTGCAGTGTCATCATCAAAAGTGAGTTATTTTTTGTTAATAAAAGGTAACACCGTTATTGTTCTGTGCACATTGTCTTGCAGTGGAACAGTGGACAGGCTGTGATAAATCAAAAACATCTGAACGTTTGAATGAGTGGTTCTAACATTTTGCATGGAGAAATTGTTGTTTCGTCTGTTTTTGTGGATGTCTTATAGTTGCTTTGCTTCTTTTTGTGGTTGTTTGATGTCTTTTATGACCAGGGGTCCTGCAACATTGTGAGATTCTGGTCTGGTAAATAATAATAGACCTATTTACTATCTCAATTAATCTCAATTAATGCACTAGGGCTGTGTAAATACCCTAGCATATGTATTTTGTATACCATGAAACACAAAGGAAGCTCTCATTGTACAAACTGTGTAATATCATATGACTTTTGAATTTTGCAAGTCATTTTTGTTGTATTTCTGCTTTCTACTTTTTTCTCTTTATTGTGCATCTCTTGTGAAACAGTGAACATAATGTGGTAAAATGTAAACACTGGTAATGTGTAGTCAATTAGTAATATGCAGACAATGAAATGTGAAAGTGAAATTATTAAATGTTGAGTCACGGTCCGGATGAATCAAATGTTTGTCTTTCTGCTCAGCAGCTCTCAGTGCCTCTGCCAATAAATTACAAAACTTCTGGAAAAGTCCTCTGGCTTAAAAGTGTCAAGTCACGTACAGTTAAACACCACAACAGGAAAACTCACCCTGACTTCAAAATAAAAGCTCAGGGTTTTTTCCCCCTAATAACTATTTTCTCTCTGAAACCAGTAGTTTATACTTATTAGTTTTTATTTTTTTTTAAATTCCATAACCCATGACATGACCCCAACCCTTTCACAAACTTTTTTCCCCATTAAATAAATGTGATAACAAAGGTCAATCGAGGTAACCTTAAGAAACTTTTCTTACCGTTACTACTATACAAAAACAAAATGATAAATGCATGTTTATTATTGTTACCTTGACAATGAAGGTCCAATATGGCTGCCACTGGTGCACTCTTACTGGTTATATTCAAGGTTATATATTCAAAGTCCTATCTAAGAAACTTTTCACATGTGATCACATGTGGTAACGATCACATGTTACCACGTGTTACCATGTAAAGCACATGTGTAAAACATGTTACCACATGTGGAAAATGGGTTCACATGTGTGGTTTTTTTGTAACGTGTGTGAATGAGGCACAACAATCCTCCAGACAGCAACAACAATCCTACATGTTTTTCCTACATAATTCAGCACTGGGAACAGTTCCCATGATGCACCAGCGCCCCCTTGTGGACCAACCATTCATTTATTAATGAATAAATTACATTAATAGTGATGCATCAATGTTTAAACAGCATTTTGAGCATCTATGCATCTGTTTTTTGACTATATTTCCCATATATAGTGCTTTTATTTTGAAGGGTGAGACAGGACGTGCAGTTTGTCCGTCTCAGCGCTTTGACAGTAGCGTGCTTTGCTCAGTGAATCACGTATCTGCACCGTCCCCGTTATCCACGGGTATAAATAGGAGCAGCAGAGAGACGGAGGCAGCTTCAGACAGTCTGGAGTCTCAGGAAACTAACTGAGGTGAGTCACAGGAGCTGTTGTGTTTGTGTTTGAGTCTGTAGTTCATGATGCTCTCAGAGAAACGACCTCTTCATGCGCAGCTGTTAGTGTGTGTGGTAGTTTTATTCTAACAGATTAGAGCAGAACAGTGCAACATCCTGCATTGTTGGTTTGTCTTTAAAAAAAATGTCATGCTGTAAATATTTCTACCTCTAATTCAGCTCCTTGATGTGCATTGGTTTTTATGTTAAATGTTGGTCCATGCAGTTGTTTTTGTCAGTGCAGGAATGCTGACCTCATGCTGTAGGTGTTGTTTGTATTGCTTACTCATGGGTGTGACCTCCATCTCTGGATCAAAACAACTGGATTAGGGTAAATGACATCACTACATTGTGGTTGGCTCACTTGAAAACACACATCACTGTTTGTTAGCGCTGCAAAATTTAAATTCATATGTGTAAATTGTAATAATCATTCAGGTTCACCTGTTCTTTTGACTTACCATAAAATGACTTTAAAACAATACATGTAGTATAGATATTGGGGGATTTTAGTAGATTTTCTGTGTTAGATCTGGCCTGAATTTAGCAGAAACTGTGTAATGAGTGACTCCTCTGGGTGCAAAGAAAATCCCCAAACACTTTAAAATGAGGCCAGAATGAGGCCAAATGTTCTGATGTCCCATTCGTTGTAAATGGAGCTGAGATGATCCAGATTAGTTAATTGTTCTTCCCTTTTTTCTGGCTTTGGGAAAGACTTTAATGAAGATTTTGCACTTCTAACAGAGAAAATTATAATAAATTATATTTAATAAAAAAGAAAAGAAAAGAAAAATACTTTTGGAAGTTGTGCATAAACTCCACAAGCACATCCACTGCATTACCTTGAGCTCCGTTAACATGATACCATAACAAAAATAGAGTCATCATTATCGATTGAAGGTATTCATTTCTGTGAGGCCAAGAAAAACAGGAAGTTTGATGTCTGAGATTGAAGGAGATGCAAAACGTTTTATTTAAAGATGACTTAAACTAATAATGAATTATCAAAATTGTTGTTCTAGTGATTAACTCATTTATTAACTGATTAATTAATCATATCAGTCTTTAATACAATAACAGTGATGGTGTATTATTACAGTAAAATAAAATAGGTTTAGATGTGAAAACATGTCTGATGTAGATGGGAAGATATAATAGACCAGTAAAGACAGAAATAGCTCTTTAATCTGTATCACATCACATCACTTCTTCAGTCTGAGGCTGAACTTTCTGGAAGGCCTCGTCGTCGTCCACATCTGGAGCAGAGGCCCGTCGGACAGTTTGCATTCTTTCTGTTGTGCAACCAGGATCCCTGCAGCTGCTATTCAACAAATAACCGAGCTTGACCTCTGCATGGCAAATTGATTCTGCATTTCATTCCTATTTATTTCCTTTTCTCTGTGTTATTCTCTGACTTTTTCTTTTTTCTTTCTCTTGCACTCTCTCCTTTCTCTCCCTCTGCACATCAAATTACTCTGTTTTTTGTTTTTTTCATTAAATAAGCTGCTGTCATTCCTCCCCTCCTGTTAACAAACCCTCCACTTACTGGCCTGCTAAAATGAAGCGAGAGGTTTAATTTCCTCACATTAATAATGACCTTGTTGTGCGAGAGACTCTGAAGTGTTAAACTCCCGGACACATGAGCTCATATAGAGCGGAGAAAGTGGGACGTTTATTTAGCTCCCAGGTGGGCGTTCAGTCCTGCTGCGTTTGGGAACAGTCGGTGACATTTTTCAGATTAAAATAACGAACTGAGATGAGAACAGATACCAGGAACTCTTTGTAGTTGCTTCACGGATGAGAAAGCCACTGTTGCATCACATAAAACATAAAATCAGGGATTATAAATTTAGCAACAATGCCAAATACTAAGGACAAGGCTTATTTGCATTTGGTTGAATAGTGCAGCCAAAGGGCAAAAAGGGTGGAGGGAACGGGGTATTGTAGGAGTGGATTTATTAACAAATTCATTTAAAAGTCATAAATCTTTGGTTAAATTTATAGGTGAATTGTCGCAGTTGCTTGTTTCCATAGGAACAGGAGACTGTGACTGTGCATGAGAGTGAGTGGAGGAGATGAACAAATAGATCAGGACCATGAACACAGCAAATAACTACAGCATCAAGGTTTTTTTTTTAACACACGTTGCCATTGCAGCATGTGTTTTACTGTACTTATATTTACTTTTACATCCATGGACCAGGACAAAGTTCTGCTTTAAGTTTTTATTGGTGACCATTTGTGTTGATAAAGTCATCAGAGTTTCAGATTTTGATTTGATAGGACTTGATTTCTTGTTAAATTTCTCAATTTTCCTTTTAACTTTTACTTTTCAAGGGGTTTTGATTCATAATTTTCTTATGTATGTTAAAATGTTACTTTCTCACCATTAGGTCCTTTTACTGGAACATATCTGGAGCTTTCAGTTACATTTTATGGCCTTCGATCATCAGCACATAAATGAATCTATGACGCATGTATGTAATTTGGTTGATGAGTTTACAGGTGGATTGAAAACTGCCACAAGGCAACAAGAAGACGTCACCAGATGAGTGTTTTTGAGGGTTGAGCCTTCAAATCCCAGTTTGACTCATGATGTCATTAGTCTGGTGGGCAAAAGGCCGGTCTACTGGTGCGTTGAGCCGCGTCTGTAGAGGAAAATGAGAGATTAACGTTTGGCTGCAGAAACAATGAACAGAGATTAGAGCCACAGAGAGAGATTTGTACGGCCTGGGAAAGACTGCACAGAGAGAGAGAGAGAGAGAGAGAGGATCAGTCCATCTGTCTGAGTCCAGAGGAAGAGGAGGAGGAGGAGGAGGAGAAGAAACCAAATGCTATAGTCTCTCTCTGTTGAATCTATCATTGTTGAATACACGAGCAGCTGACCGAGCTCACGTCACAGAGAAAGGGCCTGCTGTTCTCTTTATGCAATTCCCCTGAAAGACACAAAGTCAAAGTCACAGGAAACACTGATCTGGGGTCAGAGTCCGGTGACCACGACGACGTCCTTGCTGAATGTGACTTTATGAATTATTTATCAGTATTGACCGACCGGTATATTTTTATATTCTGCAGAAAACTGCTGAGCAAGAGTGCTCAATTTCTCCTGCGTAGCTCTTTAACTGGTGTCCAATGTGTGTGTGTGTGTGTGTGTGTGTGTGTGTGTGTGTGTGTGTGTGTGTGTGTGTGTGTGTGTGTGTGTGTGTGTGTGTGTGTGTGTGTCGCCCCCTAGTGGAGCTGCAGGGACGTTACAACAACATGAGGATGCTCAGACTGAACAACAATGTCTCATGTGTCTCTTGTGTTTCCTGCAGGTTTTTGCTCATCACTGCCTGCTGGCCCGCTCAGAGTCAGAGAGGATGTTAATGATGATGATGATGATGATGAAGAAGAAGGGGCTGAAGTCCCTGGCCGTGGTCGCCCTCGTCCTGGCCTCGGCCAACTGCATCCTCCCTCCTTCAAAGGAAGATCTGTCCCGTGAGTGTCTCTCTGCACCGGCATCCGGAAACTTTCATGAAAATAATTGCCAATTTTCAATTTTCATTAGATTTTTTTTCAACAAAGTGAAGTTTTTGGATCATTGTCCCTTTAAAAACAGAGAAACATTGTTTCTGTCACAAAACAGGTGGCAGAAATCTCCAATATTAAAAAATTGAACAAATAAAACTACATTTA
Organism: Trachurus trachurus; assembly: GCF_905171665.1. NCBI lineage: Eukaryota > Metazoa > Chordata > Actinopteri > Carangiformes > Carangidae > Trachurus > Trachurus trachurus. Next base: position 13,264,003 of record NC_139910.1, on the reverse strand, counting down.
AAGTCAATTAAAGAAGTAATTAATAAGAAAAAAAAAGTTTTTATATGGAATAACTTGCAGAATAACCTTTAAATCTCTTGAAATCTTTAATTACATCACATTTTACTTCCAGATGTTCCTGTTTTAGCTCATCTGTACACCCTTATTTTGATGTTTTACGTAATCAGTGTGAAGGTTTTGTTTATTCTGACAGATTTGTGGCTTTTATTGTTCTGTTTCTTGACACTTGATTTTATTGTGTTTTTGTTTCCTGCCACTTTTATATGAGCTCAACACTGGAGTTTCTAGTGTGGAGAAGTATTTTTAACTTATCCTTTGCTCATATGTTTATGAGGTCTCTACTCCACTGTGTTCCCAATTTAAAATAAAGGCTGAATGAACATGCAAAGAGATATAATAATAGCCTCAAAGTAAGAAATGAGCAGAGGTTGGAGAATGACTGATGTTAATGATGTTTGTCTTTGCAGAGCTCTCGCTTCAGGGAGAGAAGTATCTGGATAAACAGATTGAAAACGCCATCAACGGAGTGAAGGAGATGAAGAGCGTGATGCAGAAATCTTCAGAGGATCACAAGAAGTTCCTGGACGAGCTGGAGAAAACCAAGGAGCAGAAAGACGTACGTTATATCAGTGTCACACTCACATCTTAGACAGTGGTTCTTTATATGGTGGTGGAACTGGATTAACTGCGTTTTTCTTAATACAGTCCGTTGGTAGGAGTTAAAATATGAGTCACTGAGAAAAAAAACAAAACAAAGGAGGTTATTTTGTTTCAGTGGAGCTGACTAAACCATTGTAGAACAGTTAATATGCTTTTAAAATCACAGCACAGCGCTACGCCCAGTAGTTTATACAAGAATCCAGATGTTTTCTCTGTTATTTTATTGTGTGGAAGTGAAAAATGAAATGAGAAACAGCTGGAAAGGTTTCCTGACAGGACATAGAATAAGAAAGAAAAGACAGAATACCTTTAAAATGTCTTTAAACAACAGAAAAATAATATTCGGTCTTGAACTTTAAGTGAATCCCTTCATTTATATAGCACCTTTCAAGAGCAAAGATATAGATAGAATAGAATAGAAAATACTTTATTAATCCCTAAGAGGGAAATTCATACCATTCAGCAGCTTACATAACCTAAAATAATATGATATAAATGATATAAGAAAAACTGGACTTTTCAAATAAGAGAGAACCTGCAGTGTAAAACACCGTCTACTTTAGTTTTAACTCTCTACGTGATCACAGGAATATGTCTTACAGGAAATAGGACAAACAGTGATACTAAACTGGCAGTGACGGCACAGTGTCTGAGGATATATAGTTTCCATGATGTTTCACGGCAGGAGGCGATGCGTAAGGCTCAGGAGATGGAGGCCAAGCTGGAGCAGGAGGAGGAGGTCTGCAACGAGACCATGAAGGCTCTGTGGGAGGAGTGTAAGCCCTGTCTGAAGAACACCTGCGTCAAATACTACTCCAGGACCTGCAGCAGCGGGTCGGGACTGGTGGGACGCCAGGTGAGACACACACACACACACACACACACACACGGCTAATAATGCTTATAGACGTCGAATGAGGAGTTGTGAGTGTGGTTTAAAACACTGTTAAAACAGTATCTCTTAGAATTTAATGAATTATTTAGTCTATAAAGAGGACTGGTTTACAGTTTGAATGCAGTTGTGGTTGTACCCTTTTGGTAACACTTTACAATAAGGGTCCCTTAATTAATGTTAGTTAGTACATTATTAAGCATTAATTAACTGTTTACAGATATATTAACAATCATTATTATGTATTACTTCAGATTAGGAAACACATTAATTAATGTAGCCTATTAGTAAGCAGTTAATGTTTACTACTGAAAGTTAGTTAATAAATTATTAATTAATAATAAAAGTTGAATAATCATTATGTATGCATTACTCAGCATTAATTAACACATTATTTAATGTTTAATAATGTACTAACTAACGTTAATTAAGGGACCCTTATTGTAAAGTGTTACCTTTTATTTTTATTTATTTACTTTGTGTGTGTATTATACTAGATTATTTAAGGTATTGAAGTATAGAATGAAATCTGAGTGCAGAGAAATGATGATGTCTGTGGTGTCTGTCAAATGTCTGTCAGATTTTTTTTTCTGTGGTTTGTTTATTTTTAGGGAGTTGTCGTTGTTTGCTCTTGTTGTGTCATGTATAAATGTATGTTTCTTATGTGCAAGTGTGAGTGTAGCCTATGTTGTCCTAATAAAGAAAAGAAAAGAAAGAAAAAGTGTATGATTTAAAGTGTTGTGTCCTCTGTGCAGCTGGAGGAGGTGCTGAACAGGTCGTCTCCCTTCTCCATCTGGATCAACGGGGAGAAGATCGACGTCCTGCAGCAGGAGGGACAGCGACAGAACAAGGAGTTCAGGCAGCTGGAGGAGAAGTACTCCGAGATGGCCGACGGCGTGGACAGCATTTACTCAGACAGCAGGAAGGTACGGGTGTTTCTGAGTGATGTGTTGTTGTATATTCCTGTGATCTGAGCCTCATTCCTCCTCCTCCTCCTCCTCCTCCTCCTCCTCCTCCTCCTCCTCCTCCTCCTCCTCCTCCTCCTCCTCAGGTGGCTGAACAGGGAAGCTTCTGGCCCTTCATGGCTCCCGGTTTCTTTCTCGGCCCCAGTCCCAGGCGCATAACTCGCTCTATTTTCAACAATCCTTTCCACGGCTTCCAAAACCTCTTCTCTCCCATGATGGGAATGGGCAGGAACTTCTTTGGACACATGGACTCCATGACGGACATCGATAGCGACGTCGCTCCCAATGAGGGTATACGATTTCTGACTGTTTACTGTATGAGTTTTAACATTGTGTGAAGTTTCAAAGTGATGTGAGAGCTGAAAAGAAGGAAGAAAAAAGTTGTCTGCACACTGTCCTTTGATTTGCAAAAAACTATAATATGGAAAAAAAGCACAGACTTTTGTCATGCAGAGATTTACTGCGTCTTCAAAAACTGTGAAATATCTTTTTCTGCAATGCTAATTTTTTTCCATCTGTGAAAAATTGTGTAATGAAAGGCAAGTGATTTTTAAAAATATTGTATTACTTTATTTTTTATATTCTAAAATTGACTCCCATATTATTTTTGAGGGTCGCTTTTTCAGAATAATGGGCAAAAGTCCTCTGCACTACTGTAAAATGAAAGTGAGGATGTTTTTTTTTTTTTAAATGAATAGTTGGCTACTTCTACACATGCACGTTTAACATGTAAACGTTTTAGCAGAATTGAGGTGAAGTGTTTGTTGTGTGTGTTTGTGCGTTTGCCTTCAGACGGCAGCGTGAACGAGGACGTGGTGATCACCAGACCGTTTGGTAACGGCAGGATGACCTGCAGGGAGATTCGCCGCAACTCGGCCGGCTGCATCAAGTTCCGTGACGAGTGTCAGAAGTGCAAAGAAATCCAACACATCGGTGAGCTCAATCTCTGCTGCTGGGTCATGGATCCAAGATGTAAACATGGGAAACTAGAAACATGATGTAGAGTAGAGATGACGTTGGAAACAAGGAAGTTAAAAACATAAAAGCAGCCAAAACTACATGAGGAATATGGATTAATTATGTAAAATGTCATAAAACGTATACAAAAAAAACAACCATTTAAAAGGTCCGGCTGTGTCCTCATCTGACAGGAAACAGGAAGTGGAAACCTGGACGAGGAGTCTGAGATGGTTTTTTTTTGTTTTGTTAGAGCTACAAAATTAGAATAATTCGATGATCATAAAGAAAACAGGAAGTGATATTCAAATGAATGACCAGTGACTTGGAAAGACTGAAATCCAATTATGTAACAACTTCCTGTGTGTTAACGAGGTTTGGGACTGCAAACACAGTGGATGGATCACCATGGTAACCTTATTGTTGCGCAGCCAGACCACTGACCAATCAGATCACAAGGAGATTTTCTGATGAGAATGACAATATTATATTATATTATAATATATTATATTATCAGTCAGTCAGCATTTATTTGTATAGCACATTTAAAACAACAGCAGTCGACCAAAGTGCTGCACATCAATAGCAAGTAATAAAATAGATGTAAAACAAAAGTATGACAGGGCAAACAGTGCAGGTAATCATGAAACAGATAAAAAGATAAAAGGGAGAGAGAAACCCACGGGGTCAACGTAAAATCAGGCTGAATGATACGCCAGGTGGAAAAGGTGGGTTTTCTACATAAAAATACAAAATACTTAATAAATATTATATATTTATTAAGTATTTATTGTAGGCTATTATTCTCCTAATTCCTGATTCGATTATGTCACTTTTCATTACCAACTCATGAAGCCAAATAAAGCCAGACCAGTTCAGCCCAGTGTGTAGGTTACCAAGAGGCGTTTTGAAGCTCATTGATTAATTGATTATACTTTATTTATCCCCGAGAGGAAATTTGTTCATGACAGCAGCCTTAGAAAGAAGAAAAAGCAGGACAAATTATACAAAGAATAAAATACACAATTCATAAAAATACTTTAAAAGAAGAAGAAGATGCTACTGTGCTCTCTGTCTGCTGGGCAAAATAACAGATTAAAAAGTGCTTGCTGGTCAAATAAAAAAAAAAAAACAATTTAATGATGATGATGATGATGATGATGATGATGTTTTCCTCCGCAGACTGCTCAGGGAACAAACCTCTGGAGAGCCCCCTGAAGCAGGAGCTGGAGCAGGCCCTGGCGCTGGCCGAGCGCTTCACTCAGCTCTACAACTCCCAGCTGCAGAAGTTCGAGGAGGAGATGTTCAACACCTCCTCCGTCCTCGACCTGTTCAACACGCAGTTCGGCTGGGTGTCGTCTCTGGCCAACATCACCAGCAGCAGGGACGGCATCTTCCACCTACAGACGGTAAAGCACCTTGTTGTGTCGTCTTATTCACTCCCCGACCGCGGCCGTCCATCTGCTCTGAGGAGGCTGGAAACACTCTGCACCAATAGAAAGAGACTGGTTTGGGCAATTTGTACCTGAATTCTGGTTTGTTTTGCCATGTTTGGTTTGGTTGATATAAATTACTACAAAATCACCAATCAGAGCACAGCTACAAATCGACTAATCATAGCACAGCTGCAAACCAACCAATCACAATGTGGTCATAAGTCCACCAATCAGAACGCAGCCACCAAACCAACCAATCAAAAATTACAAAAGCAAATTTTAAAACATTTCAAAAATTGTATCCAGTTGGAATGTGGCTACAAACAAACCAATCAGAGCACAGCTACAAGCCGACCAATCAGTATGGGGTCCTAAATCCACCAATCAGAACGTAGGAATGGAGACAACCAATCAGAATGCATCTACAAAACCGATCAATCAGAAAAACAACTAGACAGAGTTGTTTTCTAGGTAAATGCAGAGACTGCTTGCTGAAAAACCGCCCCTGACGGTAACGCGCTATAGTGGTTTTGCATGAATTTACCTCTAAAACAACTCTGTCTCGTAATGTTCTGTTATTATCTCATAGTGTGGTGAATGTGCAGGTCACTACTTGTCCACCAGAGCGTTTTGGAGTTGTTGGATTGTGTATTTGATGAGTTTGATGAGGGAAACCCAAGAAATCCCATGAGCCTCCGTAGCGTAGCTCTGAACAGCTCGTGGCTCTGCTCCGCCGTTCTAAAAATAGCTTGCACCAACAAATAAAGGTAACAAACCTACTGCTGAGACTATAGGGATTATAGCAATGGGCCAATTTTCCAAAATGTTGAAATATCCCTTTAAAAATATGTATAATGGTTCATTAATAATCACAGTGACTGGTGCGTTTATATCTCTAACATGTAGTGTAACAGGATGAACTGAACCCCCCTCCCCCCTTTGTGCTACAGGTGATCTGTAAGGACGGCGAGGAGCAGCCGGGTGAGGAAGGCGAGGAGAAGGAAGCCGGAGACACCAACGTGTCCGTGCAGCTCTTCGACTCTGCTCCCATGAACTTCACGGTGCCAGGCGACATCCCCTGGACCGACCCCAAGTTCTCCGAGGTCGTGGCCCAGGAGGCTCTGGACCGCTACAAGGAAACCAGTGTGTGAGTGTCTCAATTGGTCTCATTTAAAGGAACAGTCCAACATTTTGGGAAATACAGTTTGTCCCCCTCATATCTTTTCTTACTCTCACTTCATCTGATCTGAAAACATAAAAACAATTAAAAAAATACATTACATTACATTGTCAGTATGCCAGTATTTTATATGTAACAGATATGTTTTAAAATTAATACCATTCAATAAATGTATGTTGATGAAATGCAGTTTAAGATTTTACTTTACTTGGATGATGGAAGCCCTGAACGGCCATATTTTCATAAATTTTTTATAGTATATATGTACATATAAGTAAGTAAGATTGCTTCTCTGATAAAGCTGAAGTCTCCTTAACTTAATCCTCTTCTTAAATGTTGCACGCAAATATGTATGTTGTCTATAACAACACATGAAGCTAGTTTAGCCTCTGGTCATGCACTGATTTTTTTCCTGCTCCTCTGATATTGATACACTGAATGATGTTTCCAGCCAATATTCACTGTTTTGATGATGGGATAATTTTGGGGGAATCTAAAAAACAAGGCAACAGAGGAGATAAAATATATGAATCTATGGCCTCTCAAGGCTTCCATACATATGGGGATGAAAATGAAGCATTGCCTCCTTTCCTCTGATGTTGCTTTCTCTCTCTTTTTTTTCCACAGTGTGCTCAAATAAATTCAGAGTTGGATTTGTTCCCCCGACCCTCATCGTCTGCTGACAAGAAAATGTTCTGGATTCATTGAAACACAAAACAAACAAAAAACCAGAAGCCGACCCAATGATCCTGTTGTAACCCCCCCCCCCCACCCTCAAAGTCCTGCTTTTGCAAATGACCCAGTTTAAACTCAGAGATTTATATTATAACATTAGAGCTGTTTGTCCTGCTGTAAGAACAGATAACTGGCCTGACTCGTGTCGGCTGTTCCTCCAACACTGGGGCTCGTATCAAACCTGGTTTATTCTCTTCTCCTCTCTTCTCTCTCAGCCTTTCTAACACTTGTAACTAGATTAACTTCTGATTTTCTCTGGAAACAACTTCACGGAGCAATAAATTGATTTTATTTGCAACACATGTATAAATTCAGGCTGTTTCAGTGGCTTTAATGACCTGATCGAGCCCTCGACAGATCTCCGATAAGTTCGACCTGAGTTGGTTGAAGCGATTGCTGGAGGCTGGAGTTGAAGTCGCTGATTGGAGAGAATTTGGTTAAAACAGGCGTTGTTAATTCAGGATAAGTCCCTCTGTAAAAAAAACAAAACAAAAAACAACAACAGCCTAGCAATGAAGCAATACATAGAGATTCAATAAAACCTGCTCAAACCCGCTGTGTCTCTTTACTGTGAGCCTGTGTCTGAATTCAGGATGTTACTGAAACATTAAAGCGTCATTAACAGCTTTGTTAAATAAAACATTTCAGAAAAATGTCTCTAAATACAAAGCACTTGCACCATATTTTAAAAATGTCATAATAACTGTGTTACTATTCTAACAAATAAGTGTTTTGTATGTTCCACAGTTTATTTAATAGTCTCAACACTTAAAGGGGTTAAGGAAAACAAGATGGACTCTACATAAATAGTCAAATATTCCCATTCGTGTGATTTACCTGTCTTCATATTAAACATATGTATGTATGGTTTATCCGTTATAAAGTGGTGCATTTCCTATTATTTTAGCCATTATTCTAACTCTGAAACACAAATAAATTTAGAAGTTTGTGCAAATTACTTTTTTCTCCTTCCTTTGTCCTGCTGTTTTAAGTTTTAAGGCAAAGCTAAAACACCAGAAGACACTAAAATAAGTCTTCTTTTAAATGTTAACACACGGATACTTAAGTTCAATAACGCCCTCGTCTGTCCGTTCCTGATTTAGAAGTCTTCACCCACTCTTCCTGCAGATCTCTTCAGATATTTTTAGGTTTGTCTTGCTCACGCAGCTCGTTCCTGTGCCCACAGACTGTCAGTGGTGTGTTCAGGGCAGAGGACTGTTAACAACGTTCAAGAGCCGAGCGTCAGTCTGTGTTTCTAAAAGTAGCTCATGGTGGATTTTTAAAATACAGATTTTTCACATTTAGTAGAATACATTTATTTTCTAAAATAGCGGCTGTTGCTCAACCATAAAGTTTAATTTCTGTTAATAGGCGGAGTTCCTGACACACTTTTGCTCATGCATGAATTCAACTTAAAGTCAGTAAAATAAAATTGGGCAACACTTTATAATAAGCACACACTGTTAAGCATTAGTTAAGCATTCATTTATACTGAGTTCTTCATTTAATGCATGAATACTCATTAGTATGTAGTCTATACATACAGCTAGTGCTTATCAATGATGAGTAAAACATTTTTAACTGTGTTTATAAACTACATACTAATGGGTATTCACTGTTGTAAATGATGAATTCAGTATTTCATGCTTAACTAATGCTTAATAGTGTGTATAAAGTGTTACCTAAAATTTTACTAAGACTATTTTTTGCTGCAGGAGTGTGATGTGGTGCCAAAACTTGCAAGTGTACTTCATTATTTTTTAACACAGCTACAGTGGAAACTAAACTTTATTCACAGTATATTACAGCTAGTGTCACAGTTGATGATTTGAACTCTGAAGGCTTGCATGTGTTGTCAAATTGATACAGATGTTTTCTTTTCTCTTTTTTTTTTATCCATTTGCATGTGCTTCCTAAATTTGTTGGTCATTGACTTCTCAGGGCCACCGTACATTTTGGGTAAACATTGTCATATATCAGTTGGAGTTAATTCCCGAAACTGCTTCCTTATGTTTTTCCTTTATACAAGTCAAAGTTTAGGAACGTTTAGGAAACAGCTGAGCAGTTTTTCACATGAACGAAGAAGTCACTGAGGAGAACAGAGTTTAAAATATTGTGCCGTTTTTATTTTTGTGTAAAAATCACACAGCTGCTAGTTGACTCTGCAGAGATACAGTACATCCATGCAGTTAAACATCTAGGATCCCACAGCCAAGAGAGAAGGAATTAAATAGAATATTCTTTCGCTGTTAGTCAGCAATTAATGCAAATTTACATATGAGTCCAAAAGTGTGTATCATATACAATATACAACACAGATCTGGGAGCAAATAGCATTCAAAATCCCATCAAAGACTTTGTTAACGACTGATTGCTTCTGCCTGCCTGGATTGCCTTTTGGGTCGTGGGGAAGAAAAGGAGGGAGCTATTTTGTGCTAGCAAACATAAATCAATCCCACATGAAGGTGTTTAATAGGGTTTTAAATGGTATTAGTTCCAGGTCTGGAAACAATATAACACACATACATACGTGCACGCACACACACACGCACGCACGCACACACACACACACACCAAGTACACCATCGTCCTCAACAGCAGAAAAAAGAAGGCGAGCCTTGATACGACAAGGAAAAGAGGTCAGTCAGCCACCGTGGAAACCTGAACGCCAGTCGGGGGAGTAAGGCTTTAGAAGACAGATCCTTCACCAACACACAGGAAGCTCCAGGGACAAAACACTTACATTAAAAAAGAAAGAAAAAAAAAAAGAAATCACCAAACAAGACGGGATATTTTAGGGAACTGGCACAAAGAGTAAGAAAAAAAAAAACAAATCAAAGTTTCCAGGTTGTACTGAAGAGATAAAACCAGTGGTTCTATCTTTTTTTTTTTGTCTTAAAGCATCTTCTTTCTTCCTTTTTTTTTTTTTAAATAAACGTGAAAGACAAAAAACAACAACATGCAGGTTAAAAGAAAGCGAGGGTAAAGGAGGGTAAGTAACAAATAAAAAATACAAAAGAAATAAGGAGGGGTAGCGAGTGAGTGGGAGGGGAGGGGGAGTTAAGTTCAAAGTGCTGTTGGGTCATTCAGGTCTCCCTCTATGTCGACTGGTCTCTGTCTGAAGTCCTGTTTCAGCTTCATGTTGCAGATTTCAGGTGAAACTGCACTGATTTAAAAAAAAAAAAGAAAAGAGAAAAAGAAACAAAAACACTGATCTGGAGTTTACGTCCCTCTGGAGCCGAGAGCGGGGAGGAAGTAGTAGACTGACAAAAACAAAAAGAAAAAAGGCAAAAAAAAATGAATCACAAACATACAGTAGATGGGTTTTTTTTTTTTTTCTCTGGAAGATCTACGATACAAAAACCAGATTATTACTGTTCACACAGTTGCTACTATCATAGTACAAACAGCTAAGTATAGTTGGTCTGTGGAGATGTAATCGCCCGTACTTTGCATAGTGCCAACTGCCCAGGTGGAGAGAATCGATAAATCTCTATCAACTCTTCATCCGCACCATCGGTTTTCATCTGTGCATGTGTGTTTTTCGCTGAGCAGGAAAAAAAAGCTTCTTTTTCTTCATCTTTATCATCATCATCAGCAACAACACAACAATTCTTCATCAACGCTGCGTCCTGCAGTCGAGCAGCTGAAAAAAAAATCTTCAAAACCCCCTTTAAGTCTGTGTTTTTTGTTTTTTTTCCCGCCGTCCAGGTGAGATGAACCCCAGGAGACAAGAGTGAAGAGGTTTTTAAAGGGAAAAGCTGAAATGTTGAGCCACAGCGATGTTGAAAGAAAAAACTGTAGGAAAGTGAAATGAAGTTGCATTTTTCTTTCTTTTCTCCTTTAAAAAAAAAAAACACAGCTCAAGTCGAGGTGAGAGCGCGAGCGAGTGAGAGAGAGTTCAGTCATTTGGCATTAAAGTTAACGCATTCAGTCACATCAATCCCCAAAACACTGTAACAGTAAAAGGAAAAACAGACGACAACACATCCATTCATCATATCACACCATCACACACACACACTCATACGTCGACTTCAAGGGGCAGTAAGAAGATGGATGTGGGCTGAAATCAATGTCACAGGATGAGTCAAAAAAAAAAAAAAAAAAAGCCTTCACCATGATGATGACGACGCCTTTGAAGGCATCACACACAAACACACACATACACACAAACGTCCTGTCTGTAGTAGCCTGGTATGTTTTAACAGGGAAACCCACCACACCAAAAAAAAAAAAAAACTCCCATCAGCCAATTTCGCTCCTTGCTTATGGACAAGACGTGCATGGCTTCCTGCTGCAGATAGACACTTTCTACACTTTTCAAAACCTCTATTATGTTAATGTAACGTAATATTTTATCATTTTGAAAATGGAGGAGAAATGGCCTCTACGAGACGTTGAGGCGGAGAGCTGATATTTAAAGCAGAGTAGAGATGTTGTTTCCCCATCACGGTCGTCCAATGAGCAAGAAGACAAGGAAATGGTTCAATACTTTGGGAATTTGTTTTATTCACTTTAAGATGGAACATTTTTTAACATGTAACACCCTTAAATCCACAGATAACTGTTTATAAGTGTCTGTTTTTGTGTTGATTAATGGAAAAACTGTGTTGATTAGTGAATTTTGGTGATTTATTTTTTATGTGTTTTTTTTTTTAGCTTTGAGAGACGTTTCCAGTCTTAGTTCAGATTCTCATCTCACTTTTCTTCTCACAGCGTTTACGGATACTTCAGGGTCGTCGATTTAATTTTTTTTAAATATTTGGTGTGGCGGAGTCTGTAACCCCCCGTACTGATGCTGCTACCCTCTCTAAGTTAAAGTCACCGGACAGGAACACAAATACACAACCAGTCGCACAAACACGTGACTCACACACTCGTTCGCCTTTCTTCTTCTTCTTCTTTTTCTTCTTCTTCTTCTTCTTCTTCAGTCGCTCAGAGAGTAAAGTAAATCAGACGCCAGCGTTCGCAGCGTCTCGTCTGCTTCTCCAAAAACCGTTTCTCAGTTCACCGTCGTCGTCGTCGTCGCCTTCGCCTTCGCCTCTCCTCAGAGAAAACATGAAAAGTGCCAGTTTGTAAGACCCCGCCCACTCCTCCTCCTCCTCTTCCTCCTCTTCCTCCTCCTCCTCCTCTCTGGGTTAAGACTGCGCTCTCACGTCCGTTGATTGATGATCGGGATGATCGAGCGTGAGAGTTTTAACGGAGCGCCCCGCGGCAGGTCCGAGCCTCCATGGGGAGAAGCCGGGATGAGGGAAGGAAGAAGGGAAGGAAGGAAGGAAGGGAGCGAAGGAGGGATGAAGGGATGAAGGGATGGAGGGGGAGGAGGAAGGGTCCCACTGAGGCCAACAGCCTTGCGTTGGATGAACTACAGCCGAGTTTTTTGTTTTGTTTTTTTCTTCCTCCACACGTTGGTTAAAGATGAGAGAAAGGTCTGAGCTGCTCCAGCTGGACTTCCAGAGATATCCTCTCCTCCAGCAGGTCCTGGAAGACCACGAGTTGTTATGAGTGGTTTTTATTTTTTTACATCAGGAAAAAAAGAGTTGAGAACATCCAGTGGCTTCATGCAAACGTTTGGTCACAATGTCTGTTACTGTGTTAAGCAAGTGGAAGATAATCTCCAAAAGACAGAAAGCTCAACATGAAACACTCTTTTGCAATTTTTTTTTTTAGAAATATCAATGTATTATTGTGGGTTTCTACAATTTTAGAGTGAAAAAGCAGAAGCCTGCAGAAGAATGAGAAACCCAGGAGACTTAAACTCTCTGATAACTTTGACAAAGGTATCACACAAGCTATTTACTATTTACATGCTGTGCTACTAGGTACTAACTATACAGGGGGCCCCTTTCCTTTTCTGTCATTTTGAAAATGTAAAATATAATATATATATATATATATATATATATATATATATATATATATATATATATATATATATATATATATATATATATATATATATATTGTTTAAACTGTAAAGGAAATGTGTCATCTGTAACTTTATGCCTTTTGGAGATCATTTCATCTTCCTCTTGCTTAAGAAGAAGAATAGAAGAATATCCTTTATTCTTATCCTCTGCCATCAATATGTGAATGTATGTGTGAATGGGTGAATGCAATGTATGATGTAAAAGCGCTTTGGGTATCGTTGCAGGTATAGTAAAGCGCTATATAAATACAGACCATTTACCATTTACTTTACTGTCATTGTCACATGTGCAATGACATTAAATAGGCCAAACCAGACGGTGCAACCATAAAATGTTAAGTGTAAATGAGCATAAAAAAAGAATAGCTAGAATTAATAATGTTAATACTGAAATAAAACAAAAACAAACACACAACCATACATTCAATTCACCGAACTGCACATCCTATATTGCACTGCGATTAGGTTTTGGTGGTTTTGAGTGTGGTGGTTATTGTTGTGGGGTAGAAAAAGTTTTTGAATCTATTTCTTCTTGTTCACATCAACAGAAACTTTGACCAAACTTCTGCATGATGCCACTGTATAAATACTTTGATTTCCTCTGTACCTTCAGCTGTTGCTGCAGTTCACTGTTCAGTCTCGCCAACACTGTGTTTGTCTCCTTGTTTCTTCTGATTGAAGCTTGAATCGCCTTCTTGTCCTTTCCTACCGACCTGAAGTCACACAAACACACACACACAGTTTACTTAAACATCACACATACAAAATTAAGTATTTTTACATTAAACAAGAGTCTCATTAATGGCTCAGCCCGGTCGGCTACCTGGGGATGGAGGGCTGAGTGGCCAGGACAGCAGCTATGACGTTTGACTTTTGCGGACCGTGCTGTTCGTCCTCCGGCCGCAGCTCATCCTCAGATTTCAACCTCCGACGCACGGGTTTCGGAGGAGGAGCTAGAGGACCGGACGAACCTTTGGCCTGATGGGAGCAAATAACAAAAAACAACACATGTGACTGAGCAGGAGAAGCTTCCACTTGTAAAAAGTTAATAATTATCAAATGAAACAATTGCTCTGAGCTTTGATCCAGATGTGACGCCGGCATCATTTTCACTTCTCAGATACGACTCAGTGAAGCGTAATGACCGGGTAACAGGGATCAGAGGATGTTCGGAGGATGTTAAACCTACAGAGTTGACAGTAGTTGAGGTTCTCTCGTCTGCTTGGCCGTCGCTCTTCACTGATCTCAAGGGGCCGGCTCCCTCTGGCGCCTTCTCCACCTGTAGACACAGAAAGCAGCGACGTGATGTCAGACGATGGATTAATAAACGGATGAGGTACAAACACTTTTGATTTCTGACTAGTAAACTGACGGAGCATAAACTTTAAGTCTTTTACTGGCTCAGTGTTTGAATCTTGAATCTTTATTGTGAAACCGTTGATCATAAACCAGTGATATAAAAAAAAGACAGATGTGAGAGTGTGTGTGGAGCTGCCTCCAGGGTGTTGGTTGGTTGGACTCATCTGGCTCTGAAAGTATTTCTTAAAGGGACAGTTCAACATTTTAGCAAATTGGCCCATTGTCATAATCCCTATTGTCATAGCAGTAGGTTCGTTACCTTTAATTGTCGGTGCAAGATATTTTTATAACGGTGGAGCAGAGGCGTGAGCTGCTCAGAGCTACGCTATATGGAGGCTAATGGGATTTCTTGGTTTCCCTCATCAAACTCATCAAATACACAATCCAACAACTCCAAAACGCTCTGGTGGACAAGTTGTGACCTGCACATTCACCACGCTATGAGATAATAACAGAACGTTACGAGACGGAGTTGTTTTAGAGGTGAATGCAGAGACTTCTTGCCAAAAAACTGCCCCGATGGGAACACGCATCAGTGGTTTTGCATGAATTTACCTCTAAAACAACTCTGTCTCATAATGTTCTGTTATTATCTCATAGCGTGGTGAATGTGCAGCTCACAACTTGTCAACCAGAGCGTTTTGGAGTTGTTGGATTGTGTATTTGATGAGTTTGATGAGGGAAACCAAGAAATCCCATTAGCCTCTGTAGTGTACTTCTCAGTTCTAAAAATAGCTTGCACCGACAATTAAAGGTAACAAACCTACTCCTAAGACTATAGGGATTATGGCAATGGGCCAATTTGCCAAAATGTTGAACTATCCCTTTAAATATTTACCACATATTCCTCGCTGTGGTGGTCGACCTCGGGCAGACTGGAGGGCTGCTCGGAGGCAGCGAACGCCTGGAACTGGCTGAAGTCGGCGAAGTTTGGCTGCTGAGGAATCTGCTGGGGGGAGGTGGTGGCGAGGGCGGCCCCTCCCCCGGGCACGGGCTCGGCATCGACACGGTGGCCGGTGTGTGGCACTGACGTCTGTTGGAGGAGAGGAGAGGAGAGGAGATTTTTTTGATTTTTAAAACCAAACTTTTATTATCAGTCCGTCCTTTGTCACAAAACTCTATCAAATTCAATCACAAAATTCCGACAGAGAAAACCAGGACATGGTCAACTGAGCAAAAAAACACAACAGAAAAGACTCAAAACTTCAGGACCTGGACCGAAAACAAAACCTTGTTTACAGCGGAGAGGAGAGGAGAGGAGAAGAGAAGAGAATAGAAGAGGAGAGGAGAGGAGAGGAGAGGAGAGGAGAGGAGAGGAGAGGAGAGGAGAGGAGGGAAAGGGGGAGGAGAGGAGAGTAGAGGAGAGGAGAGGAGAGGAGAGGAGAGGAGAGGAGAGGAGAGGAGAGGAGAGGAGAGGAAAGGAGAGGAGAGGAGAAGAGAGGAGAGGAGGGAAAAGGAGAGGGGAGGAGAGGAGAGGAGGGAAAGGGGGAGGAGAGGAGAGTAGAGGAGAGGAGAGGAGATGAGAGGAGAGGAGGGAAAAGGAGAGAAGAGGAGAGAAGGGAAGAGAAGAGAAAAGAAGAAAAGAGAAGAGAAGAGGAGAGAAGGGAAGAGAAGAGAAAAGAAGAAAAGAGAAGAGGAGAGGAGAGAAGGGAAGGGAAGAGGAGAGCAGAGCAGAGGAGAAGAGAAGAGAAGAGAAGAGAAAGAGGAGAAGAGGAAGAGGAGAGGAGAGGAGAGAAGAGAAGAGGAGGAGAGAAGAAAAGAGAAGAGAAGAGGAGGAGAGAAGAGAAGAGAAGAGAAGAGAAGAGAAGAGAAGAGAAGAGAAGAGAAGAGAAGAGTTTCTATCACTGAGCCCCAACATTTACTGATGTTAAAATTTACCAAACTAAAAGTCTCTTGTGTGTGTCTGACCTGTGTTGGCAGCGGTCGGGGAGGCACGGCGGGCGGGTACGCTATCGTCGAGGGCTGTGGCTGTCCCGTGGCCGAGGCGGCGGCGAAGGTTCGGTTCATGTCCAGAGACGAGGAGCGGGAGTGGGAGGGGTGAGGGCGGGGGGGAGGCGGGGGAGGGGCGACCACCTTCAGAGCCTCCGGAGACGTACCCGACTGAGACCTGAACACAACACATGAATGAATGAATGAATAAATAAATAAAACGCTCAAACGGACGCAGATCTGCGAGATAAGATACTACAGTACTGATAACGATACAAGTGTGGAAAAATATATCAAATATAAAATTGTGATGATCTGTTAATTGGCACATTTTTTGGATTAAAGGGGAACTATGCAAGATTTGCTAACCCTCCTCCTGGTCATGTGCTTTTCTTTACAATGAAGCCGGTGAGAAATCAATCAATAGAGCAGTAGATAACGTTATATATCATATACGATGTTACGATGTGTATATTTGTGTAGTTTAATGTGTCAAAAACAAAAGATTACGGGTTATGGGGTAGTTTCATCTGCCATAAACAAGAGACTACGGGTTACGGGATGCGTTTGTGTCATGGTGCCACAGAGACGAGGGCTGGGACACTATGTCGGAGGCTCTGATCTTACAAGGTTGGTTTATGGCCAAGAAATGCTAGGTGGAAGGCAGAGAGCCTCCATTCTCCCTCGTAACAAGTTACATATCATTTATAAACCATCACAATTACTCCAAAGCTGTTTAATTAAGGTAAAAATGTAGCATAGTTAAGCTAAAAATCCTGCATAGATCCTCTTTAACTTATCAATTACTTGGTTTAAGAGATGTATAAAACAACAGAGCTCATGGTGACGTCCTCAAATGTAACAGTCTTGTCATTTGGGAAACTGAAATCTTAATGTGTTGTATTTGTTCACTATTTTTTGCATGGTGGAAAATGATAGATTTTTTATGTTTTCTTGTCAAACAACTGCTTGGTTAATTAACAAATCATTTCAGTACTGAACATGAGAATAAATAAATAAAAAGAAAGAGATTGTGAGAGAATATGAGAGCTACTGACCTTTGTCTTGTGATTGGCTCCTGGTCTGACGTGAAGGAGTCTGAACTGCTATAACCATCACCTCCATGGAGACAAACAAACACTTTGTTAACCTCCTGACTGATAGAAATCCTAACAATGTTTCACTCACCACACAAATATATTCATAACATGACAGGAACTGATTCATTAAGATGAAAATACACAGGTTTAACTACTAATATACATAAAACTTTGATCCAGTGTGCACTCGTCTCGTGCTGCAGAGGCCGTCCTTTACTCACCTACAGTGTTAGCGGCTACAAACTTCATGGAGGCAGGTAGGTTGGCTTCTTCTGACAGTTCTGGGGGTTTGGCGAGTAGAGGACTGGTTGGGTGGTTGTGGTCTGAAGGTCAGAGGGAATAACAGGAGAAAAGTGTTGAGTAAATAATGTAAAATGTAAAACAGGTGACAGTCGCAGCGTCACTTCGACCACTGCGTGTTTATGAATTAAAGAAAAGTGTAGTTTGATCATATTTAATGACAGTTTCTGTTTACTGAGAACAAATAGCAGCCCTTTTAGGTTGTTATTATCTTTCCCATGTTGCAGACTCAGCCAAACACATTAAGTGTACGGTAGGTATCATATCGGTTTAAACCACAATCGTCAGTGAGGTGAAGCTCCAAACATATAATGATACAAACTGACTACACTGTCTTTTATTTAATTATAGATCAGGATGGCGACAGTGAGGCGTGAAGTCAGAGGGCTTCTTCTCACCGCTGCCTGTTCTCTTCAGCTCCATCTCCTGCATGTGGATCTTACTGGGCGTCATTCGGATGGGAACCGGGTGGACGATGGCCGTGTCCTGGAGGACGGGGACAAAAAGGTGACAGGGTGAGACAGGCAGGTTTATGAAGGGGAGACAAGACGAGGTTCAGGGACGGAGGAGTTCAGGAGTCTCCATTAGCGGCCCTCATGAGTTTATCTATGTAAATATTATCTACTATTCCCATTGGAAATTGTTTCACTGTGACTCCTGTGTGGACGGCAGTTGGTAAAGTGAAATGTCACCATAATAAGTGCATTTACTCAGAGCAATAAAGTAGAAATTTGAAGTTTTATCTCATTCATTTTAATTCAAAATTAGAGATTTTACGCTAAGTCAGTAAAAACTATATGATTAGTGTGACTACTTCCTTCCTAAAAACTTTACACTGTACCTCTATAACTTTGCATTAAACTGCCCAACAACATGTAAAATTCAAAATACACCATTGAAATGCTCCTTTTTTATGAATCCATCAGTAATATAATATATAACACTTTAAAACACACAATAGCCAATTTTCCCATGATAAACGTTTTACTATTAGAACTTCTTTTTGCCTTGGAAGAACATTTTGCATGACAAAACTAAACTTTTGCCAAAGATAAAAGCTTATTTTGCATTATAAAAACTTTTCTCCACTCATAAGAACTTATTATTACTTTTTTTTTTCTTTTGCATCATAAAAAAATATTTTTTAACATCTTTACAGCACCAGCTAGTGACATTTTTGATACAGGACTTTTAGATGCAATGATATATTTCATATCACAGTATAATAGCTTTATCTACTGTATACTTTGTATGTTTTTTGTTGTTGTTGTTGTTCCACTTTTTAATATGCTGTTTTATATATCCTTCATATGCTAATAAAAATACAATACAATACAAATAATAGCTTTTAATCAGCTAAAGTATTATGATATTTCTTCCCTGACAGCATGAACCTCTTGGTAAAGCGTCTTTTCCACAAAATGTCAGATCATCAATTTATCACTGAGAAAAAAAAGTAGTGGTTATGAATGAAACGATCTGTCATTGTTTAGGTTCTTCTGCTCAGTGATTTTTTACTTTGGGATTTCTGCCCAGAATTGCTGAGCAGTGAGCACCTACAGCAATTTAAAAAAAAAAAAGATGCACACTCTTGCAAATTGTGGTTGTCAATGTCGCACTTTTCATCACATTAATTGTGCAGAGCCATTCCAGAGCCAGTTATTGCTGGAAGGAGAAAAAATTCTGCCTGAGAGACAGAAAAAAAGGTTTTTAAAAAAAGACAACGTAATTGGACAGTTCAACAGTATAATGACAAAAAGCACCGCACACATTTTCTTTTCTCTTTTTAAAAAAATACTTACAGTAATGACCATACATGGAAACATTTATCTGTCACAATCTGCAAGTGCACTAGTGATTGGTGGATGTCACTGTAGGAAAAAAAAAAGAGGCGATGCCCAATAGAAGCTAAGCCAGCCAAATCACAACACACGCTGTCGACTGCTGATGCAGCGGACGGCATTTGGAAAAGAACATCATGCACAGACAGAGTGATAGAGTGACAGAGAGAGTGACAGATACAGAGAGATAGAGAAAGAGATGGAGAGAGAGAGAGAGAGAGAGAAAGAGAGATCCAGAGAGGGTTAATGTCTGTCCATTAATGGTGAAACCATGCATACTAAGTGATTGACTTACAGGGTCAGCTGGTGCAATGTTAGAGTCAAATTGGGTCAGAGTTTGTGAGCTGGAGGAGCGCTCGCTAAACGTCTCCCACTGCTGCAGGAGACAGGACAGACAGTGAGAAAAAACATGTCAGTCAGCCAGTGCAGTGACATCACACAATTACATCATCAAGTCCGCACAATGCGACATCACCGCTCGTTTGTCGACATGATGGGTGGAAACTTTAAAAAAAAAACAGAGTCCGAGAAGTGACAGAAGTGAGAGAGAGGAGCTGGTGAATTATCAGTAATTATGTTTTGTTTTTTTGATGATGATGATGATGATGATGAAGAGGATGGATGGAGTGGCGATCAATTCGATGGTGGATGGATAATAAAGAAAAAAGGCCAAACGTCGCCTGATTGATTAACCATGGGGCGATTATTTCAGATGGATCAAATGCAAACACAAGCAAAAGCAAACAGACGTGTGACATGACACCACAGTACGTGATGAGTGTGTGTGTGTGTGTGTGTGTGTGTGTGTGTGTGTGTGTGTGTGTGTGTGTGTGTGTGTATGTGGGAACCTCGTTGCTCTGGTTCATCTCGGGCCAGGCCTGGTTGAGTGAAGGCATGGAGGGAGACTTGTTGGGCGTCACCTCCACCGGCGAGCCCGAGTATCCGACGTCGGCCGCCTGCTCCGGGACTTCTGTGGAAATAAAACCAGACGCGAGACGGATTCATGTACAGGTGCATTTAAATAAATTAAGAATACCATGGAAAAGTTTATTTATGTCAGTAATTCAATTCAAAAAGTGAAACTAATACCCATTACAGAATGCAACATTTCATGTCTTTATTTGGTAACACTTTAGAATAAGTAGCCTACACACTATTAAGCATTAATAAATACTGAATTCTTCGTTTATAATGCATGAATACTTTAACTGTGTTTATAAACTACATACTAATGAGTATTCATGTGTTATAAACGATTAATTCAGTATTTAATGCTTAATAGTGTGTACTTATTATAAAGTGTAACCCTTTATTTATTTAATTTCTTCCAATTGTAATGATTATGGATTACATTTAATGAAGACCCAAAATTCAGTATCTCAAAAAAATTGAATATTACAAAAGACCAATTAAAAAAAGCATTTTTAATATGGAAATGTTCATCTATATGCTCTTAATACTTGGTTGGGGCTTTTTGACTTGAAATACTGGAAATGGACTATTCCATGATATTCTAATTAATTGAGATGCACCTGTATGTGCTGTATGTGAGCCTCAGATATTTAACACAAATTAATAATTATCATTAGTTACTCAGCATCACTTTGGTTTTAGTGGCATAAAATATTCTGGTTGTGCAGTTTTCTTCATGTGAACATCCTTTATAAATTATACTTATCACCGCAGCTCTGTTATAGTATTATAAAATTATTTAAAAAAATATATATTTCTTTAGTCTAAAAACCTTTTAATCTTCTTATTTTAGCTGATAGTGACAGGACAGAGAGGAGGAGAGGAGGTGACATGCAGCAAAGGGCCGTAGGTTGGAGTCGACCACAGAGCCGCTGCACATTAGGACTTACTAAAGTTAAAGTGATACATGATCTACCAGCTAAAAGAATAATTTGACAACTTGGGAAATGTATTTAATTTAAATGGCTTTGATGCCAGAAGTCAGAGGAGACGGACGATCCCTCTCTGTAATATGAAGCTACTATCACCACCAGCAGGAAATTAGCTTAGTTTAGTTTGGAGGGAAACGGGTAAATTGACTCTGTGAAAAGGAAACAAAACGCCTCCAACCAGCACCGCAGCAGCTCACTAATCCTGACTCACATGGCGCCTTGTTCATTAATAAAAAGAGGGCAAAAAGGGTGCACATCCAAAGAAGGCTGTGTGCAGGATTAAAGATTGCAGACTTAGAAAAAAAGGAAAAGAAATCTGCACACTGCAGAGGCTCCCTGTGACTTTTTATGTTCTGCTGAATAAAAAGTTGAGGATTTCTTTCCCTTTTTTGCCTTGTTTATTGTTAATTACTTATAAGAAACAAGATGTAAAGGTGACGTGCAGTGGCTTCATTCATTAAAAAGACTTTAGAAAGATATAATAGTAGTATCAGTCTCTAAAGAAAATGAAAATGTTGCACAACTCCTTACAAACACAGGTGGATTTGGTGCAGAATCTGCTGCAGAAAAAACAAGTTTTCACTTAAAAAATGACACATTGCAGGGGGGTCTGCTGTGGCGCTGGTGGAAACACAAAATTACCGGAGCTGCTGATCCAGTTACATCAGAACCCGCTGTGATTATCTGCTCTTTCATTGATATTTTAACCTCTGCCCTTCAGAGGATATAATATTGAACAGCAGCAGTTTTTGGCCGGCACGCTAACGAACAATGATAAACACTCTGCAGTTATTACATTTGTCCAAACACAGCTAAAAGGATGAAACCTGAAACACCACCAACAGTTTTTTTTAGTTTTGTTTTTAGTTTTGTTTCCTGCCACAGAGAATTGAGCATCGTGTGTGTCGTTTACTCTGCTGTTCTGCCATTATCTAAAAATATATTAACAATTTAATATTGTTATTGTCTCTCGGCTGCTCCCACGAGGCCTCGCCACAGCACAGATCAACCATCAGTAAATTTGATTTGGTTTAGGTTTTACACCAGATGCTGCTTCCTGACAACCTCATCATGCTTAATGAACATGCTAATAATGGCTCGCAGCTAATGAGGCCACGTCATGTTTTGTTGTTGCTCTTTGTCCTCCTTTTTGGTTTAATTTTGCATGTATACTTCGCTGACATATTTTCGCTTACATAATTATGGATTTGTATTTTTTTTGTGAAAATAAATTAACAAAAAAATAATAAATTCAGGGGGGCGGGCCTTTTCTGCTGCAGCCCCTCGACTCTGGAACAGCCTGCCAGAAGCCATTAGAAAAGCCGACTCTGTTGAGGCTTTCAAGAAGCTCCTTAAGACCCATTTCTATGTTTTGGCTTTTAATTAGCACTTAATCTGTTTTTTCTATAATGCTTGGATTTAATAATTTAATAATTTGTATCTCTTCCTTTGATTAATTGAAGTGTATGATGTTGTTGCATTGTATTGGTTTTGGTTTATGCCTATGTGACCTGTTGACTGTGAAGCACTTTGGTGCAAATGCTCTTTGCTTTTAAAGGTGCTATATAAATAAATTAAACTTAAAAATAAATTAAACTTAAACTAAAATTTGAGGGGACGTCATGTTATAAAAAGGCAGCAGCACATCATGGAGAGAGCTACAACCAGAATACAGACAGGTTCTGCTCGCTCACTGCAGTGCCGTCACCTGACAGGTTTTATGAGACCTGAGGTTGAGAAATTAGGGAAGGGAGCAACAGAGTGTGTGTGCGTGCGTGTACCTGCTGAGTCATCCAGGTCAATCAGCTTTGGCATCAGGCTCTCAGGCAGCTTCTCGGGGAGGTCGTAGCCATTCTTCCTGGCCACAACCAGGTGGAAAGCAGCACAGAACTCGTCCAGGGTCAGCGCTCCGTCTTTATCAAAGTCTGACAGCTCCCTTCAGAAAAAAATAAAAAAAAGATACACACATTACAAACCAGCGAGCCTGCAGTCCTGACTGAACGCCATCGCAGCTGCCACAGAAGCTGCAGCTCAGAGCTCAGAGCTGCCTCTCAAATCTGACATTATTTACTCCCAGAAGTGAATTTTCTTCTTTTATTTTTCCAACTGTGTTTGTTGAAAGCATCAAAGTGCACATGGCCCCATCATACTAGTAGTGACGAGTCCTGCTGGAAAACAAGCTGTGACAACTGAAATTAAGGTTTTACTCCTACGCAAAACGACTCGAGCCTGCAAGAACGGTAATGTGAGCCGACAACTGGTTTTTGATGTGTAGTAATTAAATGTGTAATTATGCAGGAGAATGTTATTCCCCTTCAAGACAAAGGGCAGGCAGGTTGGGAGACTGGAGCACTGGATCGTCCTGCTCAGTCTGTAGCAGCTCAAGAAGTCACGGATCAACTGTTACTATTGATTAAAAGGTGCACAGATGTTTACAAAACTATTAATCTCTGACTGTAAACTCACCAAATATGTGAAAGCTCTAAAATCGGTAGTTTTGATTTGGTGAAGAACTCTTTAGCAGCTGAACCTGGAAACAGAAAAGAAAAGGATTCAGTTGGTTCATAATTTGACAGTGAGCTTGTGTGTGTTGTTTTTGTTTTGTTTTTTATGTGTCTTCCTACCAGGTATGAAGCCGGTGAGGTCCGGCTGTATGGTTTTGAACTGGTTAATATAATACTGTCTCTGCTCGTCCGTGATCTTCCACGGGTCGTCGTAGCCGCTGGACTGTCGCTGGATCTCGTTGGTCATCGCTGCCGAGGCCACTGTTCGTATCGTTGTGCTTTCCTGTGTGCAGAAAAATCACAAAATAAGAAGGTGAAGCAAGTTTGGGTCAAATTTGTATCCATTCAGGAGGCTACAACACTTTTACTATCACCTTTAAGAGTTTTTCATTGTAAAAACAAGTTTTTCATTGAGTTAATTTAAAGGGATAGTTCAACATTTTGGAGAATTGGCCCATTGCCATAATCCCTATAGTCATAGCAGTAGGTTTGTTACCTTTAATTGTCGGTGCAAGCTGTTTTTAGAACGGCGGAGAGTTCACCACGCTATGAGATAATAACAGAACGATACGAGACAGAGTTGTTTTCGAGGTAAATTCATGCAAAACCACTGATGCGCGTTCCCGTCGGGGGCAGTTTTTCAGCAAGCAGTCTCTGCATTTGCCTCTAAATCAACTCTGTCTCGTAACGTAAATCGTTATTATCTCATAGCGTGGTGAATGTGCAGGTCACAACTTGTCCACCAGAGCGTTGTGGAGTTGTTGGATTGTGTATTTGATGAGTTTGATGAGGGAAACCAAGAAATCCCATGAGCCTCCGTAGCGTAGCTGTGAGCAGCTCGCGGCTCTGCTCCGCCGTTCTAAAAACAGCTTGCACCGACAATTAAAGGTAACGAACTTACTGCTAAAACTATAGGAATTATGGCAATGGGCCAATTTGACAAAATGTTGAACTATCCCTTTAACAAGTTTTTCATTTAATTAATTTAAAAGGTTTCAGTTTCTTTAAACCAAAAGCCTCCACATAGTCCTGAGAACCAGGACCATGTGGGGCGGACCAGACGTCATCAGATCTCAACCTCTGAGCAAAAACATGTTATTTAGCTCCGAATGACAATTTCACAAATGAACTAACTTGATCTCAGAGGCTGAAACGCGGCACGACGTCTAAAATTAGCGACTGGGTTACAGGGGCCTTCACAGTTTCTTGATTTGCCTGAGCGGTGTCACACAAGCTGTGTGAGATTCAATCTCGCAGCTCTGGCAGACGCAGCTCTGATCTAAAACGCTGCCTCATGTCTGAAGCGACGCTTAATGTTGTCACGGCGTCTTTCTGTCTAATGAAAGAGGTTGATGATATTTACCATCATGATCAACACAGATTTCATAATATTATGCAGAGCCACTCATAACCTCCTAATCTAAATTAATTACTTATTATATCATCTCCTGTAGGTCGCTGCTATAAATGGCTGTAAACACGCGCCTCATCAATGTTGTGTTGTGTGACAGATATGATGCCGTTCTGTAATTAAAAATAACAGCCTGATATTGTTTTAGCATTATAACAGATGATAAATGTGCTGAAAATTGGCCTGAAACGAAGAGCAGGGGACTGTTACTGTCATTCGTTGTGAAAACTGTTGTGTTTTTGTCTGTGAAAACTGAGACTGAGACTGTGGGTGACGCTATGGTTTCCCCACCTGGACTGACGAGGGATGCATGGCGGGGAGCGTGCTGGATGGCGGCGTGTCTGCTGTGAAACTGACCCAACTTTCCTGGCCTGGAGGGGGAGGCGAGTGGGACGGCCACATGCCTTCACCGGGCACCGGACCTGCAGGGAAGACACACGTTAATTATACTGTAACTACTGACCATTTTCTTGGTTAATCAATTAAACATTTGTCCATAATATAATAAAAAAAAACATGTTTCCATAAAATGCCTAATATTCTGTGGAAACATGAGATTGACATTTTCAAAAGCCTGAAGAGACCAACTTTGAGATCAGTCGTGTGCAGTTCACTCTCATGTGTGATTCCTCACATCTGGAAACAGCAGATGTTTAATTTGCTTTTATATTCATTCAGCAATTTTTCAATTGATATTTTTTCACAATACTCTTTTCTTGTGATTTTGTCCCTGACCACACATCTTGTGCTGACTGAAGTAGGACATGCCAGCGTCATGTGATGTCCGCTTTGTTCCCCTGATGACTAACTGCAGTAACTGGCTTTCTCAGCAAACACCATTAATAGTACGTACTGTACAAGCTGCAAACACACACACACACACATCCAGTTTGCTTCCTGACTACAATCAAAACAAGTGCCAACTTTTCTGCCACTTTTTTTATCATGAATATTTCTATATCCTGTGCTCCAGAGACTGAAAAGCTCCACGCTTCTTTGTTGTAGCCACAGAACCAAAAGGTGAAGAAGAAGTGAATGTTATTCAATTTTTCCTATTCATTTTAACTCATTTCATTTTTCATCATGAATGAATCAATTAAATACTTCTTTTCAATGAATCTGTTAATTGCCGGGCTCATAAAACATCAAGAAATGGTAAAAGTGTAATCCTCAAGCATCTTGCTGTGACTCAATAGACAGAAAATCCGAAACACTGGAGAAAATAAAATCAGGAAATTTGTGTATTTTTTCTGAAAAAACAAAACAAAAACTGGCATGCTGGCATGTCAGCTAAATTAGTGGTAGACAAGAAAAAATATCTGGCATCCAGACATGAGCTGAAACTTTTACCTATTTGTTTGCAACAAATTAGACCATGAATTTCATAAATACACAGAACAGAAAATTTAATACACACAAGACATAATATCAATCAAATCATAAATCAAACCTTCAAACATCTAACACGGCTAGTAGGCTACTCTCCAGACTAAAATCTCAAACAGGAAATCTGAATATGGATCCTTTTCGGCCAAAGTAATGATAACAATAACAAACACTGCCAATTCCGCCAGCCCTCGGTTAATGGCGTTAAAATGACTTCAGTGTTTGGACACAATCCTCAAATGACCGGGTTTACTGGTCAGTTCAATTCTTAAACAAATCAACAACATTACAAAACGGAACATATTGACACCAACCAGTGACCAATGCAAACAGAACTGACCCGTAGTTAAACCAAAACTAAGAAACTTAAGTAATGTAATCTATTATAATACATCCATGTCTGCAACACAGACGCAGAGCTTTATTTTTGCCGAACGCCAAAGCACGGAACATAAATTCAGCACTGAGCAGCTCGTGAGGGACAGGAAACCGTGTACAAAACACCCGATTCATTTTCAAAATAAAATACACCGTGTTTACGGTGGATCATTCCATTTCCGCACTACACTTTGAAAACGTTGTAATTAGGGATGCACATGATTAACCGTTTAACCGTTAACCGATAACAAGAAGTTTGACCGATTAATACTATCGGTTATTTATTTATTTTATTAGCTCCTTATGTCGTCAACTCATGGGGGCGTGTCGACACGTGCAGAGTTCACGTGCCTTCAGTCATATTTCGCAGCAGAAAGTTACACAGGAGGACTGACAGTATGTGCAGCAGCCCCCATGAAGGAAGGTCAGACAATAAATGTAGCTACACAGACATAGATGTGAATCACCTGTAACTACGGCGCTGAGAAAAAAAGAAAAAAAAAAAAGGAAAAAAAAGAGGACGTCGCTGCTCTCCAGCCTGTTCGCCTGCAGCTCTCCTGCAGCTGTCAGAGGAGCTCTGCTGCTCCTTCAGCCTGGTGTTTGGCTGCACTTTGTATAAAAACAGTTCTACATTGGACGATCTAACCTCCAGAGCGCGATCAGCTGAGACAGAGCGCACTGATCAGCTGTTGCGGCGCACGTGTGTATTTAACGGCAAAAAAAAAATTGGAGCGATACATTTTTTTTTTTTTGCCGTGCGCCGCAAGTGTCTTAATCTTATCGGTTAACGGTTAATAATCGGTTAACGAGCGTCGGTTATCGGTCAGAAATAAAATTCAAAATGTGCATCCCTAGTTGTAATGGGCTGAGGCCGACCTGAAGTCAACAGGTCAGAGGTTTTCAGACACCATTTCACCCCGTTGACACCATGAACGAGGAGATACTGATTGTAAACTCACAAAACAGGCAGATCAACAGGTCAGCACCGAGTTGCTGCACGCGACCGGGAGTTTTGGGAGACCAAAACTGAAAGTTCTTTAGTATTGCTTTACACTAAACTTAGTAATAACACACTAAATATGGCTGTTATTAAGAAACTACCAACGAGCATCAGCATCAGGTGAGAGGCCGTTACCTGTTTGTGGTTCTCTGAACTGCGTCCACACGGCTCCAGTCGCCGCGGCCACCGGCACGCCCGCCACCACCACCGGCCCCACCGGCACCACCGGACCCACCGGACCCACCGGCTGTCGTTCTGCGTTTCCTCCGCTGTGCTGCCGCTTGTGTTTCCTCCAGGAGTGAGGGGAGTTGGGGGGAGACTGGTGAGGGGAAACCACCGGGGACGTCGGCTCGGGCTGGTGATGGACAGAAACACACGATCAAACACACGAGAAGCATAATGCAGATATATATATTAAAAAAAAGAAAAAAGAAGAGAGCGTTTCAGTAAACTGGTTTGAATTACAACGAGCAGCCGTGCGATTCATCTCACTCAAGCTGCAGTTTGCCGTGTCACCACCGCCGTGTCTTATTATGAGCTTTCCATCTTGAACATGCCACATTCGAACCAATAAAAGCCGCCGCAAATGCGTCCCTTCATCTGATAGGGGGACGTTCGAGCAACCGCAAAGTGAGCATTTCACAACAGATGAAACTAGATAAGAGATGAGGAGGAAGTCTATATAGTAACTCAGAGGTAAAGAGAAAAAAAAACTTCAGATGGTATTTTGAGTTAAAAGCAATCAGACGTACACAGGAAAAGACACAGGAAATGCAGCAGTTTTCCAGCAGCATATCTCTCTAGTAGCTGCTGCTGCTGCTGCTTTCAGCTGTAGCAGGAAATCAAATGTGTGTAAGATGCTGCCCAAAAGACAAGACGATAGAAAACATCCATATTTAATGCAGTTGTTGCAGAAGTAACAGTGGGAAAAGAAAGCAACTTCAAGCCTAAACCCATACTTTTCATTTGCCGTCTGTACACATACAAAGGATTTTACGGATTAAAGGTAAGAAACAGAGCGTAGAGATAAAAAGATGGGAAGTCCAGGCAATAACAAAAACATGGGAATTCATTTATTATTGAGTTATGATATGAATTTATGGTGCGTGTATAAGAGATATGTAGTACGATGCACATAACTGTTTATATGTTTTGATTATTTTTATGCTGTTAAAGGGATAGTTCAACATTTTGGCAAATTGGTGGACAAGTTGTGACCTGCACATTCACCACGCTATGAGATAATAACGGAACGTTACGAGGTAAATACAGAGACTGCTTGCTGAAAAACTGTCCCTGAACGCAACGGGCATCAGCGGTTTTGCATGAATTTACCTCTAAAACAACTCTGTGTGGTAACGTTCTGTTATTATCTCATAGCGTGGTGAATGTGCAGGTCACAACTTGTCCACCAGAGCGTTTTGGAGTTGTTGGATTGTGTATTTGATGAGTTTGATGAGGGAAACCAAGAAATCCCATGAGCCTCCGTAGCATAGCTCTGAGCAGCTCGCGGCTCTGCTCCGCCGTTCTAAAAATAGCTTGCACTGACAATTAAAGGTAACAAACCTACTCCTAAAACTATAGGGATTATGGCAATGGGCCAATTTGCCAAAATGTTCAACTATCCCTTTAAATGTATGTTTTGTTTGTAGATGTATGTTGTTGAATATGTCATGTTTTTGTTGTATATGTGTTGTTTTGTGTTTGTTATATAAAAAAAAAAAAAGAAGAAAAAAGAAACAGAGCGTATATTTAGACAGAATAACACAGTAACACACCTGTGGCTCTATGCTGGGCGCCAGCGGCTGGATGACCTCGTGGACAGGCAGCGCAGTGGAGGTCGGGGGGACTTTCTTGTTCTGGTGCCCCCGGCCCGGCGGTCGGGGTATTACTGCAGTGGCGGAGCCCGGGTACAGACCCTGGCTGTCTGAGTCCTGGTACAGCGCCGCGTGCCTGGCCTCCGCCTCGTTCTTCCCCACGACGAACCGGGGCAGCGGCAGGTCTTTGACTGAGGGGGAACAGAGGAAAGATTTGTCTCATATTGATTTCAGGGAAGA
This sequence comes from Trachurus trachurus, assembly GCF_905171665.1. Lineage (NCBI taxonomy): Eukaryota > Metazoa > Chordata > Actinopteri > Carangiformes > Carangidae > Trachurus > Trachurus trachurus. The sequence continues at coordinate 13,234,077 of NC_139910.1, read as the reverse complement.
AGCTTGAAGACAAAAATGAAAGAGAAGACACTCCCCACCTCTGCACATGAGTCTTTTGAGTTTAGTAGTTCACTTTCTTTCCCTACATTTCCCAGAATTCTTAGGGAAAGAGCAATCAGCTGTGGTTTATAGGTGTTGTGCACAAAGTGACAGCTGTGTAATGATGATAACAGCGTGACAGTGTGTCCCGTTCACAGCGACGACGAGGGTTTGCTTCCTCAAAATGAACAAATGCTGAACTCTGGTCTGTTACAGATACAGATACAGCTGCTGCTGCAGTAAAGGGTGAGTTTGTGTTTTCTGCTGTGGATCTGTACGATGCTGGACGTCAGAGTGAAAGAATGAAAAAAGAAAAGACCAACTACTTTCTTCTAACAACAAAACATGGAACTTTTTCTGCCAAACAAATGATAAAAAAGGGATAGAACTAGCAAACATACAATAAAACAGATATACAATGTGCATAAATGTGCGTTTTGTCTATATGTGGGTGATGTATTAATGTGGGTATGTGTGTATACTGTATGTTGCATCTTGAGGATGTTTGTACGGGTTGGTGAAAACAAGTTTCCTGCAAAGGACAAATAAAGCTGAATCTGAATACAAATACGAATACAAATTACTTTATCGATATATATATTGATCAGTATACAATACTGATATACTGAAGAAAGACATAAAAAATACTGATAAATCAATGTGTGCTCTACTGGACTCTTTAATTGATACAGACTGGTATTTTTTCAATGACAAATCTTCAGTGGTCTCTGGAGGACAAACTATGAAATAGAGACTCTTATTTCAATATTTTCAACAAGCTAATATTGTCTAAATGATTAATAATAATATAAGTATTACTTCATGATGAGCTGCAGCCGTGTAACTCGTTGAACACAGATGTACATTCACAAGAGAAAATTTACTTATCTGGTCAATTTATCTTTGAACCAGTGATGGGCATGTCCCATTACAGTGAACAGCAGACATGTGGGTTGTGCTAAGGCTGAAAGGGCCAGTGTGTGTGCATTAAGGCTGCAGACCTTAACGCATGTCGCAGAAAACACAGGAACAATGTGCACAACTGAGCAAAACAAAAAGTGAATCAACATTTTACACATGTTCAACATATATATCGCTCCTGGTTTCACACCATTCACCATCCAAGCTTTAGCCCCTGACATGGTTTAACACTGACTTCAACCCTGAAGTGACTTCACAGTTTTTTACAGCACAAATAAAACAACCACTGTTCACCAACTGTAGCCACAATTTACTGTGTCCACTTCTGAGACACAAGTAATAACCACTGCAGTGTACATCATGTCCATTTTGCTAAAAGGAAGTGGCTGGTCTCTGTGGTTCCTTTTATTTTATTTTTTTTATGAAATTATGAAATCCTTCCCACAACTTCATGTTGCAATAAGTCAGACAAAAAAACAAGTAACTTCATGCAGTAGGTGAAACCACTCTTTGAGTATTTTCAGAGAAGTCACACTGAAGGCAAATACAACAACAAAAAAAGCGATGTTGCAGTTAAACCCTCGAGGGTTTACACAACAAACTCTGTTTGGTTAAGAAATAGAAAGTGGCAGAAGCTGCTTAAACACGGGGCAGCTGCTACCTGCAGATCTGGTTTTGATGTTCTTGTTCAAAGTGATTCAAACTCTTTACCGCACATTTAAGCAGCACTTTGGGCAGGGGGTAAAATTAACACCTGCGGGTAAAAAATGAGTTTGGCGTGTAAAACAAAAACACACACAGAGTTTATTTCTATAGCTCGCCCCTATAGGGATACAACAGGATGAACAAAACCCTGATGTGAACCGTCAGGGTCCTGTTCTGTCCATCTTGTCGGGGTTTATTACTCATCATCCGGCTAATTATAAATTGCCTCTGAGAAAACCTGCCGGCAGCGGTTGAACAAAGCCTAAATCTGCGCACATAGCAAGAGCTGATCACCGGTATCCGCGGTGCACAGCTCCACAGACCTGCTCCCTCAGGTTGTGTCTCTGCTACTGTTTCACACGGAGCTCGGCCCCGTTTGAAAGGTGAAGGAAGCCCCGTATGTGGAAAGACGTCGCCTCCTACTTTTAGTCAAGCAAGGCATGATTTTTTCATTTGGTCGGTGAAAAATATGTTTGGGCGGTACATTTTTGGAGGTCACTAGCCAATCAATGGCCGATGAGGTAAAAAGTTAAATTTTACACCCTGACTTTGGGGTTGGTCAGCAGCTGGGGACCAAACCTCCAACTCTATGATTAATAACCCACTCATTAAAACATATGCTGCATCCTCTGATAGCATTTTCTCTATATTTTTTCTATGTGTAGCTCATGTTTGACTCTGGTCCTATAAAAAAAAAAGACTCCTTTCTTTGCAGCTCTGAAACATTCATGTGCAACTCTTCAAATAAATGAAACACCAAAAAGTGCTACAAGCAGAGAGAGTTCATCCAGAGAGTTAAGCATCAGTAAATCCAGTAACTGGCTTATTTAAATTATTCATGTGAACAACCATATCGGTCCATCTGAGCATATTAGATATATTTAAAAATCTAAATCATAAAAGCCCTCTGACTCCTGCTTCAATAAGTTATCTGATGTAAACAAAGATTAAAGTCCAGTGGAACCTCCCAGAAAGCCTCGTGTCATGTTATGTGTTGGTATTTTTAGGGATTATATATCATAAAAAGGTGCAAAACTTTGCGTCTGTGACTGAATTCACTCACCCGAGTTGAGGCTTTCCACCCTCAGGGGCAGACCGGACTGGGCGATGGCTATGAGCTTGAGAGCGATGTAGAACTGGCTCCTCCCGAAGTGGCCGAGGCGAGTAGCTCCACATAGCTCTGTGATCTAAACCCACACACAAGGACAGGGAGGAACAGTTAACAACATTGTGTTCAACCCTGAGCTGCTCTGATATGAACCTTTACTGATAAAGAAACATCTCCTTCACATTTTCAAACATTTAAAACGAGACTCAAGACCAAAGGCGTCCACTGCATGTAAATTATGCAAACACACAAACACACACAAAAAAAGGCATTCAATCAAGGCATTCTGTGGTGCAGTTTATCTGCTTTTATGCCGCATACGTCACGAGAACGAGTTTAATTTACTGGCATTTGTTCACTGGGTCTCACGGGTAATAAGCCTGATTATCAAATATTGTGTCGACTCGGTGTGATCGTGTGCAAAAAAATAGAAAATGTTTGAAATACGAACACAAAGACATTTTCTGGTGACAGTGCATAAGTAGTGGGTTTACGTGATTGATACGTGGGCACTGGATGATTCATACAGCAGGGAGTTAAACTTCATAACATTAGGGATGACTCCTTTAGGTGCGAGTCCGTCAGCAGCACGGTGAGCAGCAACGACAACAACACCGACAGCCCAACACAGCTGACTGATCCCTTTCTTGCTGACAAAGAACTTATTCTGAGTATGAATGGATACAAAGCACCAGTCACTTTTTTTCCTCAGCCTGTTACAACATGACAGGGGAGCTGGTGGTGGTGTGCGTCGTCGTCGCCTCGCAGGCCGCAGCAGCAGCAGCAGCAGCAGCGTTGGGTGCACATTTTGAAAGTGGAGGATTACAACACTGCCTAATTCTTCCACCACACAGCTCCCCTTGTTGACCTTGAAAAGGATGCTGACTCACAAACTGCAAATATTGGCCTGCTGAGAGACCTGAAATCACAAGAATGGAGCTGCTGCTGCTGCTGCTGTTGAACCGGCAACTCGTAACTCACAGCGTGTGGGATTATTCACGGTGAAGCTACAACGCGAATATTATAGGGGATATGACGAGAGACACATACATCTGACAAAAGTCTGTGTGTGTGAGAGACACAGACTCTTCTGTTATGTCTTGTTTTGTTTTTTAAGGCAGTCCATGTTAAGTAACAACTTCTATAAATCACATTTACAAATGGAGGCTGGGTCTGCGTTTCCAACATGTCAGCTCAACCCTGTAACGCACATACACACACCCCACACACAAAAAAAGCAGATGTTGATGGAGTGGAGAGACAGGAAAAGAGTGGGTAGTAAGTATCTGAAGCAAAAGAGCTGCTGGGGGACATGATTTTACTACAATATGTCGCCATTTATCATAAACCTATATAACCACAGCTCCTGTTAAATGTACAATATGTTCATTTTCAAACTAAGCCTCACTATGCTGCCCCATTTCCATGTTTTAAAGTGTTTTCCTTGTCTGTATATACAACATCTATTGCACGTCTGCCCGTCCTGGGTGAGGGATCCCTCCTCTGTTGCTCACCCTGAGGTTTCTCCAGTTTAAAAAGGTTTTTATTTTTCCTCAGTCGATGTGAGGGTCTAAGGGCAGAGGATGTTGTAATGATGCTGTGTAAAAGCCCATTGAGTCAAACTGTTTTTAAGAAAATGGGCTATACAAAACTGCCTTGCCAAAACAATACTATTACAAAACAATACATGGATGTAAACTTCATATATAGATCATTAATAACCTATTGTTTCAAACTTAAACACATAACCAACATACATGAACAAGCAGTTATACCAGCCTCCATTCATATATTGGGGGAGAGGATGTTGTAATGATGCCATTGAGACAAACTGTTTGTAAAAAAAAATGGGCTATACAAATAAAATTACCTTGCCAAAAGAATACATGGATGTAAACTTAACCTATACAGCATTAATAACCTATTGTTTCAATTCAAACTTAACCAAAACATGACCAACATACATGAACCAGCAGTTTTAGTTTTCACCTCGTCGTACCAGCCTCCATTCATATATTGGGCAGAGGATGTTGTGTAGCTACTGTAAAGCCCTTTGAGACAAAAAAAATGGGCTATACAAATAAAAATCCCCTTGCTTATTTATTACTATACTCTGTGTGGCTAAAAGCTAACACTATAGCCCGGCACAAGAAGAAGGAGAAGAAGGTGTGTCTGCTTTTGCTGCGCAGCATTCATTGCTAACAGAGGCTAACGATAGCTGACAGCTCTGCTCTGCTCCTCTGACAAGCCGGGCAAGTTTGCAAATTGCACATAAAATACATCCATCACAGCTGCCTATTGATAACACTTTTAAAATAAATGAATAAAAGAGGAGACTAGCAGTCAGACAGTCAGACCAGTAACTAGCTACCGGCTGCTTAGCTTAGCTTTTACCTGCAGGACAACTTCGCTGGGGAGCTGGGCCGCCCGGAAAAGGTCAAGAACTCTCCCGTTGGACGCGACTTTCTTCGTGTTGTCCGTGTCGCAGTAAACGAACAAATCCGAGTAATATTTCTGCTCCACATCACTCAACGTTAGACTTTCCATCCTAGTAAGTAAGTTAGCAATCGGACCTTTTAAAAAAAACAAAAAAAAACCCAGACTAAAGTTAGCACCCCCCTATGTTTTTAAGCCAATGGCTGTGGGGGTATGATCCTAAAAAATGGGCGAGACTTTATTCAGCAGAATCTCAACTTAGCTTTAGCTGCTGTAGCTAATACAGCGTTTAGCACTGTGTTAGCTTAGCCGAGGTAAAATAATAATGTTGTTGTTGCTGTCGTCTGATCCCCCCGCTCCCTGCAAAAGTAACCTAATACTGTCTGTGGTGGGGGAAAAGGAGAGAGAGAGAGAGCCGATCCCCACCACTTCACGATTCAGCTTTCGTGCAGTTAATCACTTAGTTAACTTGTTGGGCCAAGCTGCCAACAGCTGGCTAGTAGTAGCAGTAGTTGTAGTAGTAGTAGTAGTGGAGCTAACACAGCTACCTTGATTCAAAGTCAGTGGCACTAAACGTGATGCTAACGGGCGAGTACCGCGTTGTGATATATATATTTATATTTATATATATCAACGCTATTATCACTTCTTCTTTCTTTTTTTCCCCCCCTTAAAAAAACCGCAACGGAGCGCAGCGTTTCTGCGTTTCGTTTGGGAGACGAATTCCTCCGCGGTGCCGCTAATAGACGTAAAGTTTCAGGGTCTCCGGGTTCCTCCTTCCTCCACTGATCAGCGCCGCCATAACTACCGCCGCGTCAAGCCGCGCGCAGCGAACCGACGACTTCCGGCCGCCGCGAGTCCTTCAAAATAAAATAAGAATGAAAACTAGAAAATTTTCTCAGAAATTTTGAGAGGATAGGTACGGAGAGGATTGAGAGAAAAAAAAGAAAATTTGAGAGGATAGGAGAGGATTGAGAGAAAAAAAAAGAAAATTTGAGAGGATAGGAGAGGATTGAGAGAAAAAAAAAGAAATTTTGAGAGGATTGAGAGAAAAAAAAAGAAGAAATTTTGAGAGGGCCATGGGGGGCAGCTGCCGGGGGTGGGTGCCATGTGCGCATGTGTGTTTTTGGTGTGTGTGATTGTGTTTCACAGAGATTTCATGTAAATGTATGGGAGACAAACGGTAGCTCCTATCAGAAAAAGAAGCAGAACGTGGTCGTCGAAAGGACTTCCTGAACCCTTTGATATGATTTTGGTGTTTCTACAGTAAATATTTTAGAAATTCTTGCATGTTAAAAACAACAACTCTTTTATTTAAAAGGGACAATACACATTAATGAACATCAGTACGGGTGTACAGATGTAAATGCGTCGGCGTTAGCAGCCTGCTAATTTGCATCCACAGTCCCTTGGCAGGTAATAAACAAACAGACAGAAAATACACTCTCAGAAAATCTTTTTATTAAGGCCCTTTCACACTGGGGATGTGATGAATAGACGACACGAAATTGCAAATTATTCAGTGGTGAATATTTCACATCAAAACCATTCACACCGGCGGCGACATCATAGTCATTGAACAGTGATTGATCAAGAGCTATAATACCTACCAAAAGCAAAAGGTGAATTTATACAACAGTAGACAAGACTTGTGTATACATTTTAAAGTTTAAATGGAGTCTCTAGGTGAGAGTATGTCAGAGCAGTAGACATTTGAAAAAGTCCAATAATTTGTTTGTTTTTTGACCTTATCCCATTCATTCTCTATGAGAAATTTTCCGCAGTGACTCTGTGCTTTTGCCCCATGCCCCTTATAATAATAACTTTATTTATATAGCACCTTCAAAAAACACAAGTTTACAAAGTGCTTGACAAAAGCAACATGTAAAGACTACAAAAGACAAGTCACATACAAATGTCACAAGCGATAGGAGATGGACCACCCAAGCACTTGTGCATTACTTTGCTTTACATAATTCAGGTCTACACATTAATATGGTAATTAAATGCAAACTTGTTGGGCATTTGCACTAGCAATATCACCAGTCTTGTAGATTTTGGTCTAAATTGTCCTCTAATTTCTTTCAAAGTCCAATACAAATTTGAGAAAAGGGCAGTTATTCCTGATAAACAACATTTCATGATCCCATTTCAGAAAGCAGGTTCAGTGAAAACTCAGAGTTGAGGGACACTCTGGGTTTCAGACACATGACACATCGTGGACATGCGTTCAGCTCAGAGCACATTCTTCTTAGTATTGCATTCGTGTTTCACTTTGTTGTATGATCTAATCTATTAATCAACTGATCATTTAATAATAATGAAACTCCCATTCATAATCTGGGTCAGTGGAGCCCCAGCAGCGATTGTTTTTTCCTGACCCTGCCAATAACCTCCACATATGAAGTGTAAATGTACTATAGCAGTCACAGCGAGGAGGAGCATGATGAAAGTAGATCTGAAATAAGAAAACTCTGATGTGATGAACACGCATCTTGTGTTGTGATTGTATATTGCATATTCCATTGACTATATTCATCAAACTTTGGGACAAGCAATCTTCTCATATGGAAAAAATGTTCAAATTGCAGAGACAGAAGAACAAATCAATTTGGTAAAGGTCTATACATTTATTTTTGCTCTGCAACTCTAATTTTAACTAATTCGTTGTACTTAAAAAAACACTAATCATAAGAGGAGAATCTTCTAGTATGTAGTGCATGAAGATTATGAAAATAACACAAAGCTTTCATTCTGAAGAACAACACTTTTAACTTCCCGTCTAATTTCCTGGCTCTAGCTTGATGTCGCGTGACGTCACTATGGCTACGGTCCGAATCAGCGCGAGTTTACTTGGCTTGTGGGGACCCGGATGAGTGATTTCAAAATAAAAGATGCGCTAAATCCATGTCTAAGAATTGACAGATATTAGCCTATAAGAGTTTCCTGAAAATTATAAATAAGAATAATAAAGAAACATAATTCCATTGTGTTTATGTTATGTTAGACTGGTAGTACAATGACCTTATGTCGTCTTTTGGTGGTCCATCCATTCACCCATAATTCCAGTTAGAAAATCTGATTCTTGAGCATCTGAAACAGTCTACTAAGGCCTACTCTGCTTTGGGGTGAAAAAAGAACAAGAATATGTACATTTTTCAAATAAATAATAAGATACATTGCTTTAACTCTTTGATCAATTACTGTTCATAAAAAATGACATCTGTCCTTGAACACAATCCTGAATAATAACCAGTTTTATGAATTTGTACCATTCTACCATACATTAAAATAAATTAACAGTGATGAAATAACTAAGAAGCCTTTATTAACCGGTTGTGTCAGCCTCTCTGGGGTGACTAGAAAAGGTCAAACCTTTAAGCAGAGGCAGAAAACAAACACAGGACACATCTCCTACCTTTTCTTTGCCATATAAGGGGCCAGTGCCTTCATTCATCCGCGATGTATTCAAGAGCTTTAATGGTGCCTTCAAATGCTATGGGAAAGTTTGCAACTTATCAAAGAACATATAAGACAATAGGCTATAAACAGAAATGTTATATTTTGACACCTCGCAACTTCAGTTAAATTGTAACTATTAATCAAACGTAATTGGTGCATGTGTGCGTAAGAGACGTAGGAGAGTGACAATTTCAACCTATAGCGTCTCATTGAGTTTATGTTTCAGCAGTTTTACGCTTTTACATTTATTGTGTGTGTGTGTGTGTGTGTGTGTGTGTGAACTTTTTACATGTTTATCTGACACAGGCAGCAACATACAGAAGCACATAAGGAAACATGCCACAAGTGAGTTATGTACCACTTCGTCACGTGATTTCTGAACTCAATCTGACTCAATATATGAGGAATTTCCGAGCTTACCCTGAACGCAGCATCATTCTTCAGCAGTGGTGCCGACTCACTAAAGAAACTCGTCCATCACCTCATTCCTGGCGAAAGAAATTAGAAAAAACAAGGTAAATATGTCCATCTAAATGTCTTCAACCTGTTCGCATGTTGAATTGTATTTATTTCATGGTATTTTATTTTATTTTATATATTTTTTACCACCACACATTCATCGATCCCAGTGAGTCCCCGGGTCCTCCCTCAGCAGATCTGTTGGCTTGAAGCTTTAACGTTACCGGCGAGCTCGTCTGCTGCTAAATAGAAAATCTCCTGTTGTGTCTGAACTCGTGTAAAAACACCACAGAGCTGTCAACATGAATCCGCACATATCGTGTCATATCTTTTATTTAAATGTATGAATTTCAGCCAGTATTTGTGCCGCACTGTGGTTAGCTCCGGGTGCTAATCCTCTATTTCCGCATTAACAGTTCATCCTATTCGTGTTGCAGCATGTTACGTTCAATTGCTGCACAATTAATTATCCTGTTAAATCCTATTATTGGTGTATGATTGACTATAATCGATGGATGGGGAAAGATGAAAGATGCATTTGTATCACTTCCCCAGTCATAATTCCCCTTTTCCTGTTTCAGCAGCAAATCTCAGTTCAAGACTCCATTAAAAAATCGATCAAATTTGTAATTGCCTTGCTCATATTTACAAGTATGTCATCGGGAGATTAATAATTCATATTTATTCTGAATTAATATCCTCTTTAGGAGTATTCGGCATGCAATAGATCTCTATGCTTAAATCAATACTCTTATAATCACTAAACACCAGCATGGTTTGCATACACCACCACCCCTATCATAGGTGGGGAAATTAGGTATTTAATAAAAAAAAAAACTCTACTTGTTGGATTAATTGATGCCGATTTGAGGGATGGGCCATCATGAGTAGGATGCTGTAATTAAGAAAGTATTTATTGCTTAGTTAAAGAAATAATTGAGTTTGACTTGGTGGACCCTCCCTGTTCGTGAATGTGGTTTACCTGGAATAACTGCCCCTACCTCATAAATTGTAATGAACCTTTTAAGAAGCAAGATTACTTTTTAAGCTTTGTCTGTTTTTAGTAAATTGTTCGTCTTGTTTATTTAATCATTTAATTTTTGTTATCCCCCCTCCAGCCACAATGAACGTCGCTCACGAGGTCAATCTGCTGGTGGAGGAGATTCAGCGTCTTGGCAGCAAAAGTGAGTCCCAGCCGGGCTCATATCAGACTTTGTGTTGGACACATTGTTCACATTTTCTGTATTCTCCAAGTTCTTGCAATAACAAACAGTCATGTGATGTTGACCAGTTCTGAATGCTGGACACATCAATACACTCCAGTACCAGGTCACAGCGATTAGACAGCATTTCACTGGAGTGTTAATACAAGTATTTGATATGTGAACTATTAGACATTTCATGTAAGTTTTATTTACTTACCAGACTAGTAGTAGGCTACATTTCCTCAGATTTGTGCTGCTAGTTGAGGAAGTACCTGTACCATTAAATGAACAGCATAATTGCATCAAAGCCACTTACTGCTGAAAACGTAAGTAAATTAATTGATAGACAAGTCAAATAATTGATTGCGACACTTGATAATTTAGTTTTTCTAAATAAAATGTGCATATTTCAGCCTCATAAATATGAGGATTTGCTGCTTCTTTATGCTTTTTTATCATTGTAAATTCAATATTTAATTTCAGTTATTGGTCAATTAGTTGTAAAAAGTAACTGACAGATGGTTTGATAATGAAGTTACAGTTACATCTGAGAGTAAACCCTAATATTTACAGTACCATAAACTAACTAATTTGATTAGTTATTTGGTGTCACTGCAAACATTTGACAGATCCCAAATCATTAATTGTAATGATAAGCGTAAGGATTTTGATTAAACATTGTAGGATTGACAGGAAATCAACTTTTTTTGTCTTTTTTTTTTTTTTTAATTCTCATTTCAGATGCTGACGGTAAAACCACGGTGAAGTTTGGAGTGTTGTTTAACGACGACCGCTGTGCCAACATCTTCGAGGCGCTGGTGGGCACCCTGAGGGCCGCCAAGAGGAAGAAGATTATCGAGTTCCAGGGCGAGCTGCTGCTGCAGGGCGTCCACGACAACGTCGACATCATCCTGCTCCAAGAATGAGGCGGAGGGTCGGACCAGGCGGCCTTCGAGCGACCGTGGGGTCTCGCTGGATCCTCCCAAATACTGAGCTTCTGTAGTGCACCGGCTTGTCACCGAGCTTGTTTTCAGTCATCTTCCTCCATGTTTAAGGCTCAGTGTTTGACCTCAAACACAACGACCAAACTGATTAGACCTGACAGTATGTTAACGTACGCAGCAGGCATGTCTGCGTACAATCTCTTTTGATTTCACTGTGCCAAATTTGAGGATTATTATTATTATTTTATTTTATTTTTATTATAGGGTTTTCATCGGCTGACCGACAGCCCCCATCAGTAGTCTCAGATGACATGGAAGAGTGATGTTTCTCTCTTTCTCAGGCGTCGCCATTTTATCAACCACGGGTCTGAAATGCCATTTTGATACACTTTTAAGACTATAATCATACAAATCAGGAATGTAAGTTACCGTTTCTTTAGCACGTTCATTTGGGTAGTTGTTGTTAATCTTTGGGAGAAAAAAAAGCACAGTGTAAGTATCACAACCAAATGCCTCTCTTGGTGGTATCAGTGTGATAATAATGGACACGCGGGGCAAGATAGTGATTAGATTGAGCAACTTTATCAGACTTCTTCTTTAAAAGGTCTAATTGGTGCACTCTGATCTTTACAAATGGTTTGTAAGAGACACTTGTTTTAAAGCTGCACTAGCAAAATCTCCCTTTATCAGCCTGAAGGAGCAGTGGGAGTTATAGCCAAGACCTCTTTGCCCACAAATCCTGCATTTTTATCATGCATTTTTTAATGTATTAATCTAGTGCTGCTTTAAAACAGTGTTTGTTGTGTGTCGACCAACAGTGTCACCAAATGGGCCGTTCCATTTATTGTTTACATGAGCCATTTATACTACCTCTTGTGGACTTTTTAAAAAAGACGTTATTAGACCTGTGCTTTTGGAAATATAACAACAATTCCTTCGTAGAAACTGCAAAGACAAGTGCAAGTGCATTTTAAGTATGACTTTTGCACCTTTTTGTACTCGTTGCAATGTCCAAGAGTAGTTTTTATTCCATCTTTTTATATGTCGTCAGTGATGAATTTTCACAAAACAAAATCCAGAACTTGCCTTTTCATAGGAAATAGTTGATGAGCAAAATGGCGAATGTATTTCTCGTGCAATTTTTATTGAGCTATAATTACGGGATGATTGGTGCCAAATGCAAAAGATGAATTTGTAGTGATTCTCAGGACCAAATGCAACCAAAATATGTTAAATAATTGTCCTATGGCTTAAATTAGATGTCTTAGTCGTGACACAAGATGTGGATTTATAGTTTTATTCATGTTTTTGTTTATTATTTTTAATTTGTGCACTTTTTTTTATTTTGTACTGGAGGTCCAATGAAACTGCATATCAGGTGTGACATCTCTGCTTTGTTTCCCACTATCTCAAAACCTCAAAACTTAAAAATTCAAAGACAGACATATCTGAAAACCAATTGCCATTGCTGATTATGATTATGGAGGCCCACTGGGGGCAAGATTGAATAAACAAAACACTATTCAATACAAATAATGAATTTATTCAGACAATATATGTAATGAAACAAGTAATTGTGGAATAATCTAATTAAAAAATAAACATGTCAGAAATATGAAATGTTATTTTATCTTTGTTCTTTTCACAATAACATTTCATATCATTTTCATGTTATTCCAGCAGTGTTTTTTTTAAATGACCATTTCATTTCATAATGCTATTTTTCATTTAGAACAGTGTTTACCTTTTACTCAAGACTATATAACAGAACTGCTGAAATAAACATTAAAAATAGCCTTTTTACTGTCAATAAAATGTAATCTTCATGTTGAGCAAACCTTTTTTCTTCTCCCCAATGCAACATCTGTTTGGCAGCTGCTGTTCTCAGCTGCGCGATAGCAAACTTTCATTCTATATCTCATCACATATTGGGCCTTCCTCATGTAAACATCCATACTCCAGACTGTTATTTGCTTCTTACAGTGATAAGAGGCAAGTTATCAGACTTGTGCAGAAACCACCTGTTCTGCAGGTTTCATGTGGCCCATGTCAAAGTCACTGCTGTTGTATCAACCAGGCTGGATTCTGTGGATTGAGGAGCTGGTTGTAGCTGGTTGAAGCTTGACTTAATTTTTTTTTTCTCAAAAGTATAGGCTAATAGGCCATTTACTTGATTGTTCTCTTAACAGTGTGTGTTGCATAGATGGACCGAAAAAATGTGGTGAAATCAAGAGAATAAGCGTGAGCATACTCTAATTATGAATGAAACAGAAACATAGCATAGAAGATATTATTATATTCATTATTAGGAAACTGATGGGCGGATTAGAAGTCGGTAAAAGTTGTGAATGATAATGTAGAGAAGCAAGAGGGAGAGAGGAAGAGAGGAAGAAACATGCTGCTTGCATCACGTTCATTTTGGATTTTAAGATGATCCAGCTCACGTTGCGTTCACTGTGTCTCCCTATTGTGAGTTTCAAATAAAGTGCAAATCACAAGTCAGCATTAAGCAGGAGGAGAAGAGTTTTGATTAAGTGGTGCCAATACCTCGAGCCATTTCTGTGAACTGATGGGATGCCTGCATGATGTGTTCAAATGCGTCATTATCGTATTTTATATTTGCAATAACACATTCCTGAGAGAACAGACGTGCCTGTTACTGTGGAATACACTCAGAAGAATAAAGTCTCCAGACTTCAAGCCTTTGGCCTACTTTGTGCTTTTTTACCCTTAAATCAAAACAAACAGGCTTGGACTTGCATTTACACATTTACTCACATTATTATAAGACTTATTATAAAAACAAATAAGAGAGAAAACTGAGACAAAACATGAAAAATTATCGCTTGACTGCAAGTACGTGTCGATTTGTTGTGGGCATCAAAAACTGGCAGTCTTAGGAAATACAACAAGCGTGTGTTATGTTAATTTAATCAGAAAAGCTGGCACTTAACAGCACTGCAATCACAGTTTGTGTAATTGGTTTTTAAGGGTCATCACTGTGTGTTTACTGCAAGAACATGGTGGTTAAAGGCAAACAAATTGACATTTCTTAGTGTGGTTGGTGAAAACTGAACTAGAGAAGTATTTCTTATTTTTGATCATATTTAAATTCATTGTGTTTGTCGACCTTTTATTAGTAAATATAGCTAAATTTAGATATCATTGTACTTTCTGATGCATGCACTATTTGTTTAAAAGGCACAGGGTACTGACCAAGGATTTGAATTGATTAGAATATTGTATTTCCCTAATTTGCAAGTCTAAGCTACATGCAATCCCTGGCAAAATCTATCACCTATATTTACAGTAGGTAGGAGACAGGATGTGAAAGTCAGTCTTGAAATATCACCGCCCATGCTGAATATCTGCTGTCACAAGTGCTAAATAAGACAGTGATACCTCCCCCACAGGTATGTGGCGCTGAGCACTTTACTCTCATCAACTTTATAGTCTCCAGTCTGTTGCTGCATTCAGGGACTGTGGGAATATTTGACACCACAGATTTCAGCAACCTCAAAGAGTTCTGATTGCAACAATCCACATGCAAGAACTTTAGTTGGACAGTTATGTTGCCATGAATGAACTAAAAGGAAGTGCTGAAAGCTGGAAAAAAAAGATTGCACACCCAGATCAATTGATGTTTCCTTTCATTCAGTGCAGGTTGATGGCAATCACCAATGACTGACAAATATTGATGAAAGTAAAGTATTAATTCAAACTTGAAAGAGGTGTAGCCTATATTTCTCATGTTTGATCATTTACCCTAAATAAAAGGAAATACTGGTATGTGTGAATCCTTTTTGTGCTTTATATATTATTACAATAGTTAGACTTTTTAAAACTGTTAATTAAGAAAGCAAGGTGATACAACTAACCGAATCAGAAAAACTTAATTGGTTTATATGAAACAGTGCTTCATATCACATATAGAAATATAATACAAGGAGCTTAATTATAAAAGTATAAATAATGTGACCCGCATAATCGAAATATGGGGAGAGAAAATAAGAAACACACCCTGTCGATAATAAATATATCTTTTTCACCAAATCATATTTAGCTTATAATCATATAAAAAAAAACCTTAGTGTAAAAAAAAGAAAAAAAAGAAACTATTTATTATCGATTATCAAAGTAGGTAGGCTACTTTTCGCTTCGAAGCTGTAATTTCCGAGCTTTCCCACCGCCCCCGAACGCAGCACAAGTCTTTGACAGCCAATGGAAGGGGGCGGGGTCCCGTGACGTCAGAGGGTGGAAGAAAACAGCAGAGCAGGAATCAAAACAAGAGACGGACACGCCTTCGCTCTTAGAGGTTAAAGCAGCTTCTTCGTTTAAACTGCTGCTGTCAGGGCTGCACGAAACGGCGCCGAGGAGACTTCACAACAACACAAAGAGAAAAAAACAAACACTGCACCACCACAACAACCACCACCACCACAACAGCAACAACAGCAACAACAAAAACAAAACACGAGAGCAGAAATGGAGTCCACAGAAATGTCAGACAGCGTTGACAGCAGCAGCAGCAGCAGCAGCCGATAGAGGTCGAAAATAACACTTGACATCCGAATCGTGCAGGCTACAATGCCCAACCAGAAGAACAACAAGGGAAAGAAAAGCAAACGCACTAACAGTAGCGGAGATGAGCAGGAAAATGGAGCCTGTGCGGCGGCCGCAACAGGAGGAGGCGCGGCCGCGGCGGCTGCTGCACCCAGACCCGAGCGGTCGAGCGGTAAGAAAAGACAGAGAGAGAGAGACAGAGAGAGAGGAAACGGACAAAAGATGTAGCGAAGTTTGGTGATGATGATGTGATGCTGCTGTCTGTCTTCCTGCCGAGGGGGGAAGCTCCAGCTCTGTCCTGTCTGTGCGACTGTGACATGCATGCACTGCGACGTTGCTAATGTCTCTACTTCCTCCCCTCACACACACACACACACACACACACACACGCACACAGACACACACACGCACGCACACGCACCTCTGCACTTTTATTTCCTACCTGGAGAGAGCAGCGCAGACAAAACTTGGAGCAGAAAATAAATGTTGACGTTTTAGGCTAATTGTTCCTCGATTATCCAGGCTGCACAATCGGTCGAGCACGACGTTACAATATAGCTTTTACGGCCTTGTATGAATGAGTGCTTTTTGTTTTTAGCGAGTGTAGTGTAGTTTAGTAGCAAACTGCATTGTAATCTCGCCTCGGTGCATGGCATGGCTGCTGCACACTGATTTGTTTTCCTTTCTTCCTCACAAGCAGCGTGGTTTTGTTTGGGTTGCTGAAAGACTGAGAGCGCATGCAGTGAATACGTTGAGATATTGTTATAAGTGTTTCTTGTTGTAAGCCGAATTGTACAGCAACTGTTTCCACGTCGTAAAACCTCTTTATTGATCTATTAAACAGTTGTCAACACTTCTTCTTAAAGCCGAGATTCATAAAAATGTAAATATTGTCAATGGGGTTTGGCGCGTCGAGCTCCTTCTGTTATAAAAAGAAAGAAAGAAAGAGAAAAGCTTAATACCTATAAAGAAAAACACTCCTTATTGAGTATTGTGCAATCGGGGAGTCTAAATGCCTCCATGCTGCACTGCTTTGTTGTTAGACGGTAGATGGGTGTTGTGTGCAGGCCTCAGCTGTCTTCCTGACGCGCACCTTGTCCACACAGTATTTGGTTGTGCATGGCCTTCCTCCTCCTCCTCCTCCTCCTCCTCCTGCACAGTAATACTGACACCTCACCGCTTGTCTGCGCACTCAAGTCCACACTTCATCCCACACAGACTTACAATAGTCACCCTGATACAGCCTCCATGCCCTCTCACTAATAGTAGCTACTGTACATATGATTTAAAGCTGCATTACAGACCTAGAAGTCAAACTGCATCTATTTATTGTGCTGTAAGAACCAGCTGTAACAGTGCACTGAACTTATTTCACTGTTGGATTCAATGGGAATATTTACATATGAAGTAAAGTTATTAAATTGGATGCTTGATTAAAAGAAAACTAATGGGCAACAAATTTTATAATTGTTTGTCACTTGTTATCAGCCAAAATGCCAAACACTTGATGAATGCAGCTTGTCAATTTCCTGCTTTTCATTGTCTTGACATCATAATAAAGCCAATTATCTTTTAATTAGGTTGTCTCTTCTGATTGGAAATTGTTGTACTGACTAACAGTGAATCTGTTTATTCAGAAAATACAAAGCCAAATATATATACAATGAGTTAAATGTGTTTACATTTGCTTTTCCCAGCAGTAAAATAAGTAAAGTGCATTGTTTCAACTCTTTGGGGATATCTGCATGAAGCTTTTTTTTCCATTTCTGTGTCCAAAACCAGATTTATTCGCGGTGACGTCTGAACCCAGTTTAGCACTTTATCAACAAAGTGATGCAACTGAGCTAAAAATGCACACATAAGTATTTTTTCCTCCGTTGTACAACAATGACTTAGACAGATTTAAAGAGAAAAAAATCACTGACAGTGTGTTGTACAGGAAAAGGAAGGAGGAAACTATTCTCCCCCACACACGCCCACGGTGTATTATCATGAGCTGAGACTGTGTGGCCACATTTGCTTGATACACATCCAGACTTGACAATTGGCAGAGCTTGAATAGAGCTGCTCACAGGCTGCGACGGCCCAGTTGGATTGTATTTAAATTGGTGCCAACGAGGCAGAACGGACGCTGGAATCAGTCTTTTTCACATTTTTATGTGGCGTTGTGCTGTGAGGATCGTTTTGTTATTGTAATTTATGATGGAGAGACGCACTGACTGCTGTCGTGGTGCTGTCCTCCATGTAAATCAGTGCTGAAGGTATTATTCTGCTTTTTGATTAATCACAGCAAATGACATCTTAGGGCTGCAAACAAGTATTGCTTTGATTACTGATTATTCTGCACCTTATTATTTTCTCAATTAACAGATTAATTGTTTGGTCTGCACAGTGTTAAAGCGACACATTCATGTGTTATTGTATCAACAGCTCAAAAATATCACTGATTATTCAGTTTCCGTCATCATAAAAGATGAAGAACAGCATCAATTCCTCATGATCTGAGAAGCTCTAACTATCAGATCTTTGGCATTTTTGCTCAAAATATGATAATAATTATCAAGAAAGATCACTTTTCAGGCAAAAATCAACAACTTTCCTGATTCCAGCTTCATTGATATCTCTGTTTTATATCAATTGTAACTGAGACAATACAAGTATTTAGAACTCATAACATTGAGCCCTTGTTTTCCCCTTCTAATTGATTTATTAATTGATTATTCACAGCACTGAAATATAAACTTGTCAATGGATTAAAGACAACAAAACCATCCCCTCTGACTGACTCAGTCACATGTATTATGGAAACGATTATCTCATATCTCCAGGAAACTGTGAGGAACATTTTTAACAATTTACTGATGTTTAAAACCAAACAATTAATCAATTTAATGAGGAAATAAAAAGCAGATTCAGATTAAAGCAGAAGTAAGCGATCCGGTCGTTTTGGCTAACTTCCTGTCAGCAGATGGAGTTAGCAGCCCCCGCCCTCGTCATGGATCTATTGGTCCTCGTCCCTATGTCGCCACATTCACGCGCATCCCTTGGCTGCACACACAGAGAGGACCGCCCTTTTATGCCGTTCTCTCTCCTCATTGGATAAAGGTTGTAGGATACAAGGAAAGTTTTCTCCTCGGCTTACAACAGAGCAGAGTGACTGACAGACCCGTGTTTCAGACCAAACACTCTATATAAGTGATTGCTGTCGGAAGATATAACTATTTAAGAAATAAAAAGTAGATTCAGATTAATTGATAATGAAAATGATAATTAGCTATTATTGTCTGTTTGAAGCAAACTGAAGTTGTTATTTGGTGTCTTTTGCACTACTTTCTGCCTATTTATAGCACAAATCATTGATTGATTAATCTCCACCTCCCCTCTTATGTGTTCAACCCTCAGAGGTCCAGTGTGCGACTCCTCTGGGCTGCAGCCTCAGCCGGGCCATCGACCTGGAGAAGGACGACTACCAGCGGGTGCTCTGCAACAGCGAGCTCTGTCCCTACGGCAACTGGATGCACCTGCAGTGTTTCTACGAGTGGGAGAGCTCCATCCTCGTCCAGTTCAACTGCATCGGCCGCGCTCGCTCCTGGAACGAGAAGCAGTGCCGGCAGAACATGTGGACCAAGAAGGGCTACGACCTGGCCTTCCGATTCTGCTCGTGCCGCTGCGGCCAGGGCCACCTGAAGAAGGACACCGACTGGTACCAGGTGAAGCGCATGCAGGACGAGCGCAAGAAGAAGCCGCCCGAGAGGAGCTCGGGCAGGACCGGGTCCAGCGGAGGAGGGGCGGCGGGGTCAGGGGACGGGTTTTTTGAGGAGCCTAAGAAAAGTAAGGTGCCTGGAGGAGCAGTAGGAGGAGTAGGAGCAGTAGGAGGAGTAGGAGTAGGAGGAGCAGCAGGAGGAGGAGGAAAACTCTCCCACAGAGCCTCCAGTCAGGAGTTACCTCGTAGACAATCAGTGGACCGACAGAACTCCTCAGAGAGAGCAGCAGGAGGAGGAGCAGGAGGAGCTTTCCCTCTGAAATCTCCCTGCGACTCCCCAGGACAATCTCCTCCCACCGGCTTCTCCTTCTCCCCCACTGCTGCAGCTGTGGGACCAGGAGGAGGCGCAGCAGCGGCAGCAGCAGCAGCAGCGGCAGCAGCAGGTCTGAGGTAGGGCTGGACGATTAATCAAAGTTTGGTCGTGATTTCGATTTTGGCTTCTCACGATCATGAAAACATTGTAATCGAAGAAAAAACAACCTTTTTCTGGTGTTCGGGTCACCAGTGACCCGTTTTCAGGTTTTAAATGCATACAACTACCACATAAATTTGTTTATAGCATCAAGGCTTTTTGACTTTGTCAGGAACCTCAATTTAAAAAAAAAAAAAAAAAAAAAAAAAATCACATTTCACAAAATTCTAAAATGCTCGGGTTAAAATTATGACATTTATGGTGTTAGGGTCAATTTTGACCCGGTTATAACGATAAGAACAATAATGAGAGTTCAAACTGAAATCATAAGTGCAAAACCAACCTTTTCATGGATAAGGAAGCCTAACAATGTAACCAAGAGATGAGAAAAAAATGGGATGATAAATAATTGTTTTAGTGTGTTTTACAGCGGATTTAAGACTCGGGTCAAAACCGACCCTCACACCATAGATGGCAGCAGAAAGCTGACAAGAGGAAGGTTGAATTGAAGTCAAGGGGTAGACTGACAAAAAAGGCAAAAATAATTATTAAGACCGATATTTTCATGGATAAGGAAGCATTGGTATTGGTATTATTCGTTCATCACTGAAGCCAGAAGAAGCCTGAAGTGAAACCTCAGTTTGTAGGAAGCAAACTGCAGGAAGTATAGAACAGTCTGAGTGCAGACTGGGTATTTATTTTCATTTATAGTTTTTTTTTATTGCTATTATTATTATTATTTTAATATATCATTATTATTTCACTTTATTACTTGTTTTTCTAAAAGTTATATTTAAAGTTGAGTTTTGGTGGCTTTTTTTTTTTAAATCAATGAATAATCGTGTTTATTAATCGTGGTTTCAATGTCAATCAAAATAATCATGATTATTATTTTTTCCATCATCGTCCAGCCCTTGTCTGAGGGGCTCCCGTCAGCTGGGGGAGTTCCTCAAATCAGCCGTCCACATGGACCCGCAGCAGAGGAAGCACCTCCTGGTGGCGGGAGGCCTCGGCCGGGGAGGCGGCTGCTCCTCCGGCGCCGGGGGAGGAGCTGCTGTGGGTTCCCACCACCTGGACCCCGGGTCGGTCCTCCCCCTATCTCTGTCCCTCGCCCTGCCGCTCCACCACCGCCTCGCCTCCGGCAGCGTGGCGGACGGCGCCCACTCTCACCCGGTGCAGTTCCTGAGGAGGCTGGACCTCTCGGAGCTCCTCACCCACATCCCTCGACATAAACTCAACACCTACCACGTCCGCATGGAGGACGACGCTCAGGCCGGACAGGGGGAGGAGCTGCGCAGGTAGAGACCCCGGGACAAAGCAGATAGGAGATCAAACTGATACGTTACCAAGTTGTTTTAGAGGCAAATTCATGCAAAAACGCTGATGCACGTTCC
The DNA here is from genome assembly GCF_905171665.1 of Trachurus trachurus. Lineage (NCBI taxonomy): Eukaryota > Metazoa > Chordata > Actinopteri > Carangiformes > Carangidae > Trachurus > Trachurus trachurus. The sequence continues at coordinate 13,212,666 of NC_139910.1, read as the reverse complement.
CGTTGGGGGCAGTTTTTCAGCAAGCAGTCACTGAATTTGCCTCGAAAACAACTCTTGTCTTGTAACGTTCTGTTATTATCTCATAGCGTGGTGAATGTGCAGGTCACAACTTGTCCACCAGAGCGTTTTGGAGTTGTTGGATTGTGTATTTGATGAGTTTGATGAGGGAAACCAAGAAATCCCATTAGCCTCCGTATAGCGTAGCTCTGAGCAGCTCGCGGCTCTGCTCCGCCGATCTAAAAATAGCTTGCACCGACAATTAAAGGTAACAAACCTACTGCTATGACTATAGGGATTATGGCAATGGGCCAGTTTGCCAAAATGTTGAACTATCCCTTTAAATAATGAGGTGCCAATCCATTCGTGGCCTTGGTATTTTAAAATGTATCCTGTAACAGACAGGAAGCCAGTGAGTCTTATACTGAGTAGCTACTAAGATGCAAATTTTTCTGCTTAACTCCTGGATGTGTAGATAAACCGCTATTGTAAACCAGTTCAGCACATTATTGCCATAAATATTAAAGCCATAAAGATCATAAACCAATCAAACCAATCAAACCCAGACCAACAAAATGATTCAAAACCACGATCCCTGTCGACTGTAAATCATCTTATTGGCTTTAAAGGGATAGTTCACCCAAAATTCAAATTTCACTCATTATCTACTCACCCCGAAGAAAAGTGAGCTCCATTCGCAACCGTCATATGGACATGCAGTGCTGCACGGAGGACTCTGAAACTTCTCCCAGCCCAAACTTGAATTTTGGGTGAACTATCCCTTTAACTGTGTCAGGAAGGAAACTAAAGCCTAATTTTTAGTTTTACTGTTGTCACACTCTTCTTTCCCATTGGTGAAAGAAAAGAAGCGTTTGAAACTGACTCCTCAGGTGACGTCGTTATGTGGTGTCGTGTGTGTTCCCGCAGGTTCATCCTGTCGGCCCTCAGCGCGAGCCAGAGGAACGTGGTCAACTGTGCGCTGTGCCACCGGGCGCTGCCGGTGTTCGAGCAGTTCCCTCTGGTGGACGGGACTCTGTTCCTCAGCCCCTCGCGCCACGACGAGATCGAGTACGACGTCCCCTGTCACCTCCAAGGTCAGACACAAATACAGAGACAAAACCACATCGTCTCTATGCTCAAGTCTCATTTTATTGAAACTATCATGGGTTACTGTTAAAAACAATATACACATTATTCACATTTGAATGCTGAAGTCACACATAGATTTTTTTTTAAGGGAGACAGGCTGGAAACAAGTGCACTAACATCCAATAATGATAAAAAAAAATGTTTTAACTGTGTTTCAGCATCATATTAGCTACTAGACATAGCAGAAACGAGCATGAGAATAAACAGAACCAGTGAAAAGCAAACAAATAAAATAAATTAAACAAAAACAGAGCAAACTGATATAGAGAGAGAGATTAATAATAATAATACAGACAGTTCAAAATGTGCATGAAGAGAGGAGAGGAGAGGAGAGGAGAAGAAAAACAAGGAGAGGAAAAGAAAAGAGAGGTGAGGAGAAGAGAAGAAAAGAGAGGAGAGGAAAAGAAAAGAGAGCGGAGGAGAAGAAAAGAGAAGAGAAGAAAAGAGAGGTGAGGAGAGGAAAGGACAAAAGAAGAAAAGAGAGGAGAGGAAAAGAGAGGAGAGGAGAGGAGAGGAGAAGAGAAGAGAAGAGAAGAAAAGAGAGGAGAGGAGAAGAAAAGAGAGCGAAGGAGAAGAAAAGGGAGGAGAGGAGAAGAGAAGAAAAGAGAGGAGAGGAGAAGAGAAGAGAAGAGAAGAGAAGAGAAGAGAGCAAAGGAGAAGAAAAGAGAGGAGAGGAAAAGAAAAGAGAGGAGAGGAGAAGAGAAGAGAAGAAAGGAGAGGAGAGGAGAAGAAAAGAGGTGAGGAGAAGAAAAGAAAAGAAAAGAGAGGTGCGGAGAGGAGAGGAGAAGAAAAGAGAGCGGAGAAGAAAAGGGAGGAGAGGAGAAGAAAAGAGAGCAGAGGAGAAGAAAAGAGAAGAAAAGGAGGAGAGGAAAAGAGAGGAGAGGAATAATAATGATGATAACAATATGACTAATACTATCATTGCTGCTATTACTACTGCTACCATTACACCTACTACTAATAATAGCATTGACAATAATAATAATAGTAGTAATGATGATAACAATATTACTACTAAAAATGATCAAAGATGAAACAATAAAACAATAATAACAGGATCACAGGGCTGCGATCGGATCTCACTGTCCTTCATATAAGAAACATTAATCATCATAAACACAGTCTCGTGTGTGCAGATTGCAGTTGCAGCCTTCAGACAATCGAGCAACAAAAACCCCGTGAAGCGAGCGCTGCTGTCGGGCTCAGTGTGTCCGGCTCAGTGGAAGAACACAGATAAACCATTAACATGTTATTCTTGCTCTTCTCTGATATTCACTTTCATGAGGCTTTCTTTGATGTGGCGCCGGCCCCCGCGAGCTTTGATATGTATCCGCCTTGATGTGCGCCAGTGTGAAAGGTTGATTTATTTAGTGTTTTGTGCTTTGGAGTCGGAATCAATATAAACGTTGGAAAGTGTTTTGAATTGTGCCAGAGTTGAAAAGTTAAGGTTTGATGCTGCGGCTGAAAAGAAAATACACACACCAGCAGCAACACCACAGTCGGACAACACACTGTTGTGACCGGTTTGCTTCTGTGATGTGGTGTAGATGTTATAGCTGGTTTCCATAATGTGGCATTTTTGACCCACAGAGAAGAGTTGAGAAAGTTTTGTTTGCTATTTTCTAGACTGATATTAAGGAACTGAAATCACATCAGAGGATAAATGTGGCATCATGGGATGGGATCATGAGTTTTTTTTCCTTGAGAAACTTGTCTCATTTAGTTTAATATAAAGTGAAGTGTGATATACCAAAGAGTATTGGGGCCTCATTTGCACTTAAAGAATAAAGTCAAAATGTTGAGAAAAAAGGCCAAATATCAAGAAAAAGTAGAAATGTTGAGAATAAAGTTGAAATACAAGAGAGTAAAGTCAAAATTTCCTCCCTGGTCCATCAAATTAGATATATGATATCATATCACGTTTTCATTTTCGCATTTCAACTCATTTCTCCCCAACTGTAAGCACTTTTAAATCCAGGTTAAAAACATTTCTCTTTTCATGTGCTTATGGCTGAGCTCTTTTGAAGAACTTTAAACTTTATCTATTTTTTCTTCTTTCAAATATTTTTATTAGAGCACATTGTAACATTGTTATATTATCCACATCATACACATGAGTATAATGTATATCCATATAGAAATGTGTGCAGTTAGGACATATATCTATTTTTTTTAATATTAATTTTTTATTCTTCTTTGCTCTTACTTTTAACTCTATGTTTAATGTTTACTTCTTTTTTTTAATTTTTAAAAAATTGTTTGTTTTTATGCTGTTTTTTGCTGTTCTTTTTAAAATGGTTTGTCTTAAAGCGTAAAGCACATTGAGTTGCCTTGGTATGAAATGTGCTATATAAATAAAGATGCCTTGCCTTGCCTTTATCCTTGACTTTGTATTTCGACTTTATTCTCGACATTTCAACTTTTCTCAACATTTTGACTACTCTTGAAGTGCATAAATAAAAACGAGTGGCCCTAATACTCTTCCATAGTGACGAGATGCAACGCAGCACTCTGTCTATCTGCTGCCTCTCCTGATAACTAACTAACCGACTCTTCTGACAGCTTGTTGACTCGTCAGTCATTTAGTAAACGTACTGTAATGGCTGACCGTGTGTCTTTGTTTCCAGCAGGCAGGCTAATGCACCTGTACGCCATCTGCGTGGACTGTTTAGAAGGCGTCCACAAGATCGTCTGCATCAAGTGCAAGTCTCGCTGGGACGGGAGCTGGCATCAACTGGGCACCATGTACACCTACGACATACTGGCCGCTTCGCCTTGTTGCCAGGTAGATAATGCTTTTTTTTCTCTTTTGTGTCACACAGAACAGCAGTGAGTTGCTGTTTTCTTTTTAGAGCAAAAACCATCGTGCTCTGGCAGCAGAACAAGCTGTAAACTCTGCACGTTGCACAATGTGTAAGTAGTACGCAACAGTTTACGCAGCTTCATAAAGTGATGATATATCAGTGTTGAGTTTGTGGCTTGTTCTGCTGCCAGTGGGAGAGCAGCAGGTCCCACAAGGCTTTGACAACAAGCCAGTAGCTGCCAACACTGTTCTTGTTCTTGAAAGTTAAATCAGTTGTTTGGCTGCTCAGATTTTACCGCTACAGAACAGAACAGTCTGCTCAGCTGCCAGTTTAGCTGAGACCAACTGATGGGAGATGAATTTGAATATATGAGCATATATTGAATTTATATCCAAACATACAGAAATAAACAGAAAAAATTCTTTATCTACATGTTGTGATTTTGTCATGTGCTATGAAATATTATAATACACTGCCCGTCCAACAAAAAGTCACACACTCTAATATTTTGTTAGACCGCCTGTAGCTCTGATTATGATTCTCAGTGGGGTTGAGGTCTGGACTCTGTGGTCACATTGGGCCACGTTTCTTCCTTGAAGATGATGGTTCTCCACTCTCCTTCCAGCTTTTAATAATGCGTTGCTGGACAGTTCATAACTCAATTTAGTAGTTTCAGCGATCTCCTTAGATGTTTTATTTGCTTGATGCCAATAGTTTGACCCTTGTGAAACAGATTAACATCTTCTCCACGACCACAGGATGTGTCTTCCAACATGGTTGTTTAAGAAATGAGACTGCATCAGTTAGGGTTACATAAGTTGTTGCCAGCTGGAACATAATCATCTATGCAGTAATTATCCAATGGGAGGCTCTAGTCAAATCCAAGTGGTGACTTTTTTTTGGACGGGCAGTGTATATTAAATTAACTGTATATTTATATATGCAAGTTTAATAAAACGCCTACCTACTTGCCCTACCTGCATGTACCTATACTGGTCTTTAGAATATACATTATATATCGTACATACAATATTACCTAGTTTTGTTGTAGTGGATGTACGATGCGATACGATAAACTTTATTGTTGAAATGTGTCTTGGACTCTGTAGCTGCGCCATAAATGCCTTGATGGCCACAATGACAAAAAACAATACACCTCAGCCATACCAACCCAGCAAACACAAGACATAACAGCATTGCACATATCCCATAACATAACACATATTGCACATATCCCACAGCATAGCACATACATACATACACCTCATAAATTCACCATAGTAAGAGCACTATAAGAATTATTGCACAAACTCAAGCAGTATTGTTAAGAAATTTGATGGAAGTTGGGATAAAAGAATTCTCTGTATCATCATATTGTCGGATATATTGAAATATTAAGGCATTTTAAGTGTGGGCACACTGCGTATACCTGCATATCACATACAGTAGACTACAGCATACATTATATATACTGTATATATACATATCCTACATTTGCATCTTGGCACTTTTTCAATGTTCTCAGTCAGTTGATTTAAGATCCTGTAAACTGACCTGTGTCCCTCAGGCTCGTCTCAACTGTAAGCACTGTGGGAAGCCGGTGGTGGACGTCCGAGTGGGGATGCAGTATTTCTCCGAGTACAGCAACGTCCAGCAGTGCCCTCACTGCGGCAACCTGGACTATCACTTTGTAAAACCCTTCTCCTCCTACAAAGTACTCGAGGCTTATTGACAAATGTTGTTCATGCATGCTAGTTAAGCTGCTTCTGTTCTCATTGTTTCTGTTTTGTTTTTCTAACACAATCTAGGAGAGATTTTATTTTTTTGGGCCTTAAGGTGGTTTAAGTTCCCCCTTTTCCTTGGTTTCTTTTTTACGTATAGGAAAAAGTATGATTCTAGTTTTAAAGAATAAATGAAAAAAAAAAAAGTTCCAGGACAGTATCTCTGCTGAACGGTGTCGACAGAGTGTGAAAGTGACACTTGAGTCGAACAAACACATCTATCTGTGACAAGTGAATGTATCTGTATCAGCCAAATTTGCTTTTATTTTTTATTTTTTACCAAAAACCGTGAATATGAATCTCGAATAAAGCAGAGAAAGATAAAAGACTGGTGTTGGCCTGTTGTGTTCTTCACATCTGGGATCATGTGGACACGATGAAATGGGTCGTTGTTGTTGCTTCTTCCTCCATGTTTTCACATTTAATACCTTCCCTAACTAAAAATAAAGTTACTCTCCCTGGTAACTAATTATTTACATGAAGCAGTAAATTACTTTTTTTTTTAAGAGAAGTAACTAAGAACTGTTGCTAATTACTACCGTAATTTTCAGTAACTTGCCCAACACTGATGGTAACTAGACATTTAGGTGATAATTGGCTTTAATAGATGTATTAGAAGCAAATACAGTGTTCAGACGTAAGGCCCCGTTCATTCACATAAAATGAAACGACGCCCTAAAGGACGTGATTCACAGTAACGAATGCTGAATGTGTCATTATTACACAGTGAGCTTTGTAGAAATACCTCCACAGGGGTAAAATCTCACGATGAGTTTTACATCACATGTTGACATTGAAGCACAGAGACGTCTACTTGACTGTTTGTTTGTTATTGCAAAAATATTTTAATTTCCATCAGATCTCTGCTGTATCGACCCCTCTGCTGTGTCCGTGGTGGCGCCATCAGGCGACGTGCCGCTCTGTGCGACCTTTGTGCGAGAAGCGGCGGGCCTCGACGTTGTTGCGTTGTTGTCCTTTCCCTTTTTAGCGATTTCCTTGGCTGAAGGCGGACGGACGATGCACATGGCCGCCTGACCGTCACGTATGACTTGTGGAGGGGAAACAAATCCAACCATCACCTCCATTTGTTTCACCATCTCCTCCAAAGCTGCATCCTGTGGTAACATAGAGAGAACATAGTCAATGACACGTCTCTTCTCCCACTTTGTCTCCAGTCACATCCCTCTCTCCTTTAAGGGAATAGTTCACCAAAAAATGAAATTCAGTCATTATTGACTCACCCTCATGCTGATGAATACTCCTGAGTAGTTTTTTATTCCTCAAAGTGCATCTGGAGATATGAGAGTCAATAGCGCCTGACACAAAAAGGTCCATAAAACTACACAATAACCTTGTAATATTCCTCCACACTGCTCGTCCGCTACAATCCAAGTGTCCTGAAGGGATATAGTCCAGAGTTTACTCGCAACAACATCATTTAGGACATTTTTTACAGCCTAAACAGTCCTGTATTAAATTTGTCTGGACGTCAGGGCGCAATACAGGACTGTTTAGGCTGTAAAAATGTCCTAAATTACCGTACGTTGTTTCGAGTAAACTCTGGACTATATCCCTTCAAGGCAAGACGATTGCAGCGGATGAGCAGTATGGAGGAAGATTACAAGGTTTATGGACTTTTTGTGACTACGAACCCCCCTCCCAGATCTCCAGATGCATTTTGAGGAGAAGAGTATTCATCAGCATGAGGGTGAGTCACTAATGACTGAATTTCATTTTTTGGTGAACTATTCCTTTAAATCTGGTGTGGTCTTCCTCACAGGTTTGACTCCGGTGTTGTTGCGTCCCGATCGCAGAGTAATCCTGACATGGTGCTTCTTCTCCAACCAGCTCTCCACTTGTTTCAGCTTGGTGCTGAGGTCATGTGTCGCGATGCCGGACGAGAACGTGAGCTCCTTCACCTGCACAGTCGCTGTGGAGAAGAACACAGTCAGCTCCGTTTTACACGCCTGAATGTCACGCCATGATGGAAACGGTTGTTGCTGACGACTGTAAGTCCCACCAACAGTTACAGTGACAGAGACAATCAATAGATTTTTCCTTGGGGCAATCCTCAGAAATATTTCCCTGTGGAAAACAATAAGCAGCTCCTATTTATTGACAGCTGGACACATTAAAGGAACAGTCCAAGTTTGTTTGTTTTAGAATTTAGACAGAATTAATAGTGCATCCAAAAATAATCAATGGTAAATAAACAGTTTCAGCAATCTCTCAAGCAAGGTTTCTGAATACTGATCAACTGATTAATGAAGTAATTTAATAAAACAATCAAACACCAGAAACACTGGATCCTGTATTTCCCATAATGCACTTTTTTATTTATTTATTTTTTTTACATTTATTCTCAATCTGAGAATTATTTTTTATGTTTTCACTTCACCTTACAACAAGCCATACAAATTACATATCTCATTAGATTTCTGCATTTTCTGTTTAATCTATGATTCTTAAATCGAATGACAGGTTACAAGTTATTTTTTCTTTAGACTTGAAACAAACTTGTCCTAAAATCTTCACAGAATGCAAAAGACACATTTTTGGTGTACATGTTTTAAATTTAAGGTTAAGGGCAAGTCCAGTCCTTTTCAGCTGTTTTGCCCGAAATGCGAAATTGTCCCGAAAAAAATTAAATAAGTCTATATTTCAAGCTTGTTTTGTAGCGGAAGCTTCTCGAAGCTCCTCTTCCCGGTTCGTCAAATTTGGACGAACTGGGAAGATAGACTTATTTAATTTTTTTCGGGACAATTTCGCATTTTGGGGCTTTCAATACATTTGGATGTTTTTTGGTGTGTCTTTTTGTTACGAAGACAGTTGGTATCCATTTGCAACCGTTATATGGACATGCACTGCTACGCCGAGACCCCCTGTAACTCAGAGAAGCCACGGAGGACTCTGAAACTTCTCCCAGCCCTTAGTCTACATGAGGGTGAGTAGATAATGAGTGAAATTTCAATTTTGAGTGAACTATCCCTTTAAGCTAAAAACCCTGCATAGTTCCTCTTTAATATGGGATTATTGCCCTGACACCACGTACAGTACCTGGCTTTGCTTTCTGTTTCTCCCGCTGTTTCAGCTGCTCTTGGGAGAGCTGTTTGCCCGTCATGAACTTGTAGAGCGGCGGGTCTTTGCGAGCATCGAGCAGGACCAGCTTCAGACCCTGCTCGTCCATCGTTCGGATCACGTTCGCTCGGTGCATGCTGCCCAGGTCCTCGCCCGTCTCGCTTATCACCTGTATGAGTCGCTGTGGGATCTGGTGGCCGACGTTCCTGACCGTGGACTCGGCTCTGTGCTCCTGCTTCTTTTTCTTCGGCGCGGGCGTCGTCTGCTCGGTGTCGTCGTCGTCATCTGCTGCCGTGGTGGAGAACGGAGACCGGCTCCAAGAGGACGCAGCGGTGACCTTTGACCTTTCAGTGCCGTTTAGAAACCGCGATGCTGCTGACGTCCGGCAGCCAGGACCGACACCGCACGCCGTCCTCGCTGCATGGCTCAGCACCCACCTCATGCAACCTGCAGACATATCTTTAAATACAAAAGAGTGGGGACAGATGAGCTGCCAGATGTGATTATGCAAATAATAAGCATTTATTTCCATAACATTGGAAAACCATTTACATGTTTTTCCATATTCCATGTTGTAAACTGTTGTCTGTAACATCTTTGCATGTCTGCCCGACCCGTCCTGGGTGAGGGATCACTCTGTCGCTCACCCTTCTCCAACCCTTTCTCCAATTTTTTTTTTTTCCCTGTTAAAGGGATAGATCAACATTTTGGCAAATTGGCCCATTGCCATAATCCCTATAGTTTTAGGAGTAGGTTTGTTACCTTTAATTGTCGGTGCAAGCTATTTTTAGAACGGCGCAGCAGCTACAGAGGCTAATGGGATTTCTTGGTTTCCCTCACCAAACACACAATCCAACAACTCCAAAATGCTCTGGTGGACAAGTTGTTTTTGGGGCAAATGCAGAGACTGCTTGCCGAAAAACGCGCATCAGCTGTTTTGCATGAATGTACCTCGAAAACAACTCTGTCTCGTAACATTCTGTTATTATCTCATAGCGCGGTGAATGTGCAGGTCACAACTTGTCCACCAGAGCGTTTTGGAGTTGTGTATTTGATGAGTTTGAAGAGGGAAACCAAAAGATCCCATTAGCCTCCGTAGCGTAGCTCTGAGCAGCTCGCAGCTCTGCTCCGCTGTTCTAAAAAATAGCTTGCACCGACAATTAAAGGTAACGAACCTACTGCTATGACTATAGGGATTATGGCAATGGGCCAAAAGCCAAAATGTTGAACTATCCCTTTAAAAGGGTTTTCTTGGGAGTTTTTCCTCCGTTGATGTGAGGGTCTAAGGGCAGTGGATGTTGTTATGATGCTATGTAAAAGGCCTTTGAGACAAACTGTAAAAATGGGCTATACAAATAAAATTTCCTTGCCTTGCCATATGACTGTTGCTATAAGAGGGTAAAACCTGATATTACAAAACATTATGTACAGTTAATCCTCCAATACATCATTAATAATAACCTATTGTTTCAAACTTTAAGGTAAAGATACTTAACTTGTGTTGTCAATGCTCAGACCACATTTAAAAGACATTTGTGGAAAAAGTCAGGGTCTAGCCTACTCTTTAACTTGGGATACATCACACTTTGTTCACTAGTTAGTCTGGAGATGTTTTACACTTACTATGCTTGGTTTCCCCTGTCTTCCTCGCTACTGAAGAGACTCAGTAAACCAGAGCAAATTCAGCGTCAATAGGTGCAATTAAGTAAAAAATATATCAATTTAATGTGATGCCGAATTGATTAGAAATAGACGATAATTGATTAAATATATTAGAAATTGCAATTAGGGCTTCTGTGGGTGAGGGACAAGTGCGTAAACATTTTACTGTAACATTTTAAAGCAGAGTTTGGAGTTGACAAATACAGCTTATTTATCAGTGATCTATACTAAGTGATATAATGGAAACAGTGTCAGTTAAATATAGATGAACCCTCGTTGTGATTTGTTGTTGCCACTTGGCACAAAATGATCCGGATCACTCCTCACTCCACTTACGCGCTAACTCGCTCTGCCATTTTCATTTCCCCACACAAAAACCGAGACAGAGATGCAGCAGGTGAACAGATGGTCACGTTAGAGATGAACACTAGTCACGCATCAGTAAATAAATCCCCCCAAATCATGGTGTTTTCATATATTTACTCACTGTAGGTCAACGTCGTCTGCTCATCCTCTCCGCTGCAGCAGGGTGACTGCATCCACTTCCGCCATGTTCTTCCTCGCTTACATATTGTTGGTTGTTTGCAGGTGCATGAAAAGCGCTGTGCTGCCCTCCCGGGGACGAAGATGGACATTGGTAGCTATTCACTATAAGATAAAAGAAGAATACCTCAGTCCATGTATATCCACCTAACTTTCCTATATGTGAACATTAATCTAGATGGTTTAATTTTGGAGACAGCGACTTAGAGATCATCGTCCATGTTTAACTTAGTCACTCTGTAGGCAACTAAAGATGAGGAGGAAAATGTATTTGCACGGTTTCATTTTTATTTTAGACTACTACTTTTATCTTTTTAACAATTACAGCTAAAATGCAGTATTTCTAATAATTTTCAAATGTTCATAGTAGAAAGAAGAGGCTCCACTGCACATAATGTAGTAATTTTAATGTAATTTATTGTTTAAGTAGATGAAAAATTTACTTGTAGCTACTGGCTCAAATTTTAGGGGCAAAATGCCCCCATTTAGGGGCAGTCTGGAGCCCTGAGGGACCAAAATTTTAAAACACTAAGTATGTTGCGGGCCAAACATGACAATTGTATTGTAACTTCAGAGAAGGGTGTTATATGTAGTATATAGGAAGAACAGTGCAGTGTAGTGTAGTGTAGTTTTCTCTCCTATGCCATTTTGTCCATGCCAGATACTTGGCATCATTATGTTCGGCCCTGAGCTGAGTGGATGTGTGCATCTGTGAGATGACGTCTATGTGCCAATTTATTGTCAACAGAGCAGCAGATAGGGCTTGGTGGCGCTTGTCGATCTAATGCTTGGTCATGATCGTATACAGTAGCCTAGCTGTTGCAGTGTATGGGATTTGTAGTGGGAGTATTGTGAGTGCTATATCATTAATAATAGAAAATATATAGAAATAGGCCACATAAAAGTTCATGCTACAGTGATATTGTATCATGAAAGTGGGGCATTTAAAGTAGAAGTGAATGGTAATCTCCTTATCTCAAACAAGTTATTGAAACAAAAGCTGACAACAGTGGTGGGTATAACCACAAAAACGGTCAACAAGTTGTCATGTGGCCAAAAGACGTCCACTCCTCTGCCTTTCTGTGACTCTTCCAGTCACATACTGTGCGACACTCTGAGCTCAGTGGACACTTCCCTCTGACACCATCCCATCGTATGAAGCCTCAACATGGTCCAGGTCCTGTTGTTGGATCGTTATATAGGCCTACTGTAGGTGTCGTTTGGTCTCATGAGGTCAGAAGAACATGAATAGTGTGATGAAGAGGACTGATTCATTGAACCAGAACATTTGGTGGTCGATTCATGGATCAGACACTTGTTGTTGGGATATTTTGTGATTGTAAGCCAACAGCATGTTATGTTACTGAAACACTGAACAGTTGGACATGTGCATTCAAAAGTTTAGAGAAGGTCAAATTAAGTTCACCTGTAAAGGTTATATAGTGCATTTTAGGTGCATTCTGAAATTTCATCTTTTTTTCATTTCAACACTTTACATCCAAGTGTTTTGGGTTGTTTTGCATTAATTCCTCCTGAGTCTTTTTCAGGAAGTGTGAATTTGCAAATCAAATTCCTTTTTTTTTTTTTTTTTGTGCAATGGGCAGTTATGCAAACATGAATTGCTCTTGTGTAGCTCTGCTGTTCAGTGCTGTGACATTCATCTGGAGAAGAGTAAGAACTGAGATACTTGGGTATATTTCTGGCTGCAGACACCGCTCATTGAGACTTAATGTCATCGAATAAACATGACACAAAAGAGCTGGATGGCATGGATTTGGTTGGCCTTGGTCTTTCTGTGGACTCCGTCTATGTCTGAAATGAATGCCCCACGGTACTATCCTGGTAAGAACTATGCAACTTCAAACAGAGGCATGTGTGTCACATTTGTAGCCTATTCCTCTCTGATGGAACTGTTTTGGTTTATTATTTTGAGAATGAAATGAGTAAAAATCAGAAACTCTTTAATAACAATCTGAAAAGATATTGTGCTGAGACTATGGGATCTTTATCTGCTGTCTGATATGATATGTGTGTTTTTGCCCCAGGACATCCTGAATGCCAGATTGAAAACCCCTTGAAATACTTAAAGAAAATCAATATTTTCGTTGCTGATACCTTCATTAGCTTCGTCAATGACACCATTCGCACATCAGACTCACCGAAAGGTAGCACGATATTATTTCTCCAGAGAAACTCCACCTTTAACTGTGAGTACAACATGCTCATTACAACCACAAATAACTGGATTTAAAAAAAAAAAAGTTCATTTATTTTAAATACACCTCAATCTGATGTCTGTTTTTAATAAACAGCGAGCTGTAATGAACGCTGGCCTCAAATGGGGACAAAGAATGGTTCGTACTTTCTGTACGTTTCTGAATGGTATGTGAAAAAGGATAAAAAGCATCCGCTGTTGGTTTTGCATGGGAAGAATTGCTCAACTGTTCCATCTAAATTCCCAGGTGACATTTTATTTTTTATTTTAATGTCACAAATTTAAGTTGCATGCTTCACCATATAATAAAAGGAAGACAGAGAGATTACATATATGCCTGATTTTATTTCCCAGATGGATGTAACTTCACTTCAGGCAGCAACAGTAAGCTCCTACCTTGTAAAGTTAAATAATCAAAATATTATTGTTCCTGCATTTTTTAAATGTTTTTATTTTTTAACCAACCCTAATAGGGTCATTTGATTTTATGTCACCAAGTCTACATTGTGTTTCTTCTTTATTTTGGATGGATGCGAAATTCTGACAGTGTTTCCATTAACAGATTCTTGCCATGTGAGATGCTTGAGTAAAAAGTCCATCAAATGTAAAAAAACGAATTATGATGAAAACTTCTGCAACGGTCAGGGTGAGTTCCCTTTGAATGTGGTGTGTGTGTGTGTGTGTGTGTGTGTGTGTGTGTGCGTGTGCCAGATTGTGTATTTCTTGAATGTTTTTTTCTTTAGCTAGCAATTTCTACAATTTTTGTCTACAATTTTTGTCTACAATTGCTACAACAGTCCAATGAGTAAAACAAAAACAAGTGAATTAAGCTGTCAGATCAGAAGTGAAAATGGTGAATTGATTGATATTGATACTAAAAACAAAGTGGTCTAACTCACACTTTCAAAGACAGAAAATTAAAATAAGACCTCCCTTCTTTTCAGGTCAAAACATCACAGACAGATACATCATCAACCTTACAGCAACAGAGGCAAAGTGTATCAACTGTTATACTCCAACTGTAACGATTGATAGTGAAAAGGCTCTGGATACATCAATTCCAGATGGCGGCGAAATTAACCCTGAAACAGCTAAGTAGGATGTTTTGATAATTTATTAAATTAATACTTATTTCGGGAATTTTGAGCAGTTATTGACTTTCTTACTGAGGGTTGGATAAATTGATCCAAACACCAATGGAGCTGGATTAAGGACGAGATTGGTTTTGTTTAGTAATTAAGACATGTAAGCAGGAAGGTCGCTGCCAAAGAAATAGGCCAGTTAAAGCGTCTGCTTCTCAGGAAATGACCGATTGAACATAGGAGTATCAGTGAGTTAAAGCAGAAGTGAGTGATCCGGTCGTTTTCGCTAATGCTGCGTTCCAGGCAGGCTTTTGAAATAATAAATTACAGCTTCAAGTCACAACTTACGACTTTGTAGCGTTCCAGGCAACCCACTTGTGTTTTTCCGACCTGTTTTACCGGTGAAAGTCACTATAACGGCCACTCGTAACTTCCGACCCGTGAAATCGTACCAGTACGTCTTTTTGTACAGTCTATGTACCAGATCGAACTGATACGTCACAGGTCGGAAAAAAACGAGTTTCCTTGAATGCACCATAACAGTCCTCGTCCCTACGTCGCCACATTCACGGCGTTCCTTGGCTGCACACACAGCCCTGCATGCCGTTCTCTCTCCTCATTGGATAAAAACTGTAGGATACGATAAATGTTTTCTCCTCGACTCAGAGCAGAGCAGAGTGACTGACAGACCCGTGATTCAGACCAAACACTCTATGTAAGTGATTGCTGTCGGAAGATATAACTATTTAAGACTTATATTAACACAAATATATCACTCACTTCTGCTTTAACTTGTGAACTTCAGAGCTTTTTGTTTTATTTATTCATTCATTCATTTATTTTAACAGTTTTGCGCTGCTTCCGGTCACTATAGCTAAGATGAACTAAAATAACTTAGCTACTGTAAGTGAAAATAAAAATTTAATCGGTTTTAATTGATTGGATAGTTGAGAATAACATGGGAGTGGCAGCAAAGGCTCAACCCAGTTGTTGTATACGACACTCCATATCAGAGTTACTGCTAATGCAAACTGAACATTTGCTACTTCACATGAAAAAGCTTTTCATGAGCATTTCAACCTCATCTTTAGTTACCAAAAGATTTCTGTGGCCCATTGTTGCCTGCATTTTCGACCTGGTCTAAAGTCCCAGGAATTTCATGCAAATTAGGCAAATTATGTTTTCTTCCGCTGAGGACTTTTTTTGAAAGTAGTCACAGTCACCACTGAGATAAATTTGAAAACATGAAATGCAATACGTGAACAATATTAGTTTTATTCGCAGCAGAAAAATATTGACGAACAGCATGACTGCACCCAATGGAAAAACCCTATAACTTTAGACAAGAAGGCAAGTAACATAAATGTGCTTATCATAAATGAGAAATTCCCTCTAAATTCTGAGATTGAAACTGCAGATGTCTCATGATATTTAAAAAAGAAAGTAGCAGCAATGTCTACGTACACAGTAACAGATTAGAGTGAACATCTCATATCTATAAATATTCTTTCATCTATCAACAGTCAAATAATCGAGGAGGTGTCCGAGCTTGTTTCCTCCACCAATGATACTACAATTGCACTGTCTGCGGGAGAAGGAGTCAAAGGTGTCTTGATAAAGACTAACCCTTTAGACCTTGATAAAGTCTCCTTCGCTTATACAAAACCAACTGATCACTTAAAGGTGGGTGCTCTACTCTATTATCACCTTCATGACAACAAAATAACAGGGTTGAAGTAGTAGTAGCAGCATGAAGATGGGAGGGAAACAACAAAGCTATCATGATTTTTTTAGTTTTTAAACCAAGAACACGTTTCAGCAACTGAGAAACTAACTGACATTACTTTAATTTCATTTCATATATAAATAGAAATGCAGAAAATCATTTTTTTTTAGACAGAGATGTACCATAATGCTGGAACTGTTTCTTGGCAAACAAGAGCCAGGTGCAGTGACCTAAGTCTGAAATCCTGAGCTCATTGACCAGTAATTGGGAAAATGGAAATGAAAAAATAGTCCCTGCACACAACTCCTTCTTAAAAAGTAGTTTCCAAAACTTACATTTACTCTAGTGCAGTACTTTGACAGGTTTCAAAGTATTTCCACCTAAACTACTGTGCATACCTATCTGCCACTTCATACTCATGCTATACCATAGTCATTTATTTGACAACTATCTATTGCAACATTATGCATTCATCTAAACCAGGGGTCTTCAACGTTTTTCAGACCAGGGACCCTCAAACTGATGAAGAGATGGAGCAGGCACCCTACTATATTGTATAAAATTGTGTTTTATATTCAACTGGACCTAGTGCCATGAATAAACATAGGCTACCTAAGCTATTCAAATAATACACAAGTTCATATATTAAACATTGAGTGAGTAGGGTGGCCACACCACTGCCTTTTATAAACAGACCTTGTCAACTGATATCAATGTCAATATCAACAATACAAATACAAGCTATACAAATTAACGTTTTTATTTTAAACATAAAGGTGGAAAATATAAAAAATTGTCTAATCAACCCAAAAAAATTTGCGAACCCCCTGCAGTCCTTCTGCGGACCCGCTGTTGAAGACCGCTGAGCTAAACAACTAAAACAAATGCAGCCAAGTGATTTTAACAATGATAGAAAGCTAACACAAACAATAGTTGTGATTTCAATGGTTCAATATACTTTGCTCATGAAACTCCTGTTTTAAGAAAAGGACATTAATATAACACACTTGTAATGCTTTTTCCTGCAGATCATACAAGACCCAACCCTTCTGCCTGACTTTTCAAGATCCATTGAAGTGTCAAAAGAAGCTTTTGAAAAAGCCGTAAATTCAAATATCAGCCAACCATTTGCAGCTGTTTTACGTTTCTTGAACATGACAAAGGTAAGAAGGTTTTCCCTTAACTTATGGATACATCTCACGGATGTGATTATGTTGATATTTTGTGCCAATCCCCCTTTTTCCCCCCATGCAGGATGAGCAGAATAGCACTGTGTTAGGGAATGAAGTTGTAGCAGTTGAAATGGGAGCCAATATTCGTAATCTCACAGACACAATAAACGTCAATTTTCTGAACATGAATTATGTAAGTAAAATTAAGAAAGTTTATAATGAAGTGTGCATTATCTGTATTTTTTTTTTTGTTCATATTTGTTTGAATGTACCATTCAAGAGCACTTTCTTAGTCCAGCTCTGTTGTTTTGTTGACAGGAAGGAACTCCACATTGCAATTCCTGGAACGGTGAAGGTATGTTAGACACAGTTCTACATAGCCTACATGTAAGCACCATTGCTGGGAAATTTTAAAGGGATAGTAGCATTTTTTTTAAAAGTGGGGTTGTATGATCTACAAATAGCCCCTAAGTACTTTAATTGCAGTAGAAGACTCTCTGCACTCCTCCCGTTAGCAACGCCAGCCCATAGCCCTGCCCTTGTGAACAGACCAAAAGAAACGGCCTAAAAGAGGTTTTACCTGAAAAAAAAAATAGACAGTTCCATTGTTCGCTATAATATAATTTTTTTGATCATACAACCCCACTTTTAAAAAAAATGCTACTATCCCTTTAAGGCAGAAACATCATTATTTTTTTGAGCTACTGATTCCTTTTCTGCAGTTTTAGACAAAATGATTATATCTGCTCAATGAAGATTCTTGTCGCAGGGCTGACGCTCATGTCTTTGGTACAGTAGCCTATAATGTTCATCACCTGCAGTTTCTGCTCTTATCTCTTATCATAGGTAGTCGGCCCAACTGGACTGAGGAAGGATGTACGACGCTGACGAAAGGAAACAACATAACGTGCGAGTGCTCACATCTGACGTTCTTTGCTATCTTATTGGTGTGACTTTTGATTTTATACTAAGCTCTCCCCCTTTAATTCCTGGTGTACATTTAATTCTTCTCCCTAATATCAACTTTCCCCCCCTCTGTTTCTTTGTAGACTCCCCCAAATGACACCATCTCAAGTTCTGATCTGAACAACCTCACCATCATCACCCAAGCTGGCTGTGGCATGTCCATGTTCTTTCTCAGCGTAGTCCTCTTCTCGCACTTTCTTTTAAGGTAACAACAATATGATAATATTATCTCCACTGGCCGCCACCGAAGAGCAGCTTTCCTAATGTTGGTTGAGTGGCTGTAGACTAGTCACTAGACACTCATCATTTCTTTGAAAAACCAGCAGAAGTCCTCAGACGCCATAACTAGATATCCATCACTCCTGCAAAATACAACGACCACATTTGTTGACACGTTTTCTGTCGTTGCTCTGATTAGTTAAGATTCATCCATTTGTGTTTGGAGGCATTTTGATCTCAGTCCGTTGGTCACACATCTTAGGAGTTGGGGGTGAATAATACACCTTCCCCAGACCCATACTCGATAACTTCATGGTGTTTGTAAGGCAAAATCTTAATAGCCTGCTGCACCAATGATTTGGGGTCTTATCTTTCACAGGATTGTGCCATAATCTCCCCTGAAAAATGAATAATCTTTTCCAAAGTTTGATTATATATCTAAATTTTAAAAATGCTGAGGTGGTGATGTGATGAATGTCATGTACCACTGCTTACCAGAACAGTTGAACTCAGTTTTTGACACAGTCCACAGTCGGAAAGAAAAAACGAGAGGGTGGAATAGTAGCTTCATTGTATGAGAGGCCATGTTAAAAAAAACAAAAAAACTGTTCACACACTGAATGTCTTATGCAAATAGATGAACATTACACCCGTCTCTGTGGTCATGATGAATCGTCACAGGATCGTTTTGATGTCAATACCCTGCCAGCATTTACAAACATCATACAAAAGATGAAAAAAGGGAAGATAATCCACTGTGTACCCATAACATGTAAATGAATATTACTGATAGTTTGAATAGATTTTACAGCCAAAGTTGGCATTATTTAAATATATATCATTTATTTATTTCCCCTTTATTTAGACTTGGAAATATATTTAGGTAGAAACAACAACCTTTACAATATAGCAGAGCAGACATACTGTATTAGCCTACTGTAAATACATCCACAATACACAAATAACATATCCAAGTAGATAGTAGGTAGGTAATAAAAGATCAAATTAGAAACAAATTAAAAACTTTTAGATTTATAGTAAAACAAGTCAACTAAAAATAACAACAGTTGGAGGTAAAAGAAGATGAAATCAGGCATTTATGTAAGTTGCCGAAATGAAAGAAATTAAGCAAATTTCTGATTGTTCTGCAAGATATTCCATTGGAGGTGCACGGTATAAAAAAGTTAAAGCAGAAGTAAGCGATCCGGTTGTTTTGGCTAATGCAGCGTTCCAGGCAGGCTTTTGAAACCGTAAGTTACAGCTTCAAGTCACAACTTATGACTTTGTAGCGTTCCATGGAAACCTGCAACTCGCGTTTGTGCACTATAACAGCCACTCGTGTTTTTCCGACCCGTGAACTCGCACCAGATCGAACTGGTAGACGACTTCACAGGTCGAAAAAACACGAGTTACGAGTTGCCTTGAACGCACCATAACTTCTTGTCAGCCGACGGAGTTAGCAGCCCCCGCCCTCGTCATGGATCTATTGGTCCTCGTCCCTATGTCACCACATTCACGCGCATCCCTTGGCTGCACACACAGCCCTTCATGCCGTTCTCTCCCCTCATTGGATAAAACTTGTAGGATACAAGAAAAGTTTTCTCCTCAGCTCAGAGCAGAGCAGAGTGACTGAGAGACCCGTGTTTCGGTCCAAACACTCTATGTAAGTGATTGACGTCGGAAGATATAACTATTTAAGACTTATATTATATATATATCGCTTACTTCTGCTTTAACACACAACACAGACACAACACTGAAAGAACATAACAAACAAGGCTACTGACAAACACGCAACAAAGCCATCATGGGGCTGCCATCATGACAGTTTCCATTCCCAGAGACATGACTCATGTAGTTCAACCATTACACAACAACTCAAACACTTGTCTGTTTATACTTTAAAGCTACAATGTTAAATTGTAAATCCCACAAAGTGTCCTCTTTAACAATCCCTGTAAAGTTTAAATTAATAAATCACTTAACATCACTTTCATTATCACTGACATAAAAACTGTGCTATTACCGTATGAAGTTTATGGCGGTCTCCAATTAATTTAAATATATTCCATTTGGTGACAGTATTTTACTTTAATATTTGTTTTGATGATTAATTTCATCAGCATTCTCCTTTTTTAGTATCTAGTTTATGAATTATTCTTAAACAGAAAAAATGTGCTTTTCAATTGCTGCGGACTCACAATGAATATTTCAAATTATAAGTCACAAAACTAAATGCTGGAAACAAATATTTGTATCGTTTTGCCCAATAAACAAAAAACTAGGAAATGAAAAAAAAAAATGCAATGTTGATAAAAATGCATGTCATCATTTGTTCAAATCATATTTAACTCCTTTGCCAGACTGCATTACCATGACAAAAATATTTTTTGATTGGCATTTATTCCTCTCTTGTACCTCTCCTCACAGGAAGACCGAGGCCACAAAAGCCACAAAGATCCTAATCAACTTGGTGCTGGCGATGTTCTTCCTTAACTTCACTTTCCTGACCAACAACTTTGTCGCAAAAACAAAGAACGCAGTGGGCTGCAAGATCATGGCGGCGCTCATGCACTACTTCATGTTGACCACGTTCACTTTGTTCGCTGCACAGGCCTTCCACATTTGCTTACAGCTGTACACGGGCGGAAAAATTGACATCCACCATTACATCCTCAAAGTCTCCATCACCAGTTGGGGTAAGTTGTATCTATGATATGATATAAATGTCTTCATTAATCCCCAAAGGGAAATTCATTTGTATGGCAGTCCAGTGTAAGGACCAAATGATGTGGGAATTTTGAGGCCAATTGGTGAGCAAAAATAACTGATTAATCAGGTGATATCATGTTTTCATGAACACACATTACTTGCAGTGTTATGTATTGGACGTTCAACATATCACTTGTATTATTCAAAAATGGCTTCAATGCAGCAAACTCTTGGAAAATGTACTAAATAAAATAAATAAAAATAACAAAAGGGGCAAAAATCCATCATGAATAACTAGGCTACACGCTTTATTTTTTTTACAAGCCCTAACAGTTGTTTTATGGAGCAAACCTATATAAATAAGAGAGCCACAAACTGAACGAACATAACACAAAATATTTTTTTGTTTCTCTAGCGAACAAACAATGCAATGATATAATTTCTAAATTAAATCCAGCCAATAAATAAAGTATTTAAGGGTTCTTATTGACTACTGCGTGATCAAATCATCCTGCTGATTAGGTCTTAGTTTAGTGGTCAGCAGCTTGTTGTTCATTTCCTGTCTCTATTTCCAGTAATACCCAGCATAATTGGGACTGTCCTGTTAAGCATTGGGAAATATGGTGAACAAGTCATCTACACTGACAACGCTGAAGACAACGTGGCCATGTGAGTCAGCACCTTTTGACGTCCATGATTTACATATTTTACAGTCGACAACGTCATGTATTATGCTGTACTGACGCATGTATCCCTCTGTTCCAAGGTGTTGGATAACGGACGTTAACATCCACTACTTCGTCAACATAGGCTACTATGCCTTGGTCTTCCTCTTCACCTTCACTACCTTTGTCATCACACTGTCCTGGCTCTATTGCCTCAAGAGATCCAAAGACGGCTCTGTACAAACTAAAAGAAACAGCATGCGTATCATAACCATCTTGGGACTGTGTTGCATGCTGGGTGTCACGTGGGGTTTTGCCTTCTTTGCCTATGGTGTCCTCCGAATCCCCGCCACCTACATCTTCACAGCCCTCAACTCCTTTCAAGGTATCTACATCTGGATATGATCCATAAATTATAACCAATAATGCGTCAGTTTATCTCAAATTAATGTGTTTTAAAAGATTAAGCTGCCAACAACAATCGTTTTGGTTATTACGTGTTGTGTTACATGGAATGGGCTGCTCATAGCAACAGTCACAGTGAATTATCAGACTGTAGGTGACAGACAAAACATTTTTTGTTCAGCCTCTCCTGTATTTGCATCATCACCAAACAAACCAAATGAACAAATTTGACCTGAGCTTCTAGCATGTTTATTTAGGCATTTGCTGGTCAAAACATTTCAAGCCACATCACCTCTATATAGTGATATCTTGGTCACATTTTCAGCTTGCTTTACTCCCATGATTCCTCTTTGATACATTTAACTATGATAATATGATCGATGAGCTTCTTAGCAGTAGCACCAGAGTTGCAATGAGGCAACGGTAGTTATAAATGCAAAAATATCGCTCAACTGCCCACAACCTTACACAAAAATAGGTTGAAATTTGTAAATTTAATTTGACTTTAAATATATTATTTTATTTCAATGCTATGTAAAATTTTTCGAGACCTACATGTAGCCTATACAGGTCATTTTCTCATGTTTTCTGTTCACAATCTCTTACTGCATTGAAATCTAAAAGGCAAACCAAAACAGCAAACATTCAATTAAAAAAAATCAGTGTAAAATTGAGATAATCTTCAAAAACATGTCCCTATCTGTGACCATCTGTCTTCGCCTGGCAGGTTTCTTCCTGTTCATCTACTACCACTACACCAGCCAATCAAAGGAGGCAGCCCAGTACCCAGTCAAGGCCGGCAGCACCGAATCAAGCTCCACCACTCTCAACACAGGTCTTGATATCTTTGATAACCCCTACAGCAACCTACCAACCCGGAATAAAATCTGAGATGAAGGCTGAGTGATGAAGAGTTGACGTGTGGTTTGAAGAACAGGCCACAAACACGTGCAAAGAATTAACAGCAGAGCACTAACGTGTGTAATATCTTAATATAAGGCTTGCAATGCCATGCTTGTTTCCTGACATAATTATGGATAATTATTAGTATCAAGGGAAATGGCTTTAATAGTGAAGGCTGTATGATTTACATGAACTTAACCTTTGTTAATGCAATATTATTATAAGTTGTCAAATGTTAAAGGGTTAAATATTTGAAATCAGTGCAAGACCATGAACTCTTGAGTAATGGCTAGACATGTTTTGTAATGTTAGAGGGATTTTTATATTTGACCATCAAATTTGACTAATTTGACAATTGTGTATAGAAAGGTCAAGAATGGGATGAATGTGGGGAATCATAAAGTTTCCTTTCAAGCAAGACACAGGTAAAGCTAAATTACAAAGACAGATGAGCAACATTAGGAAATAAGAATCCTTTATTCTTTTTTATTCACACTTAAAATACACATTAATATACTCATTTTCTTTGCAGATACTCATTTTAAACAGAGAGATAATACTTTTTTACAGTAAGAGAGCCTCTGCTTCATTGAGAGCCTTTTCCATTTCAGCAGCCTCCAGACAAAAGTTCTCTCTTTCCTGCATCATGTGCTCTCGTGCTTTGGTGAGGTCTGTCATTGTTGTTTGGATTTCCTGCAAGTGTGTAAAACAGGAGGAAAATGAAAAAAATCTCTTCCAAAAACATCCCTTCAAATAATTTCCAACACTTAGCAGAAATTTACTTTGGCTCACCTCTAGCCGAGCACGTTGCTGTGACGCAGTATCACCAAATGTCCTTAATTCACTCAGCAGGTCTGCAGAGACACTCTGAAATAGGGACAAGGAAAAGATGTTTTGACTGGATGGTTTTATCTATAAGAGCCAAAAGCCTGTGTGTATCAAATACTTATAAGTGGATTGTGCATTAGAATCATTTTATATTATATATATATATTTTTTTTCCATTTATACTTATATATTCCAGTTTTAAGTTTTTTGTGGGGTTTGGACACAAATGTAATTTTAAGTGTGGTTAAGAATATAACAAATAAAACATGACTGTAGGTAAAGTATATATCACACCACATAAGTTTGCTTCAATAAAGTATATGTACCATAGCTTCTTTTCTCTGATCTTCATTTTGTTGCGCATCTTCTCCGACCCTTTCTCCTAAAACTGAGAATGAAAATGTTTTCATGTTAAGCCACCACTGGAATTGGACTGACAAAAAACACCTTTTGAAACTATGGATATTTATTTACCTGGGTCTATTTTTGCTGTGACTAGGAGAACATGGCAGTCCTTCAGCTGTTTCTGTACCTCTGTATTCTCCTTCTCTATGTCACTGAACTGCAGCTCCAACTCAGCGACCCTTTGCTGCAACAGATCAAGGGAATTTTTAAATACATGCTGTATAATTGACATGTATTTTACCAAAAGCCAAACTACTTATTAAGACAAGCACTTCCCGTACCTGTGTCTCTGTCAGGTTTTTCTGCAGCTCCTCATTGACACTCATCAAATGCTGATTTTGCTCCTTGAGCTCTGCCTGTTGACCGTACCTGGTGGCGACCCTATGAAATGGTGCAACATAAAGGTGTCAAAACAAGACTGACGTCCATTGCTTGGTCTAGATATGCAGCATACAAATGTATGACTTACCCTTTGTGAACTTTAGGTGCAACATTTTTTCTGAAAGACAAAATTATGTAAACTTTGTATCTGTAGCTGTGAAGTAAAGACATGGAGCCTGACACATCAGATGTAGGTTTTTGATGATTTAGGTTGAAGAACAAAGAGATTGAAGAAAGAGGAAGGTTGTGAAGATCTGATCTTTGTAAGACCAAGTTTCTCTGCATGGGATGGAGCATCCACACACTTAATGTACCTTTTTATTTATTTTCTTCTCTTTGATGTGCGTCGCATCTTGAATTTTGTAATATTTTTGTGTTATATTGAGAAAAATAAACACTATGGGTCATGTTTACTAGCCAATTAAGTGCCACGATGTCCAATAAGAGTATAAAGCACATTATGTGAGAGAGATTGGCATTACATTCGGTCAATTAGTGAGCAACCATATTTGTCATTTGTATATGTGAGAACTTGTTTCTTACCTTTGAACATTTTCTTTTTGAGGTCTGAGGATGCCATCTGATTTTTGAGCAGCACTTGCTGTGGCAGATGTTGCTGTAAGTCCAGTTTTCTTCTGTTCAGCAGATAACTGCCCACCTGGATAGGTGGATAGGCAGATTAGTTATGTTCAGGGAAACATCTGGCATCAGCTTTGACATTCAAAACGCAAAAGATTTACCAAATAATCCTACTGCTCACCTCTAGGGATTTTTGATGACATGTTTCTTCTCGTTATGCCAGAGATGATAGACCACCTTTTTCTGCAAAATAATGTAAGTGACTTAAGAGCTACGTAGGTCTAACGTGGACATCTTTACTAACACAAGTTAACTTACGCTCATTTTTGTTTATATTTACTGTAAAGATTCAATATTTCAGCCATGGGTTGCTAAACCCCGTTTATTTGCTGCTAATAAACTGATTTTGAACGGAGTTTTGTGCGATTTTCTCATTGATTCATCGCAGGAATACAAAAAGTTTACGTTAACATATCCCACTTCAGCCAGAGCTGATACTTTAGCAATTTACGTTCAAACGAAGCCTTCAACATAACCTAAACATGCTTCGATTCGATGTGCGATATAGCCACGTAACATATCAATCCTTACCTTTCTGGATACGTTCAATGTGAGATTTGTCAACAACAGTCAACACTGTCTGATGAGCCACACCAATTTTAAAAACGTACCGCCCTCTGTGGTCACTTCCGGTTTGGTAACGTTATTTCCTGTACAAATAAAGCCCATCAATTTACTACTACACCCGTGGTCGTCAAATGAGTGTATTTATCACTTCTGGAACCGATATATTTAACTTTATACGCACTTTATTTTGTAGATTTTTACTTCGTCACCGAGGCCGAAACAAACCGAAAAAGAACGAAGACGGCGACGTCATCGAGCGGTCGGGCTGCGTTAATGCGCATGCGCGGAGGCGGCTAAATTCAAACTGTAGCCGTTAGCATCGACAGCTCCTTGACGTCAACTCGCTTCAGTGTGCAGGCTCATACACACATCGACCCAAGTAAAATAAGCGAAATGAAACGTGTTTTAAAATAGTCAGCCGGTAAATAACAAATCAGTATCCCGTGTAAAACTCGAGGGATTAGTTCGTAAATACAAGGTATGTCCTGTTATCTATTCTGTTTTATTTCTTCGGTGTTCTGTTGCGTATTTGTGTTGTTCAGAGCTAATGTGTTAGCTAAGTTAACTAACCCTGAACTAAAACGCTCTTTAAATTGATGTTTTTGTTCTTGCCAGCGGTGAGAGTAATATTAAATAGTTTTCTATTCTTATTGGGGACCGGGTATGGACTCATTAACGATTTTAAGGGAGGTATGTTTTTGCAGTGGGGTCGTTAGCGTTTGTTGACAAGGATGAATCTGAAACCATATGCACCTAACGTCTCAACAAAAAGCATAATGACTAACGTTACTGTTAGTAAATGTCTCACGTTTTCCTGATATCGTAGAGGCACAATTACTTTATTATCAGAGAATGAATGATAGACATATTTTAATTTATGCAATAACGAAAAAAGAACAATATTTTTCAAGTGACCCAGACAATAAGGTGACTCTTTGCTATTAATTTGGTGCTCCAGATATGGCTGTTTCAGCAAATGTTGAATAAGTTACTGTGCAAAAGTGAAGAGATTATGTTAAGACAGTGAGTGTTTTTGCAATGATTTAAGCATGCAGCAAACATAAATAAATAAATTCATAATTTACTGTAACCCTTCTTTAACTTTGGCACTGATCAGCTGATTAACTCATGGTACTGGTTGTGACTGAGGGCTTTGATGGATAAGGTATCTTATGTGCCTAAAACCTAAGCAGTGTAGTTTACTGTACATTACTGAAAAGGCCATGTCTTGCTAACTTAGCTTCAATGATAATAGGGCTGCACAATATGCAAAAAACATCATTTTGTGAGGGCAGGTACTGAAATATGTGAATGCACTTGACCATATTGCAGTCTCGGTTACATAGAGATTAATTGTCTGGCCCTAAATGATATACAGCTTAACCTGTGATTTACTGAATTTAAATTCATTATTAAAGTCTTGTTTTCCTGCTTTAACAGTTGAAGATGGAGCCCCAGGAGCCTGCAAAGAACGAGTGAGTCAAAATTATGTTATTGAAAAAAAGCTGTCCATAAAGGCCATGACATTTAAAGTACATGTGACTGTAGTCACACCAGAGCTTATTGTGTGTTATGTTATTTTACAGGGAGACTGGTGGATTCTCCAGGCGGCGCATTTCCTCGGTCAGAACTAAAGAGACTTAGGCAAACAATATAGACCTTTTTATACTTTCCACTATATAATTTTGAATTATTATTGTTCATTTTTTCCCCCAGATTTTAAAAGCACCACGGAAATCAGCCAGATTCCCTGACCCAGAGCAACAGGAAAATGTGGTACATGAAATTGCTTGACCTAAGTATTATACCTGGTAATCATCTATAAGCTTATAACATTTTTGATACTTTAATTAAGGTGGAATGTGCCAAACCTGCGGAAAAGAGGAACTCAAGAAGAGTCAGTTTTGCACCTGCCAACGATGTTCTTCTGTTTTCAAAGTGAGACACTAGTTGAACTAAAGTAATTTAATCCTTCATATACAAATACACTGTTATTCCATCCTAATTAATTGATTTGACTTTACAGGGATGTTAAAAATGCTTCTCCTGCCCGAAGTCCTTTACAAGAGTTAATGACAGCAGGTATGTAATGTAATAATATAAACACATGCATCTCCTTTTTATGTATGCTCCTTTGTAATATTTGCCCTATTATCTTCGTAGCAGGAGCAGCTGCTGCAACCACACAGAACAGGTAAGTTGATTTGATTCTTCCAAGTTTGAGAGTATTGTGGATAATATTTTGAAATTTGTCTCAACAATATCAATGTCTTATCATACAAGGGTCCAGGTGGCAGTTACTGAAGATGGAACAAAACAGATCATGGGTTAGGATATTCTTTTTTTTTTTTTTACCTAAAATGAATTATTAAATGCTTATATAACTTGTTACCTGCTATTACTGAACTCAAATCTCCAAATTTAGGTATGGCGACCCTTCTGAACGCCCCTCTACATACTCCTGAACAGGATAAGGTATTCTTGAATTTACTGTGCATTGTTGCTTTTAATTTTTTATTCGCTATTTTCTTTTGTTTAATTTCTTTGTCATGTTAATATTTCCTATATTATTATAATGTGTACATCAGAGTATTTCCTGTAAAACCTGATATTTAGTTACTGTTGACTAATATAAGGTAACTTAACCTCCCCAGGTCACCTTTGATACTGGGGAAGACTTTGCAGAGAAAACAGTGATGTTTTCTACGGACGAAGCCTTCATGGACATGACCCACAGTCACACTATAAACATTGCCAATGATGCGGATATTGCAGATATTTCTCTCCATAACGATGATGTTTTTCTCACTCGTAGAGAAAAAACAGTAATGTTCACTGCTGGTGATGCATCTATGGATATGACCTTAAGTCGTTCTTTCAACGTCACAAACATGTCAGTATCACTACCCACTGGCAGGAACGTGGATTTAAGTGTCGAGAAGAGAAACATATCCTCATCAGTGCCTAAAATGGATCCAGGATTTGAGGACTTCCTCGCAAGTCTCTCTAAACCCAGTGGTCCATCCTCTTTAACTGCCATTGAGACGAACAGCTCTCTTGCCCACGACAAAGAGAATCAGGTTCCACCTTCAGTTTTGGCTTCGACGAAGAAGTCACTAAACACATCGAGGAGGACCGGGGAGTTGTCTTATGGAAGTGTGCTCTGTCCAGAAGCTGATGTTAGCATGGATATGACTGAAGCTCAAACTGGCCGCATTCTGGGATTCACCAGTGACGATGATCCTTTTCAGTGTTTTCTTCCCACACCAGGCATGTACGCCCAGTCTGGTAAAAGAGTGTCACAAACCACTGAGATGATGAAGACTAAACAACAACAGAGCAGTGAAACGCCGGGATATTCTAAACTGAAAGGTACTGAAGTTTTCATTGATTAAATAACTGATTAATGAACTAATTCTTTCAGTACTAGTGTATCTTGTTTTGATACTCAGCGATTTCTTCAGTGATGATATAATTACATAATGCCCTATGTGTAAATTGATATTTTGTTTAAGAACTTGAAATGCCTCATGCTTAATTCTCATAAGTCGTATATTACAATAATATCTCATCTGTTTATGGCTTTAAACATTTGTCCAAACCTCCATTTCATTAGTTTACTATTATGTACATCATAGAAATTAATCAAATCTTCACACTGAGACTGAGGCTGATGAATATTTGGTATTTTGCTGATTAGATTACTAAAAGAATGTAGATATTCAAAATAGATTTCTTTCTTTTTAATGTATCAGCTGATTCTTGCAGATCTAATTCTGTTCTGTTTTAATTTCCATATTTAGATGTGGCGTCCATGAAGAATTCCTCTCTACGTGTTTCTCTTCCAAATCACAAGGTGAGATTTATTGTTAATTTACCCTGCTATCTGAAAATAAACTTTCAAACTTAAACATCAACAAGTAGAATATGTAAAATTGTTTGCTTAGTTAATGCACATGTTTAGTGAGTATGTGGTAATAAAGTGCCTTTTCTTCTTTAGGTCAACTCTGATGCAAGAGATGGATGCAGAGAGAAAACGATTATGTTCACTACGGATGATGAGTTCATGGACATGACTCAGAGTCACACTGTTAACATTGCCCAAGGTCCATTAGCTCCTCGCCAAAAGTCAGCTGGTGGTTTGGATACTGGATCTAAAGGCTTCTTTTCAGGTCTGTCTAAACCAAATGACCACACTGTGGCTGAAAAAATGGTGCCACCAACTGCAGGATCCTTTAAAGCTGCTATCAACACAAATGGCTCCTTGTCCCAGCTTAAAACACCAAGGGCCGATGGAAGTACAGATAAGCCATCACTATACACAAGCAGGAGCTCTGGAGAATCATCTTTTGGAGGTGCAGCCTGTCCCGAAAATTACATGAGCAGCATGGATATGACTGAAACTCAAACAGGCCGCATCATAGGAGTGACAGATGATCCTTTTCAGTTTCTTTTACCCACACAAGACATGTACCCCCACAGTGAAAGTCTGAAGAAAGCAGAGATGACTTCGGGACAGAAGAGCAGTGAAGCATTGGGATCATCTAACCGTATAGGTATGGAAACCTTAAAGCCACTGGTTTATTTGAGTAAGAGTAACCAACATGAAATCCAAAAACAGAACCATAACATTTGCACAAAACATGTCAGTGGTTGGTAATGCAAATTATGACGTATGAACTTTAGAACTGGTATTTTATTTTGAAAATGGCTAATCTGGTTGTTTAATTCTCTGCATTCATTTTAGGTATGGAAACCTCAGTGAAGCTGTCTTCAAAACCAAAGGTGCAAAGACATCAGGTGGGCTGTCTTATTATTCACTTACTTAAATTAGGTTTTATTTATTTATATTTATTTATGAATCGTAATACAACCTACTTGCACTGAATACATGTAATGTAAAGTTAAATTCTTATATCTGTAGCTTTGGCTTGTATCAATTTATGAGTAAAGGAGGAAAGTGATTACATTTTATTTCTTTTTGGATATGGTAGTAAATGTTGTGCCTTTGGAATAAAAATCAATACATAAGAATGAATAATCATTAATGTTTTAAATTCATTCAGTGATTTTTTTTCCCCCCTTCACCAACAGGACAAGTTTGACACTGAAGATGACTACAGGGAGAAAACAGTGAGGTTTTCTGCAGATGATGCCTGTATGGATGTGACGCGAAGTCACACCGTCAACATTGCCACGGATGTCAAACTGCAGTTGCACCAAAATTTGGGCTTTTCACCCTACAAAGAGAAAACAATGAGATTCAATGCAAACGATGCAGCTATGGATATGACTGAGTGTCTCACTGTAAAAATAGACAGTAACCTGAGTGACCTTAGAGTCGATCCTGAGATTGCAAGCATGACACCGAAGGCTGCATCATCCTTGAACATTAGCGACTTATCAGGTTGGGCCCAAATGTGTCCTGAAGATGACGTAAGCATGGACATGACTGAGGCTCAAACAGGCAAGATTTTAGAAATGTCAGATACAGATTACCTTCAGTTGCACCTTCCCTCGCAAGACATGAACTACCAACATGGTGACCTGAAGAAACCAGAGATGACTTCACAACTGCAGAGCACTGAAGTACTCGGATCAACTCATTGTAAAGGTATGGAGACAACAAACCTTCTAGATCATTTTGACTCAGCTGAGCTGTTGACAAAAAACTAGGAAGTTATAAATGAGCCAAACTTTTGGGACATTCATGAGAGTAAGACCATAAATGTTACTTTTGAACTGTTATTGTTTTGAGAATGTGAATTACAATTAGGTGACTTTTTAAGTTAATCTTTAATGTGTTTAATGATGTTTTATTTTGATAAAGCTGAAATTGATCCGGTTTCAGAGTTGAACTGAAATTTTCATGTCCACACTTAGGTATGAAGACGTCTTTACAGACAAAGATGCAAAGACATAAGGTGAGTTTTAATATTTTGATAGTTGTAAAGAGTATTTATTCTTGCAAGACTATTTGTTGGCTTAACAAAAGTCTAACAATTTCATGAGATGATAATATGTCTGTTATATTTTCATCTTATTTGTTATTTTACTTCCAAAAATCCATAATTAGTCATAAATCCCAATAGCCGTATTCCCTGTTGTGGTACATTGAAAAGATTGCACGTATGCATGTTGGATGTTTTGTCTTTTTGTGGCGCTGGAGTAGTGAATTTTTTTTTTTTTTTTTCACAATTTTCTCCTTCAGGTCAATTTTGATGCTGAAGATGAATGCAGAGAGAAAACAGTGAGGTTCTCTGCAGAGAATGCAGCTATGGATGTGACACAGAGTCACACAGTCAGCATTGCCACTCATTTCGTACCACCGACACACCCAACTTTGGACTCCACCTTACCTGCAGGTGGAG
Source organism: Trachurus trachurus (assembly GCF_905171665.1). Classification (NCBI taxonomy): domain Eukaryota; kingdom Metazoa; phylum Chordata; class Actinopteri; order Carangiformes; family Carangidae; genus Trachurus; species Trachurus trachurus. The sequence goes on along the minus strand of NC_139910.1, from coordinate 13,180,396 downwards.
AGAAGACAGTGAGGTTTACTGCAGATAATGCCTGTATGGATGTGACACGAAGTCACACTGTAAACATTGCAAGTCATTTGGGACTGCAAGCACATCACAATCTGGACTTTTTACCTACCTGTGGTGAGAAAACAGTGAGGTTCTCTGCAAACGATGCAGCTATGGATGTGACACGGAGTCACACTGTAAACATTGCTTCCATCTCTGAGATGAAATCGCACCGAAATGCCGACCCTCTACCTACATGTGGTGAGAAAACACTGAGGTTCAATGCGAATGATGCAGCTATGGATGTGACACGGAGTCACACTGTAAACATTGCTTCCATCTCTGAAATGAAATCGTTCCAAAATGCCGACCCTCTACCTACATGTGGTGAGAAAACACTTAGGTTCAATGCAAATGATGCAGCTATGGATGTGACACGGAGTCACACTGTAAATATTACTTCCATCGCTGAGCCGAAATCGCACCGAAATGCCGACCCTCTACCTACATGTGGTGAGAAAACACTGAGGTTCAATGCGAATGATGCAGCTATGGATGTGACACGGAGTCACACTGTAAACATTGCCTCAGTCTCTGAGCTGAAATCATATCAAATTGCCAACCCTCTACCTACATGTGGTGAGAAAACCATGAGGTTCAATGCGAATGATGCAGCTATGGATGTGACACGGAGTCACACTGTGAACATTGCCTCAGTCTCTGACCTGCCATCACACCAAAACATTGACCCTCTACCTACATATGGAGAAAAAACGGTGAAGTTTTCTGCAAATGATGCAGCTATGGATGTGACGCGGAGTCACACTGTAAACATTGCGAGTAACTTGGGACCTGAGTTGCAACAAAATTTGGACTTGTTTCCTACTTGTGTTGAGAAGAAGAAGAAAGCAATGGTCAGTACAAATGAAGCAGCCAAGGATATGAGACGGAGGCGCTCTGTTAACATCGCAAGTCATTTGGGACCACATCCTCACCAAAATGTGGACTTCATACCTGCTTGTGGTGAGAAAACGACAAGGTTCAATTCAAATGATGGGGTCATGGATATGACCCAATGTCTCACTGTAAATATTGCCAGCAATTCGGAAGCAGATTCAGCTCTTCCATGCCGTGAGTCAAACATATTGTCCACTCACAGAAGTGCAGATTTAGAAAGAAACAGATCCTTGTCGGTACCCAACCATGATCCAGGATGGAAACACTCCCAGTCCAAGATGAGCGACCCATGGAGCACTCCTGTGGTCACCAAAACAATAACTCCAGCAGCAACATACCCTACAGAAAGTGTCAATGAGAAGAGCTACCTTGACCAGCTCCAAATGCAGAAGCCTGATACATATACTGAAAAAGTAGCTCCAGCTTTTGTTCCAGACACCACAGAGAAGCCCCAATATGACGCCATGACTGACTGTGCAGAAAACAATGTAAGCATGGATATGACTGAAGCTCAAACAGACCACATTTTGGAGCAAACCAGCACAGAAGAAGTTCCTCGATGTCTTTCTTCAACGCAAGATGCCTACACCAAGTCTGACCGTTTGAAGCAGACAGAGCCAACTTCTCAACTGAGCAATGAAGCACTGGGTTCATCCAGCCCTAATGGTCTGGAAATCACAAACTATCCAGATTCTTCTGACTCAAATGAAATTGCAACCTGGAGAGAACCCGAACCTCAGAAGATGGAAAGTCCTCCCAGTGCTATTTACCAAGATCCTGATTTGTTGCATTCACGGAAATCTAGACGAATAAGTTTAGCTGACATCCAGTCGAAAGTAAGGCGGTTGAGCCACATGATCAATGCAGCTCCAGATACTGTGGCCATAGAAAGCTGTATAGCACCTTTGGCTCAGCCGAATGACGACTTGGACAAAAACCCGAAAGAAGAAGCCAAATCCCTGTCTGTAGAGGAGCCTGAACCTGCAGTGGGTTTGGTAAATAGTCAAGATAATACACAAGCTCAGTGTCTCACACAAGAGGAAGAGGCCTCTTATGCTATTACTACTACTCCTTTCAACTTGAAGACTAAACAACTCATGTCAAGACTCTCAGTAGGAGGTTTTAAACCGAAACTCCCACAAAGAAGCAAACCTGATGATCCGAAGAAGAGGAGTTCGGCAGGAGAGCACACAAAGACGATAACTGTCAGCATTACTGATCAGATGAGTAACTTTGACCATGATGTGAGCGACCTTTACGATGAGGAGCTCGGAAGTTATGAAGATATGTCTGAAACGTTGGACACAAGGAGTCCACAGAAAGTCACGGAAAAAGAGAATCATTCCCTGGAGTCAGACATGAATGAGGTTTTAGAGCATCGTGTTTTTGAAAAGGACGTCATTAGTGCTGTCCATGGAAAAAAGAGACCTTTGGAGAGTGATGAGAACAATATGGAGGATGAGAAGACAATGAAAAGATCCACTGAGAGGGCCACTGATTATGGTGAAATGGTAAGTCAAATTAATCAGGTCAGTGTTTAAGGTTTTTTGTTCATTTTATTGGTGAATCTGCACCATATTACATAACATTTATATGCAGCTTTTTTTGTTTAAGACATTCTCATAAGTTTTTTTTTCCCCCTATGTTTTGTATGTTTTATTTTGCTAGGAATTACAGTCTCATTTAGCAGAGTGTGATGGGAACATGAGCACAGCTCCTAACACGACCGTATACACTACTGATTACTCCAGCAGCAGTCACACGGCCAGCATCAGGTGTGAAGCTACATTTGAATCAAGTAAGTGCTTATTATGTTCTCATGTGGATGAAAATCCTCATCTCTCCTATCCTATGCTGATCATACTTCCATTGATAGACTTATTTGTGTGGTTTATGCTTAAGAAATACATTTCCTTATTTTACAGCTTTGAAACACAGCTTGTTTGAATCCCAGCTCGAAGACTACGCAAGTGATGTGCAAAAGGTATTTTTCTTGCATATTTTACAAAACTGTCACTGAAGGTCTAAGCTCTTAATGCCAGTTATTTCATTCTCTTCACTGTTTTGATTACAGAAAATGGATGATGGCACCATTACAGTGTTGGAGTTCTTTAAACTCTTCAACATAGACTTTGTCATCCATAATCCTCGGCAAAGTGTCCTTCCTGGCAGAGTGGGTTCACCTGTATTCATTTTAGAAATTTCTTTTTCATTTAAAAAACTAAATGTCGTGATGTGAGATTTTATTTTGTGTTTGCAGCTTCTGTCAGACACAGATCTCACTCCGATGGATTTATTAAAGGACAGGCACATCAGCCGCCCTAAACAGATGGTGTACGAGACAGACGTCCTGAACCTCACAGAAAAGGTGGAAGGGTATGTATGCATCACCAGAAATCACTGAATAGACCTGGGCATGGCATAGATGGGCTATACCAGTTCAGAAGGTCAAAATAACATTTTAAGTTATCTCTGGAAACTGTTTAAACAACTGAAGCTTTAAAACAGGCCTGTTTAATCCACAGATTGAAGGTGCGAATGCGTGACCTTGACAAACCCCTGAAGATTGTTAATGGACCTTTGTGGGAAGAGATGAGAAATTCTTCAGAGAAAGAGGTATTATTAGGTTATTTTTACTAAAATGTGTTTTCCTGATTGTTACTGTGATGACTACAAGGTATTTTTTTTTCTGATTCCTTTAGATAAACCCTCATTTGCTGTATAATGGCTATAATCTTATTTTTACCCTCATTGCCTGTTTGAATCCACAGCTCAAATCTTTTGGTGCAAAACTAAAAGAGAGAAACAATTTCTTCAGAAAGACGAGCAAAGCTCAGTCTCACGAAATGAAGGAGGATCTGTACTCAAATATTGTGCAGGCTAATCTGGTAAGAGTCATCACTGAGATATTTAATGAAAACATTTCTGAGATTGTTGTAACTATCGAGGGTAATTGTAATTTTTAATCTCTTTCAGGGGGAGCAACAGAAGTTGAGAGGAAAAATCGAGCAAGCAGATGAAATGATAAAAAGCCTGGATGACTGCATTTCTGAATTAGAAGCAGGTATAGCTACTGTGGGGAAAAATAAACACGGTTATCTGGTTATGACAATTATTTATCTGTTATCGGTTTTTCTCTCCCTGTAGAACTTGCTGCAGTTGAAGAAAATGGCAAATCACGCCAAGAAGGTAAATTCAGTTGATTATTTAATTTTTTATAACTTATTTTATGCCATCTTGGATCAGTGATTGAGGTTTTTTTTTTTGTTTGTGTGTTGTTCAACAGAAATGAATAAAGTCACTGAAGCCTTAGCTGACAGCGAAAGGTGAGTTGAGAATATTGATCAGGATATTTTTCATGTAACATCGGATATGAATGTAGATTGTTTCTGATGCTTCTCCTCTTTGTTCCTGCGACAGGCAAATATCTGAATTGCAGTGCAAGCAGAATTTGAATAAACTCGAGAAGGTGAAAGCTGAAACAAGGAACCTCGAGAGCCATGTCGCCATACTGCATATGTAGGTTTAAAATACAAACATTATGAAAATCTTATTTTCATCCTTGTGTTTGCTTTTATTCTTTTCTATTCCTCCTCCTTAATGGTCCTCTTAGGTTATTCCGCTCTTTTCTCCTTTTTTTTTTTTTGGCTCTATAATTTGCACACAAATAAATTCATGTCAATACCTTTTTGTTTGTTTTTTACCCAAGGCTTAACGAATGGAAGTTTGTAGAGAAGGACGACAACTGCACAGTCTACTCCTTTCTCCATGACACCATGCATCTACAGTTGGTGTATGAAAAATGCAAAGGTGAATAGTTTTTCATTATTGACATTATGTCATTATATAAGAAGTTCAGACATTTAAACAGGTAAAAGAAAATCATTTTAACCATGTTGCACTTTTAGCCACTCATGTCAGGACACAAAGTATTGATTACCACCCAAACAATTCTTTTCTCTCTCTTTTTTTTTTTTACTGCCTTCAAAGGAAAAGGTGCTGATGATCAGTCTGAGAGGAAAATGTCTCGCATAAACTTCAAACTCCAAATGGATGGTGAGAAAAAATATGGCATGAGTTCACATATGAGTAACCTCTCTCCCTTCTACATCCTATTTATATTTCTTTAATTTTCCAAAATTACTTTGTTTTCCCTCTAGATGAGAAGTCGCAGTGCCATGCCCGCCTCGTTCACAAACTGCTCTCTCAGTACATTGAGAGTGAAACGTCGTGGGTGGAGAAGTATCCAACGAGTAGACATGTCCCAAAGGTATGCAGAAACACAGGAACAGCTATTATTATATTCAGTCACATTTTAAATATATGGTCAGGTTTATTAAATCTGTTAATGTTCATTTGTATGTTGTGCTTTATTGATTAAAACAGATTTTGGCCATTTTCATCAGTGTTACTATGCTGTTGCCGTGGTGGAAATAACGCTCAGTACATTTACATGACACTTGAGAAAATCAAATTATTGCCTTAATCTGACTATAACTGGACAACTGAGTGCATGTAAACGCATTAGTCCGACTAATATCAGAGTTCTCCAACTCCGATTAAGACACCCAGATAATGCGATTGGAATTCGACTTTCTCCGGCATGTACGGCTTAATCTGAGAATCTGACACGTTCCCATCTGTTATTCGATTTTCTCAGTTGCATGTAAACTGGGACAAGGATAGAAGTCTCATTAGACGCCAAAATCAAATTTTGAGCATAGCTCGATCAAGCTGTGCATGTAAACATACTGACTGAACAGTTAAATCAGACCGATCTTTCCTCTGATGGCTTTTGTCTGCTGTTGTGTGCAGCTGCTCCACGACGTCGGCCTGGTGGTGAGTCGCTGTCGTCTGCTGGGAGAAGAGCTGCGCCTGCTGAAAATGTGGGGAGGTCTACGGCTGGACATCCTGAACATCAGCTGTGTCGACACTCAGTAAGACTTTTTCCTCTTCAAAGATAACTTACCTGTCAGCAATATCTAATGCACTGTTTGAAATGAACAGTCAGGATTTGAATCCATGATAATATCAGACCCATTTTGATTTGAAGCACCACGATATTCAGGCTTAAATTAAATTAAGTAACTAATGTTCACATGTTTGCTCAATGATTGTGTAATATCTTGTTGTCTTCCTGCAGAGTGCACATTGTCTTCTGCAGTCTCAGGAAATGTGCCAAGTTTGAGGTGGTTTTCTCTGTCGGTCTGATCAACCACGTCTGTGTCCTACAAGTAGAGAGCTTTAAAAACTTCATCGGAAGCTCTGAGTAAGTACAACCCAGATGTTAATAATAACAAATGTAGGACATTTTATCATATAGGTTCATTTTTTACTGTTGATATCCTGGAGGTACATCTAATTTATTTATTTATAACATTTACTGAAAGCAGTGTGGTGATAAACTGTTAGAGCTACACCACACTGTTTTTAAGAAGAACAAAAGAACTCAGAATAACATTTGATCTTTTGTTGGATTTGCAGGATCAAACAGATCGAAGAGATCGTGGCGTCGTTCAGTCCGTCAAAGAACCTCTTGACGAAGATTGTCAAAAAGATTCATGACAATCTGCTGCGTTGAAACCAGGAATACATCCCATATCAAATTTTCATTTCACTTTTTTCGGATCAAACCTTGCTGTGAAATAGAAATGTCAAAAACAAAAGATTTGCAATTCTGTCAACTGGCTGTTTTTGTTTGTGTGTTTTCTCTTGTGATGTAATTGTGCCCAGTAATGATTCACATTTCACAACAAAATGTCAAAAAGGACAAGATATATACAGTAGTCAGACCAAGTCACATCAGTTTTGTCTAGTTCTGGTATTACGTGCTGTTTTAGCAATATTATCAAGTTGATAATTGATAAATTGGTTTACTTTATGTGTCACAGAGGCTTTAGGGTTTTGGCTAAGTGATAATGACCATTTGGAATATGAAACACAGTTGTCTTAAATTCCTTTGTCCTGTGCCGTCACCTCCACATGGTGAACATGCACTGACTTCACTGTGTCTCGTCCTTGCAGGTGCATGTGTGCAAATATACAGTACGTATGCATGCAGAAGGTTGTTTGTCTGGCACATTATTGTATCTCTGTGCAAAACTGAACATATGTAAATACATTTCACCTTATTTTCTTCGTTGTAAATCAGCTTCTTTAATCTCTTTCTCTAATTCTTAAGAAAAACTTTGTATGTCAGTCATTAGAAAACAAGACATGTAAAAAATTTTGTACGAAGGACCCCATTAAAAAAATATGTTTACTATTCTTTTTTGTCATGTTGTATTACTTTTTCTGCACCACAAAATAAAAATATTAAAGCAGAAGTAAGAGATCTGGTCGTTTTGGCTAACTTCTTGTCAGCAGATGGAGTTAGCAGTCCCCGCCCTCGTCCCTACGTCGCCACATTCACGCGCATCCCTTGGCTGCACACACAGAGAGGACCGCCCCTTTATGCCGTTCTCTCTCCTCATTGGATAAAGGTTGTAGGATACAAGGAAAGTTTTCTCCTCGGCTTACAGCAGAGCAGAGTGACTGATAGACCCGTGTTTCAGACCAAACACTCTATATAAGTGATTGCTGTCGGAAGATATAACTATTTAAGACTTATATTAACACAAATATTCCGCTTACTTCTGCTTTAATTTATCGTTAAAAGATAGAGCAAAATAAAAACAGATGTAAGAAAAAATATACACACAATATACATTTAAAAAAAAAAGTATGTACATCAGTAGCCTTTTTTATTAGATAAAATACTAAAATTTGAATAAATAGAAGAAGGGATCAACTGTGCAATGGCAGAAAGAACTGTGCAATATGTGCAAAACCTTGTTGTTTTTTCCCATGCCGTAGCTGGGCAGTGTTGTGCAGTCTTATCGCCAGGGGGACACACGAGTTTTTGAGTCTGTCTTTGCAGCAGCTCATGACAAACACAATCTTCAGTCAGTCACACCTTTGCTGGATCACACGTGGCACCTGAGCGTGCGCTAATTTCTTTTTATTAATTTATTTTTTTACACCAGCATCTCCAATAAAGATCCTCCTCGCCTGTCACCTGTAGGCTATTACTCACCAGGTAGGCAGGTCGCCACCACCCTGTGTGTGTTTGTATTAATGGGCGGGGCCTTGACGACTCTGCCGGGGCTCGAGGTTCAATGAAAACACCTGAGCAGAGTTTGGTTATGAGTCGAGAAGGACGCGGTGTGAACACTTCACCTGAAACATGAGGATACCACTGACGACGTGTTTACTGTTGACGCTCGGACTAACACATCCAGTTAACATGTTGGTAAGTCATTTAAATGCTGGTTAGACACATATAGACACATATTGTATAACCTACATACTGTACAAGGTGTTTGCGTCAGTACCGCACCTTCATCACTTCCTCAAGCGAGCCGAGGTTTATCTGTGAGTCACTGAACGAAGCGGGTTTCGATCTATCAATATGTGGGCTTATCAATTATTGAGACCTGAGTTATGTGTGAAAATTGAATCTTTATTAAGTTTTAGTCGCAGGTAGGCTACCTTAAAAGAAGGTAATCAGAAGTGTCAAGTTTGCTCATTGCTTGCTCGTGTCTATTTTATTTATTTCATAGACTCATTAGAGACTTAGGGGAGAGTGGGGTCAAGTGTAACACTTTTGACTATTTTCTAAATTTCTCCGGGACTGATTCAACTAGATAAGTCATTTTTTGCTATGTTGTAGTTACACAAGTCTACTACTGTCTCATAAATTTATTCAGCCCCATATATTACACAAAGAGTACAATGTTGATTTATTTCAGAGAAGTCAAATGTTACTGTTGAGCCGCAGGGTGGGGTCAAGTGTAACACCATGGAGGGTCATGTGTAACACACTACAAAACAACCACAAATAAGAAAATAACTAAAGTTTTATTACATAAAGTATTAATTTAAAACATTTTCTTATCTTAAGTAATCATATTAGCTCATGTAAATTTGATAATATAACGGTGTAATGAATTCTAGCTAGTGAGTTCGAAAGCTAGCAATGAATTCTAGCTAACGTTAGCAGTGAAGCCCACGGGGTAGCCTAAACCTCTGCTAGCTATTCCATAAGTATGTACTAAAACACTGAGTAGGTTTGTTTAATTAAAAACAAGTAAAAACTGCATTGTGACACAAATTGTCATTGCTGAAAACAGGGTTGTCAAGGTGTTACACTTGACCCCACCCTTGTCAGCTAGCATAAACCCCAATGTGCTAGCTAGTAGAAGGCAATGAATCAGATGGCACTCATTTAGGCTGTTAGCTAAGACATCAGGCATCAAAATGATATAACTTGAGGTTCATTGCCTGAAGAACTCAGGACACCAGTTAAAATTTACAGCGATTTTGAAAAATTACTTTCATACCCCAAAAACAGTATTTTCCTGATAAAACCTGATGGGGATGAGAAAATTGGCTGATTTCTTCCAGGTAGGCAGAGGACCATAGTGAGCATGTGCAGAATGAATATCATGACTCTAGCTCGTTTCTGACTGGGTGAAAATGAGGTGTTACATTTGACCCTCCGTTACACTTGACCCCACTCTCCCCTATCAGTGGTTGTAACAAAATTATTTTTTTGCAGCCTGAAGAGTTCAGTTTTTCAGATAAAAAACAATAGCTATTGATCACTGAGAGATGAAGTTATCATAGTAGCAAAGACAATCAGAGTAAAGAGCACCACTTCCTATATTTTGTGGATTGAACACCTTGTACTCCTTCTCCTTTTGGGGCTTTTAGTAGAAATAACACTGGGGCAGAAACCTATTATTTTCTTTTTATAAAAGGTTTACTTGCATTATCACATAGGGGAAGTATATAAATTAAAGTACTCCATAACAAGTAAAGATTTGTAGTTTGACAATTGTTGTTATTGTGTGTGAAATAATAATCTACAAAGTACAAAGAATGTTGCTGACAAAATAGTTAGATTAAAAAAAAATACAATATGCTCTGAGTGATCTGTAAAATTCTGCATCATAAATTGATTGCATTAAAAATCGTGCAATAAAACTGTTAAATATGTATTGTAAAATATGTTTACAGTTGTAGTAGTGCAGATTTCTTTTAAACCATCCATCATTTAGTTTAGTTTGTTAAAAAAAATAGTTTCTCAGAGCTCAAGACGACCTCTTCACATTGTTGTTGGTTTTTTTCTGCAAATCACAGATAGTTTATAATCTGCTTCACAGATAATCAAAAATTGCTGGAAATTAATTTTCTGTTAATATACATACACTAATGGATTTAACAACCTTGATGAAGGTCTTTGAAGTGACTGTGCCAGTCTGACAACACTTTGTTGCTGCACCTGTTAAACCAACAACTTACTAATGATGTGGTTGATTATCAACAATTACAAGTTAAACACTGGGTTTACTGCTTCTTTTTAATCATCCATTATCGCTGCTTCATAAAATGTCTAATGGTAATTGGTAAACATCATTAATGTGCACGTCTACAGCTGGGAGCCACACAATAATATCCCCTGATCCGGGAAGCAGGTCACCTGAGGGCAAATGTGATGCACAAAGAAACTTTTTATTCCTCCTTGGCACTTCACCTTTACACCAGGCTGTAAAACACCTACGTATGTTGTTTCCTCAATGAACAACAACAGCTTGAAGCCATGCATGTTTTTTGCAACGGACACTGGCAATTTCAGCCCCTGTCAATGAGTTAAACTAGTGAATATCAAGAACAGTTTGAGAACTGTTAAATGAAATGACGCAGAATCCTATATTTTAGTAAATGCACAGTAAATAATAGAATATTGATTCTTCATGTTTTGAGTGTTAACAAAATATCATGTGTCCTGATGTGCTTCCTGGTTTGCAGAACTGGTGAGACAACATTATCATTCTTTTATTTGAGTTATATCTTGCCCATGACTCTTTATTGGTGATAAAACTGTCATCCCTTGTGTCATTATGGGTTGGTAAACCACAGTGTGCTTTTAGGGATTGTGTTGCTTCAATGGGACTTTGTATCTTGGACATGATTCATTTCTTTTATTGCCCTAACAAGGAGAGTACCTTCATAACTTTTTTTGTTTACAAAACGATAGTGAAGGAATGAGCAGCTTTTCTGAATGTTGAATATCCTCATTCTTTTTCTCCATGAAATCAGATTTCTGCTGCTCCTGAAGAGGGATCAGCGCTCTACCTGGACGGTTCTGGTTCTGGATCAGGGGACGGGTCAGATCTAGGTAATGCTCGCTACCACTTTCATTGACAATAGAATAATTGCTTTACAGATCTTAAAGGGATAGTTCACTCAAAATTGAAATTTCACTCATTATCTACTCACCCTCATGTCGACTAAGGGCTGGGAGAAGTTTCAGAGTCCTCCGTGCCTTCTCTGAGTTACAGCGGGGCTCCGTGCAGAACTGCATGTCCATATGACGGTAGCGAACGGGGCTCACTTTTCTTCGTCCAAAAAGACACACCAAAAAACATCCAAATACCACCATACTGCTCGTCTGTAATGTCCCTCTTGTATTAAGGCCCCAACATGAGAAATTGTTCCGAAAAAAATTAAATAAGTCTATGTTTTAAGCTTGTTTGTAGTGGAAGCTCCCAGTGTTGCTCTGCCGGAATCATGAACTGGGTGTCAGTGCAAAATCGCGCGAGAGTTGCACAGACACAGGCAAAGCAGTGAACTGAGACACTGGGAGCTTCTGCTACAAACAAGCTTATTTAATTTTTTTCAGAACAATTTCTCATGTTGGAGCTTCAATACAAGAGGGACATTACAGACGAGCACTATGGAGGTATTTGGATGTTTTTTGGTGTGTCTTTTTGGACGAAGAAAAGTGAGCTCCGTTCGTTACCGTCATATGGCAGTGCAGTGCTGCGCTGAGCCCCCTGTAACTCCGAGAAGGCACGGAGGACTCCGAAACTTCTCCCAACCCTTAGTCAACATGAGGGTGAGTAGATAATAAGTGAAATTTCAATTTTGAGTGAACTATCCCTTTTTAATAATGCGTGATCACTTGACAAAGACTATATTGTTTATCCCATCAGGTGAAAGTGAAAACGATGTGGATTCCACCATTGTCGACAGCAGGATGCTTGACTCTTCACACTGGCCTAAAAAAGACTCAGAAGAAGGATATATTATTTTGGCAAACGGCAAGAGCCGCTTGTCGGACGAGCGAGTCGTTGGAGGTACTTTACAGTTTGTTTTATGTTTGTTGGATTAACAAAGTGATACACTGTGAATTGTAACTAAATTTTATTCTTTTTTCTCCATAGCTATTATTGGGGGATCAGTGACAGGAGTGGTGATGAGCGTAATATTGTTAGCAATAGTAATCTACGTGCGGCACAACAAAGACATTGAAGGATGCTTTCTGGGCGAAGAAGTTATCTAACTGTCCGATGCACACATTTTAAAAACTGTCTTGCCAACGTTGAAGATGCCGTTTCCCCTTCGGTGCTGCTGTAAGTGTATTTTTCCTCAGTCGACTTGACCACATGGGGATGACAATTGTTCCTGCATTTGATGCAAATATCTCTGTTGTTGTTTTATTATTTATTTATTGATATGATGAATAGAAATTTAATTTAATTTAATGACTCCTTGTTTGTGTATGTTTTACAATTCTTTGAAATTGCTTCAGTCTTACGCCGATAGTAATGTAGCGGGGTAAAGTCTCTCAGGATCATGGTCAGTAGCATAATTGAAATATAACTAATATATTGTTTATGGCACAGCTCTATAGTGTTTCCATGTGGCTAAATTAATAACTGTAAAAAAGTGCTTTATTTGACTAATTTATTTACAAATTGTCTATCAATACACATTTCTGTTGCATTTTAAAGAAATTAGTCCTAGAAGTTAGTTAGACTTCTTCAAATTTTGCCTTAAAATGATCAAATACACACTGTAGCATGTACATGGTGATGTATAACAATGTCAGTGTAAATAATGAAATTGTTAATGGATAAATTTCATGTAGCTGCTTGACTTTCAGGTTCAAGTTCATGGTTTGTTGAGATACTTGAAAAAGTTTTACATGACATGTAGAACTGAAATGGCTGTTGTGAAAAAGACTTGTTGACCTCCATCCAGAGTTGCATATACAGGACTGCTTGAACCATAAATACCTCTAAGTCAAGAGATATAGATACAGATAGAGGAAACTCATTTGAGGTTGTATAACATATCGTTTACAGTGATTGGGTAATGATGATCAGCTGCTACAATGTAACACATTATGTTGCCTATGTACTGTATATGCCATAAAATAATGTGCTATTTTTGTATTGTAAAATGATGAATAAATTAGAATTTTGCATATTTCAATTCACTTTATGTGCAATATTAAAAGTGTCTGGATTCCAGCTGTCAGAAAACAAATTTGATTGGTCATTATCGAGCGGGCGGGATATTCAATGTTTGGGGCGAGACCGAGCTCGTGTGTGTGTGTGTGTGTCTCAGACATTTGATTGACGGATGACGGATCCAATATCAGTGGCTGATGAATGAATCGTGAGCAGCGTGACGCATAATTTGTGTGCCTGCATTATCCAATGCGGAAAAAAAACTACCACACTTTCATCCCGGATTTAGTCGAAAATAGAATTTTGCACAAAGTTTGGGCTACATCGTCTGATAGATGAGTTATTATTACACTAATTTTATGACCCAGAATGGAATCAAATTCATTTTTCTTTTCTGTTCACCTTTAAAGCAGAAGTAAGCGATCCGGTCGTTTTGGCTAACTTCTTGTCAGCCGATGGAGTTAGCAGTCCCCGCCCTCGTCCCTACGTCACCACATTCACGCGCATCCCTTGGCTGCACATACACAGAGAGGACCGCCCCTTTATGCCGTTCTCTCTCCTCATTGGATAAAGGTTGTAGGATACAAGGAAAGTTTTCTCCTCGGCTTACAGCAGAGCAGAGTGACTGACAGACCCGTGTTTCAGACCAAACACTCTATAATGATTGCCGTCGGAAGATATAACTATTTAAGACTTATATTATCATAAATATTCCGCTTCAAGCAAATTAGTAAAAAAAAAAAAAAAAAAAGCTCCAGAATAACATCCCCAACCCTACCTTTAAAAAATCTCCATGCATCCCACTGGTGGAAGCTCCTGTCAATCAAAGCCGAGTCTAGCCCCGCCCCTTCCGGCCTGTCAGAGCGTTTGTTTTTATCCGCGCTGTCGTCGCGGGGGAAGTCGGGTGGGCGTTCCTGCGTGTTCAGCTCGGCTTCACTGTTGACAGCAGCAGCAGCGCCGCACTGAGAGGCTTTTTTTCGTCGTCCACGACCAGCGACTCTACCGATGTTTCTCCCTACGCTCGTAGAGGACATGCATCACTTTAAACCGAGTCGAGACAGACTGTACACCACCAGGTGTTGCGGATGTTGCCATGTCCGGACGGGGACCATCATCCTGGGGACATGGTACATGGTACGTAAGATGGTTGATGAAGCGTTAGCTCGCCTGCCTGCTAGCGGAAGTCACCGCCGCTGCCAGTTTCAGTTCGATTAAGTTCGCCAAAGTAGGATGTAAGAAACTAAATATTAACCAGGTGGCTTTAACAGCTTCTGGAAACGTATAAAGATGATAACTACAAACTCCTATATGAGCTAAATGTCACTTTTTAAAACAGTCGTTAACATGACGAGTTAACGGTCACAGAACGCTAGCGTTAGCATTTTAATTAGCATTAGCGTTAGCCTGCTATCGTTTCTGGTTTGGATAAATGCGTCTGTCCACACTCTCATGACCTTTTAATGGCGTGTATAAGCTCTATTATAATTAAAGACGATATATATTTATTAGTTCTTAGCTAGGTGGGGGTTTTAAAGACCATAAAAAATATTTGATATCAGACGCGTGTAGCACAGTAGCTTAGCCGACCCCCGGACTGACTGGCTAACGGTTGTCAAATCACAACAGAAGTTTCAGAGAACAGGTTTCGCTGCAACAGTCGTTACTGTGAACAGCGCGTAGATTTTAAATAAATTACTCTCGAAGTCATTTAGGTTTACAACGTGATTGCAGATGTATTTCATAGTTGACAAACTTAAATCTGACTGTTAACTGTCGCTGTCCTACCAGGCACAATTTGTCCCTGCAGCTCACAGTCTGGACTAATCCTCTTCTCATTTTCCCTACATCACATCACAGATGTTTTCTGCTTTGTGTTGCGTTTTCAAATCCCTTTTTTTTCTCCTTTTTTTTTTTGCCAGATGGACAAAATGTGAAAAAAATCCCAGTGATTGTAGCCAAGTAGCTGCATAAATGCATAAAAAGTCTGCATAAAATCAATCCGTTTTATTAATTTGGCTTGAAAAAACATATTAGCATAGTATTAGAATAGATTTTTCATAGGGGCCGTTTTTGTTTCACACAGTTTTTTTTAGTTTTTGTTTTTTTAAATCAAGCTCTTCATATTTATAATTTGGTAATCAGAGTTTAAAGTGTGGATTTTGTTTTCAGTGTCCTAGAGATTAGTCCTCTGGCAGTTTCATTTGTTGATGTTAAAAATCGTTCCGCTTGAGCAACTAAACAACACAAAGTTAAGTTGTGTCTGCACCATTGGCATTTCAGTTTAATATGAGAATAACACCCAGATAGACACTTAGAGCCAGACTGGGACATAAAGGACAGTGGCCAATATCAGAATTGATTGGAGATTTGGACCATGGTAACAGCCAGTGTAATGGGTGGCAGTGTACTTGGAGACGTTTGCTTGTGTACTCAACTTGTGTGTCTTTAAACACTGACTTTTGAAAGTTAGGTCTATAAACATTATTGGGTAGTTGTTAAGATAGTTGCTAAGTAGTGAAAACACAATCACTGATAGATAAGCTTACAGTTTAACTGGGGTTCTGGCATGGCTGCTTCTCTATGAAGTCAAGTCTCCGTGAACTGGTTTAGATTGTGTGATAGATGAAGCATTTTCCTCCTGTACTTACTGGAATACTAGTGTGTGATGTGAACACTTTCACACTTCTGCTAATTAACCACAGTTGAAATGGGCACTTTCTTCAACACACCGCTCTCTCTCTTTAAGTTGCTTCAGTTTGTCTTGTTGTGAAGGCATCTTTAGTTTCACTTCTCAAAAGTTAGCTTCAAATAACTCATCATTTTACGTCATTAACAATTATTCCCATAGCACAAATGTTTCACTTCTTAACTTCCAGGTAATTATTGGCTTCACTAAATTCTAATTTATGTTCCATAGTGTTAAGAATTATTTGGTTGTTATATGAATTTTTTTCAGTAATAGCTGTTTCTTTTTAAAGGCAGTGCAATGTCAGAGTGCCCTTGAGTCCTGGACTGGCTCCCCTTCACGACAGTGTCCTCACACAATGATAAAGCAGATTTAACTAAAAGAGTGATGAGTTGCTTCCTGGTGTATTTGCTTAGCTCTTGCTTGTCTCTGCAAGTTGGTTTCTGTACAATACTGAACTAAAAACAAGTAGCTATTGGAGGGAAAATAGATAATCCATTTTTTAAGATACACAAAACTGTAGATGTAGTCCTTTTTTAACAAGCTTAACCCTTCTACTTCCTCTCTTCAGGTAGTCAACCTGTTGATGGGCATCCTGCTGACTGTAGCTGTGACCCACCCAGAGAACGTACCCACCATCGACTTGCAATATGAGGTCATCGACCATTACTTTGCCTCCAACAGGATGTCCGGTAAGCTTTGAAGTCGACATAACAATCACTGAAAATGGCTAATAAAGTGCATTGTAAATAGAGTTGCATTTTATTTTGTGAAACAATTATGATAATCGCTCAACTCATTCATTCATTTTTTTTTTTTTCATTTAACACTAGCACCGCCGTTGCACACTATATACCTATAACCGCCATGAGTCGTTCATTGGACGAACTGTAATAAAGCGTTAATTAGTGCTGTATATGTGTTACATTTGTCGTAGTCTTTTAACAGCTACTCTGGGCCATGAAGTAGGCTGCACCCTGCAGCCTCCGCGAAGGGGGGGGGGGGCATACCGTAGGAACCCCGCCCCCGCCTGTAAAGCCGGGTTTCCACCGTATAAACGACTTTTTTTCTTTTTTTTTTCCCTCTTTTACGGCAACATCCATAGTCCTTAGTGATCTTTGTTTGATATGTCAGGTGGAGCTGCTGCCCATCATACCGACGCAGGATTCCCCCCCCCCCCCCCGCATGCGCTCACGTCGGCGCTTTACATGAAGAGCACAGCGACTCTGTTTTTACATAGTTTGCTCCTAAATACTGGCTTCATAAAACAAATTTCGTTTTCTTTTGATATCATATTGATATTTCCCCCCTGAATGTAGGCTACACCTCTTCTACAACTAGTCTGTCCAGTCTGGAAAATAATTTCTGCACCGTGCGTGTGTGAAGTGTGGACGTGAGTGTGCATCTGCGCAGCCTGCGCACGTGTATACACAGAGACACACGTACACACACACGCACGCACGCACGCACGCACACACAAACACACACACACACACACACAGAGAGAGAGGGAGAGAGAGAGAGAGAGAGAAAGAGAGAGAGCGCATAAGCCCAATAATGTCGGCGCAAATCGGTGAATTCTCTGGTCGTCCAATGAACGAACGTGGCGGTTATAGGTAAAAATGAGAAAACATGATCGATATTTTTTTGTGTGAGTAATATTAAAGCAGAACTATGCAACTTGGCCGGAAATAGCTCGCTCCTTCGTTGGTTTCTCTTTTTTTCCCTCTCCGGGGCTCCCCCACAGTTCTGGGAGGCACATGTCACTGTCGTAAAAAAAAAACTCGCCGCCCACCTCCTCCACCCCCTCCCTACACGTGCTTGTGTTTACTGCTGAAGGTAGAGAGCGGTGTTTGCTAAGCACGGAGCTAATGCTAACACGGAGCTAACGCTAACAGGGAGCTAATGCTAACACGGAGCTAACGCTAATACGGCCACACACAGACAAAGACACAAAGACACAGACATACACACACACATGAATAAAGGTTCCAAAACGCGAAGGCGTGTGTGTGTGTCATGATGTATTACATTATCTTATAAAAGATCCATGGTGTGTGTGTGTCTGTTAGCATTAGCTCCGTGTTAGCCACAAGCCGAACTTCATCAGTACAAACATGTTTCCATGGTTTCCTCCGACTTTCCGAACTCAAACCAATCACGATTCATGACATGTATGACGTCATCTGCGTTCTTATCTCGTACTGCCGTAAGGCAGTTTCTCGCGATAGTTCTATCCATTGATGAGATTTACACCGAGACGGAGGACTGATCTTGCAAGTGCGGTTTTCAGCCAGTGGGGGGGGTGAGCGCATTGGCCTAGACCCCATTCACCTCATAATAGGTCACTCTACCATCACAGTGACTCTGAGCCACAATAATTACAGCCGAAATCCTGCATAGTTCTGCTTTAATTGTATTTAACAAAACGGGGTGCTGCCCAACATCATTTTAGGAAAAGTCACAGACTGGTGGACTTCAATGTATTTTTTAAATAAAGTTATGCACAAATGAAAATCAAAGTCGTCCAATGAACGGCAGTTGGCGGTTCTAGTGTTAACAAATTACAAACAGAGGTAACTCGGCCATTCATTCATGATATTCTTGTTAGGAAAACATCTGGATACATCTTTGTCAATGTGAGGATTTGTTGGCTTTCTTTGTCTTATACAACTGTAAACTGAATATCTGGGTTTTGTTGGTCAAAACAGTACATTAGATAATGCCAACAAAGACTCAGATAAAGATGTAAAGATGGGCTCGTTTCACCGTTTTATAGAGGAAATGATTTCATGAATTATTGGAGAAAATAACCCACAGAATAATCAATAATGAAACTGTCATTTCCACTGCTTATTGATTCAAACACAACTCATTCAGTTATACTCGGCCTTTGAATTCCCCTGTGTGATTATGGTAATTATGAATCTGCAAATGATAATGATGCAGTTGATAAATTACTAATTGAAACCATTGAACAGACATATTTCCTCAGTGTATTTTTAAGTGGGGCCCTGCTGTTGTGCTCAAGTTGAACATGTGATTCATCTTCCACGGGGAGTACAACAACTCCCTAGTGACTGCTAAACAAAACTACTCATGAGGACAACAGGACACGGCTGTGCTGTTTACACGCCGTTGCAAAATGTTGTCATTGGTGTGATGCCGCTGGTGTCGATTCTTGGCATTTCCTCTTCGGTGTTTCCTATTTGTATGTTGAGCTGGCAGCACAGCGAGCGTTCCTGTCTTTGTAGTTGGGTGTTCTTTTGAAGGTTGGCCCTTGTGAAGGCTTCTTCAATTTTCTGAAACGGTGACTCAGCGGGACGGGAGGGGGGAATAACCATGGTGGTGGCGGCGATGACCTACCCACAGCAGGCTCATGCCAGCACACAGGGCAGTGGAGGTTGTTCACAGCCTGCAGAGACAATGTTAGCATTCAGCCTGGTTAAGATGCCATTACTCCTGACTTCTTTAGGCTGCACTCATTTTATTCCACATTCCTGGTCATGACTGAAAGTTATTGATAAGTTAATTGAGAAAAAAAACTGGCATAAATTGATAGTGTAAATAACCCTCAGCTGTATCTCTGATCAAAACCACCCAATTTTATTAATTTGGTTTGAAAAGTAGAGGTTGTAATGAAGACAGATTTTTTTTAAGCATTGCTAATTTCTGGAACAGTTTGAATAGAATAGATTTTCTATATACATTGAGTCGGTCTGTTTTATGTATATACTGTGCATACTTTTTGTTTAGCGCTTAACAATGTTTACTGTCTACTGTACATTGTCCTTTAGTACAGTTTGTTAACATTTTTTAGCTCATTTAGTTTGCATTTCTCTTATATTCTGTTTTATGATGACATTGTAACATCTGTCCAGGGACAACAGATGAAAAATAGCCTTGTTGGCTAACTCTGGCACATCTACAGAAATGTTTATTGATGTACACTGTCCCCTGTTGAATAAACTACTAATAAGATTTAAAAACATTGATCCATAAGGACCATTTTTGTTTTATGCAACAGTTTTTTTTAATTAAGCTCTTCATATTTATCATTTAGATATCAGAGTTTAACCTCATGTGGATTTAGTTTTCAGTGTCCTAGAGATGAGTCCTCTGGCAGTTTCATTTGTTGATGTTCAAAACTTCATCCGCTTGAGCAACTGAACAACAGAAAGTTGTGTCTACTCTGCACCGCACGGGCTGCAGCGGCTTTCTCACAAGCAACAGGCAGAAACAGTTTGAGGAAGTGAGCGACAGAGTGATGGAGGGAAAAGAGGATATGAAAGGCAGACCTTTTAATTATCTCAGACTGAGTTTCATTGCAGCAGCGAAGGAAGAGGCTTAATGCTCCCTGTTGGCCTTTAAAAGAGTTGACTGGAAAGAGAAGCCCCGGAGGCTGTTGAGTTTGCACTGTATGCAAATCACAGCTGCATCAAAGAGCACGGACAAACATCCATTCATCCACACTCGCCATACATTTGCGTTTCATATTCAAGGCTAAAGCTGAAATTACATAATATATATCTCTGCCTGTATGTGGTGTATTTTATTTCTTGTCACTTTGTCTCACACAGAGAACGCATGTGTTGGATTTGCCATCTCTCTGCTGATGCTCACTATCAGCGCCATGATGGTGTACGGAGCCATTACCGTAAGTCTGCACTATAGATATGGAGCATTTTTATATATATTTTTTTATATAATATTCTCTTTAGGCAGCAGGCATTTCATTTAAAGGACTGTCACGGTTTCTTATGCAAATCTATAATCCAAAAATATGCTGCATCAAGCTTTCAACTTGTGTAATAATAGCACCAGACCAAGTAACAGGAAATGCCGAAGCACGCACCCTCCTCCTTTTTTTTTTTAACTACAGCGCATTTTAGCAGACTGTCGTAATGAGTCTCGCTGCGGTGGGGGTGCAGCGCTCGATGCTATGTTCTCACTGCCTTTCATCTTCACCTCACAGGCCTGTCTGATGGTATCAAGACGTACAGGTTTGGTAGCCTTTTGACGTGGACCAGCGTTATGCCGCAGATGTAGCAGATACCCTGTCGTACAGTATAGCGTGGCGGTGCGGCGCTGCTGCTTTGTAGTGTCCCAGTGAAGTCCCCCTCGAAGTTTGAACTATGGTTATTAAAGCCAAAGATCTGCACTACTTTGCTTTATAATGTAGAGTGAAGTAGATTTGTGTGTAAAGGCTCCTGGTAGAAAACCACCCTGTATCGCCTGTAGAGTTTTTGGTGATGTGACCCCTTCTGCTGATTTTCAACCTTCTCTAAATGTATTTGTTTCATTTGAGTTAATATGAACATTTACAGTGTCAGCTCTCCCTCTTCCCGTGGGCAGGCTGTTTCCATTTACCCCAAACCACATCTGAAGGTGCAGTTACTGCCTGAGCAGCAGGAAAAATGTTTTCAATCCAAGAATACTCAACGTTAACGACATTTCTTGCCTCTCAGGATTCATCCTTAGTTCACCATCAGATGTTAAAGTTAAAATATGTAACTTTTCCACTTTTGATCTTATCTGTCGGTGGCGTCATACATCCTTTTTACACATGTTTCAGCAGTGGTGTCTGACGGGTATGGTTAAAATTTACTTTTTAAAAAATCCAAATTTAAACCACATTTTACAAAATATTTTTAGATCTTTGATATTTTTCTTATAGTATATTTTTGGGCTTTTATTGCCTTTAATTGATAGTGCAGTCGAGAGAAAGACAGGAAATGGGGAGGCAGAGAGTGGGGGAATGACACGCAGGAAAGGGCCGTCTAACACGGGATTCGAACCGGGGCCGCCTGCACCGAGGACTGAGCCTCAACATGGGGCGGCAGCTCTACCCAGTGAGCTAAACGCCACCCCTGATCTTTGATATTTTTAAACTATGTATTTTAATTGGAGGAAGGATTTTAAATCGTCAGACATCTGGATTATAGGTTATAAGAGAAACATGCTGAGGAAATTGACTGTGGCAGGTCGGCCCCCAGCTGCTCCAAGCCTGTGTAATGAAACACTGATATTTCACATGAAGCTGCTTAGTTTAGAGTTAATTGATTTATTTTGGAGCGAAGGAGAGGATTTTTATTGATAATACCAGAAGCTCCAAAACCTTGACACTGAAGGAATCCTCCTATTTGTTTTGATTGTGAGACCCCTAGTGGCAGAAGTTAGGTAGTGCGCTCATAATAAAAACCTGCCCACATGGAAGAATGTTAAATGAATGTGTAGAGGTTAGGTTGAAAACACAAAGCAGGAGGTTCTTTAAAAAATAAATAAATAAATAAATCTTGAATCAGATCTCCTCCATTGTTCAGTCACTGTTTTCCACCTTTTTCTGATTTCTTGTCTCTGATTTCTTCAGCACCGTGACGGATGGCTGATCCCGTTCTTCTGCTACCAGCTCTTTGACTTTGCTCTGAGCTGCCTGGTGGCCATCAGCTCCCTCACCTACCTGCCCAGGATCAAGGACTACCTGGACCAGCTGGTACGTCCCAGCAGCCCACACTGTTGATGTTACCTAGGCACAATCTCACAACTTCATGTTTCAGCACTTTTATTCCACGTTTAAAGAAACTGAGAGGAACAATGAGGAAAAAGTAAATGAGCTGTTAACTAGCCTGTTGCTATGTTTACTTTGTTCCCTCAGCCTCAAGTCCTCATAGCAGTCTGGTTTATTGCTTATTTATTCAGCGGTAGTGTTGATGGTGATGTGAGCTGAATTAGTGTAAAGAGGTTTTATTGATTATCTGACATTGTCTGTTGTTTTCCTCCTCAGCCGGACTTCCCCTACAAGGACAACCTCCTGTCTCTGGACTCCAGCTGCCTGCTGCTCTTCGTGTTGGTCTTCTTCGCCTTCCTCATCATCCTCAAGGTGAACTGAGTGGTTATTAACAGCTGAGTCTGGTTTATGTAACGCGTTGGTTTGTTTCATTAATAGTAAAACTTACATGAAAAGGACGATATCGAGTGGTTCATGATGGATGAAAGATAGTAAAATGAGAGAACTATTAATGGATTGTCCATGCGTTCAATAAAGGAGTTAATTCAAGACATGGTTTCCAGAGCCAGGCAACCACTGTGTTGTATTATCGTACCAATGACAGTGGAGCTGACTTAATATATAACTGTCAAAGTCACATTTTCCTGCATTATTAAACATGTAGAAATGAAAAAAAAAACTTCAACCTGACTCCAAACATTCAAATGCAACCCTCTCTGTGCTGTGCAGGCTTACCTGATCAACTGTGTGTGGAACTGCTACAAGTACATCAACAACAGGAACATGCCAGAGATCGCCGTCTACCCTGCCTTCGAGACCCCTCCCCAGGTAAAGGAGCCGTCTGAGACAACTCTCTGATTGACCATAAGAACGCTGATGAGCAGTTACACGCATGAGGCAAACACGCTTCAGATGGAGCAGTGTGTAATACTGGAGTGAAGTCAGCAGGTGGCGTCCTGTCCCCATGGTGACAGCCTTGGTAGCCCATTGCTGCAGCCTCAGTAGCCATGTTTCCATCCAAAGTGATTCGAATTACTGGGAAATGCGCATTAAAAGAAAAAAGAAATTCGTGTGTGTTTCCATCTACAGACTTTGCACTCACCACCCCCCCCCCCCCCCCCCCCCCCCCCCCCCGCCCGGACGGACTGACGGTCTGATTTGAACACTTTAGCGCATGTTTATTACCTTCATAACGCAACCAGAGAGAGAGAGAGAGAGAGAGAGAGAGACCACAGACTTTATTAATGATAAACGCTGGATTCGCTGGTTGATAAGTTTGGTTTTTTCTGAGGAGGAACTATGAAGAAGTGCAGTAACATAATTATGAAGGTGTGTGGGGGCTTTTATTTTGCCGTGGCGGTGCAGAAACCCTGATGTTGTCTTGTGAGTGAACTGCAAACATGGGAGCAGTCGGGGTGAAAGTACGTCACACTTGATTCGCATACAGCTGTTTCCATCCCATTCGAATCAACCAAAACCCGGCCATAGCGAGCGTATTTCATTTTGTGCGAATCAGGGGATTTTAATGCGAATCACGGCGTTTCCATCATCATTTTCCGATGCGATACATCTCGATGCGCATCTAAACAGCTGATGGAAACGCACCTATTGTGTCATTGTGCATATAAGAGTTAATCAAACTTTACTTTAGTGGGTATTGATAATAACTGTAATTTGTTAATTTCTTAGCCCTGTAGTGAAGCACAAATGTTGTTTTTTTAATGCTTTATTTTGAAGTTTTCAGTTATGCAAAAGCAGTACAACTCAACTCAAGTAGAATAAATAATAAAGACAAACAAATGAATAATAATAAAATTATTTAGAAATAAATAAATAGATACAATAAAATAAAATAAATCTTTTTTTTGTGATAAATTTTTTTATTGAATTTTTCCATTGCATTTTTTAGAAAAAGATTTTGGTCAGCGTGTCGCATGTATCGCACCAAAATGTAGTAACTTTAGTGCATCGCCATGCGCAATGTAGCATGGTACCCTCAGCAATACTGCATCTGAAACAGATATTTGAAACTGAGGGATTATACCAGTGTAATTTTTGAGGGGTGAGGTAAAGTTGGTGGAGAAAATTGTAGTTGACCAGTCTGAATCTGGCATTTATAGCGGCAAATAAGTTATTCTGACACAAGTTGGACGTGAAGCACAAATGTGTATCAATATATCAACACAGCTTCATGATCTTGTGTGCATCCTACAGAAATATCACAGTTTAATCTTTCACGTTAACACTTACTGTATGTCTTTTTGTTTCTTCCTTTCTTCTCCAGTACATCCTGCCCACCTATGAGATGGCGATGAAGATGCCAGAGAAGGAGCCCCCTCCTCCTTACATGCCCGCTTAAGCACCAGCACCAGCACCGGTTGTTGCCAAGACACACGCACACATGCACACACATGCACACACACACACACACACCCATCATATGCATTCCTACATTCCCTCTCCTAAAACCTTTCTGAACCCCATTTACACCCTTATACCCCAACATCCCATCCCCTCTCCTTACCTCCCCCTCCCTCCCGCCCGACCCACTGTGTATGTGTAAGGCCACTGAAGATGCTTTGTTCAACCCGACCCGGTCCGCTGTGTTTCTATAAAGTGTCCATAGGGGTGTGAGAGGAGACAGGTGGGAAAGACTTGAGGTTCTGTGTGAAATAAATAAATAAATAAATGAGTGAATGAATGAATGTGATGACTGAAAAGCAATGGAAGCTACCAGCCCATTTCCTCTCTGGCCTTTTTTATGTCTTAGTAAAAGGGATACATGTGACAATTTAAATTGCTTGAAATGCTCTCATCAATCCAGCACCATCCTATCTATAGATTGATATATGAAGTGTAAAAAAAAACAAAAAAAAACTATTAAGACAATCCACTTATTATAGCTCTTATTGTACAATTGTGTTATGTTTTTTTCCCCTAATGGATAATATCTAGACTATTCGTTCTCAGTCTTGAATGGAGTCTGTAGCTCTTTTTTGTCTGTTATTTATTTAGCTTTGCTGTGGTTCAGTTCACGCAACTCCCCCCCCCACACCCACAACACCCCCCTCCCCTCCCTCTGACATTTTCATCACTCTGCCGCCCGCCCTGATGTGTTAGCAAAGCTAGTGATTAGTTTTCCAGCTGAGTCTGACAGAAACAGCAGAGGGCACTGACGGCGGATCGATGCCTCTTTGTCTCTCTGTCACCTCAAGTCTGCAGCAAACGGCTAGTCTTGTGAACATAAGTAGTTGCATGCTTATCAAACACACCAAACCCCCTCCCCACCCCCCAACCCCCCACCCACGTCCCATTACTTTAATGGTTATATGATTTTATCCTAGTGAAAACACGTTTGACTTCAATAAACATTTCAGAACATTTACATCTCCGGTTGGCTCTTTTGTTCATGTCAGATATGCTGAAGTAAATTCAATCGGGACATTAACAGTAAATATTTACAGGATATTCAAACTTCCAATATCCTGTGACTTTGGTTCATGCAGAAATAAAAATGTTCGGTTTCTCTTCATGGCAGTTTAAGGACTTTTTTGTCCACATTAGCTTTTCTGATGGAGGTGAAATTGTTCAGTCAACTTCTGCTTCTAAGGAAAAACATTGAAACTCTAACATCATCGGGAAGTGAGAATGAAAACTATGCAAGTATCGGCCACCATGCACTTTCAATTGTAATTTTCATTCAGTAATAATTTTAGGTCAAATGTGTTTTTGATTTGCCCGTCACCAGGTAGAATTAGCCTGAGTCAAAAGATGATTTATGTTAACAGAATACAAAACCTGATATAAAATGTGCCTGTTAAACCTATAATTTGAAATTACACCCCAAATGTTAACATCCATCCTTGTTTGCAGACAGCTCACTCCATCATACAATCCATATTTAATTGTAAATGTTTACATCCATTTTTTTTTTTCAATCTTACTCCTCAGCCATTAAATATATCAAGAGATTTGTTTTGTTTGTTCGCTCAGTTTTTATGTAGTGAAGTTTGGTGTATGGCATTTTGTATTAAAGCTAACTTTTTTCCATCAAATTTAAAAAAAAAATGCCTTCAGGACTATTTACACCCTCCTGTAGGAAAAATGTATTGCATGCAAAGTTAATTTTAGTAGATATGAAAATCCAAGTACTAAATTTTGAGATTGTTTTCGGTTGTCACATCTCTGAGTGGTACTAGAGAGTCGACCTCTGTATTTCTTAAATCTTGGCTTCAACCTCGATCACGATGAGGAAATCGGCTTTCCAGAAAAAAAAAAAAAGGGAGGGCGGGAAACATCTATCAAGTTATAAATCTCCCCCCAGACTTTTCTGATTAGGACAGATTATTTAAATCTTTTTGCATAAAGTCCTCCACATACCATTGTTTACCGTGGCATGCAGGTCATGTCCCACCACTGGATTGGGTGGACGGTTTGACGTGTTGCACTGAGAGCTGCTCATAATGAGGAGGCGGTCAGGACCCTCGGAGACAGAGAGCAGCAGACACTGACCGGACAGACCACTGGAGGACTCTTGTGTGCAGATAAGATGAAGTCTTTCCCCTGGAGCCTCGTCTACTGTGCTTCCCTGCTGCTGTCTGATGTCCTGGGCACATACCACCAGCACCACGGTGCCGGAGACCCTCACCTCATCGCTGCACAAAGCTACGCTCAAACCAGGAATAACGGCCGACCACCACACAGGACCCTGAATCCATCAAGTAGGTTTCACTGGAGCCTCAAAATACTTGTAGGAAAGTTTCAGCTGTTAGTTTCTAGCACAACTGGAAGAAATTCAGTAAAATTAGTACAGTAAAAGAAACACTAGTGTGTAATAAGTAAGAAAAGTATATTTACTTAAATATTGTACTGAGGCAAGTACAGATGTTTGTTAGTTGCTTGAGTATTTCTATTCTACTAGTCATTTCTTCTACTCAACTACAGAGAAATGCTGCACTTTTTACTCCACTCATTTTATTTGATAGTATCCTTTGTTTTTTCAAAATAAGACTGTGCAGTGAAAATGACTCTTGTAAGTTTAGACTTAAAAATACTTGTCTAAAAAAATGTAAATTAAGGTTTTTGAAGTCACAGTTGCATCAAAGAGACATATTGTTATATGTAATAACATCAATCACACTTTTTCCTGCAGAACAAGTATTTGTACTTTGATACTTTAAGTACATTTAGGCGATAATACTTATACAGGATTTTAGGTGTAAAACTTTCACTTCTGTTGCAGCTTTAACTTATGTCACAGATTTTTGTTCAGCTTTCAAAATTAAATTGTATTGTGCTCAGGTAAAGTTCAAGATATTACTCCATACGATGCATTCATTGTATGTATAAGCAGCATTTTATTGTAATGTAAAGGTAGTTTTTACTTAGACCTCTTTATGTGCTGTTTTGTGTAGAAAATGTATTCTGCCAAAAAAAAAAAAGCAGTGGAGTTAAAAGTTCAGTATTTTCCAAAATAATGTTTAATCATAATGTTGAAATGCCGAAGTAAAGGTTAATATAACTAAATTTACTTTAATGCAAATTGTTTTGTAATGTACGTTGTTTTTTGGTAATTACACATTCAGATGGTTATATCTAAGCCTAGCGAGAGCAGATATTTTGTCTTTCAATAATCTAACCAACAGTATAACAACAAAATTTTATACTTTATGCAAGTACAACATTGCATGGAATCTAAATTCTTCACTGGGGGGTTTCACAAGCACTGTACAGTACAATTGAAACCAACCAGGTGGCTGAATGTACACTCATGCTTTAACTAATCTAAGCAAACGTCATTGTTGTTGTCTATTTCACAACCAACTTTCTACACAGTTGTATCTTAGACACAGCTCTCCTGTTTGTCGCCCTTTCAACCTACTAATGTTCTCTCTATCACTTTTCCTTTCTGGTGGTTTTCCTGTAGCTCACAGAAGTGACTACACGTATAGAGGAGGGTATCACTACCACTACCAGCCACCAAGGATCCCTCCACCGGTAGTGTATCGACCTATTCCTCTCTCCCCGCCAATGACTTACCACAGACCCCCGGCCCCCATGCCGCCTTATCACCACAGGTTCACAGGGCCGGTGGCGCCTCAAACGCACCACATTTACAAAGGTCTATCTCCACCTCTAGTTTACCATCCACACCAAAGGGTCAAAGGCCCGTTTATTCACAAATTTAAAGGTCCATGTCCCACAAAGTCAGCAGCCCCCACCACCGTACCAACGCCCCCTGTGGTACCCATACCCCTCCTACCTATCATCCTCCTCCCAACTTCACCAGCGCCAACACTGCCGCCAACCCTCCCAGCAGCAGCAGCAACTACTACTACGGTGGCGCCGCCGCTGACAACCATCATGCCGGTGGTGGTGACCACAGAGCCGCCAGTGGAGACCACCGCTCCTGCTGTGACGCTACCGGTCAGTACCCAAAGCGGCTCCATCACCACCATCAGTCCTGTGGAGACAGGTAGAATATTACCAGTCAGGTTTTGCATCCCATCATAAAAAAAAATAATGCTCCTCAATGCTTTCCAGGTCAGATCATTTGGTTTTCATTCAGAAATATAGCAAAAGAAAAACACATATTTTCCTTCTGCCTGAAATGTTTGATGCCACTCTTATGTCCGTCTGTGAAATAAACCTAAAGCCAGCATGTAGTTAGCTTAGCTCCATTCAAAGACAGAGTGAGTCAACCTACCAGCTAACATCTGGAAACACTGTACCTTAGGTGTTCAAGCATCAGATTAATACAATCAATGGATATGAAACTGTGAAGTTTAGTCAGATCAAGTTTTGTTGTGTTGAGTATGCTGCCATTATGGTCACAGCTCTCTCTTGTAAAAGAAATAATGTAAAATGAAGAGACTTCCTGGTTAAATAGAGATTGAATAACTAGAATAAAGATATAACAGAGTGGTATCAATGTTTAAATAAAGGTATTTCCCCCCAAAATTGAGCTAATGCCTTTGAAAAAGTAGTTTAGCTGCAGCTATAAAGAAGGCAGCAAGCTGAGTTCACACTTAGCCTACTTTAAAAATCAGGGAGAATCTGATGTTAAACATAAACAACAATGAATGTGTAGTTTTGTGTGCTGTTTTGTGGAAGTGGTTGGTCAGGCAGGGCTCCTAACACTGTCTCCATCTCTAGGTGTGATGTCACTTTTTATGTTTATGGACATCAAGCATCCTTTTCATTCAGGGCCATGAGATGAAAGGATCAGATCAACGAGAAGTCTCTGAGGGACTGTTGAAGCTCTGAAATGATGCACAGTATGTCTTACTGAGGCATACTCTATCATTTCAGCAGAAACCTTTTTATCTTCACACTGCGGTGATGCAAAAACATGCCCTGTGTTGTTGTGCATCCCAAAGTCGTCTGTTTTTTTTGATAATCAACTGTGTCAAGGTTGAATCAGATAGTTTGACATGTTTCTGTCTGAATGATGAACTGGGTTTGAGAATTAAATGGACTTAATCCTGCCATGGTTTGGTTGATCACCAGAAACAGACTCTCAGTGCAGGAGCCGCATCCTGGACCTGGTCTTCATCATCGACAGCTCTCGCAGCGTTCGTCCCGGTGAGTTTGAGAAGGTTAAAATCTTCCTGGCCGACATGGTCGACACTCTGGACGTGGGCTCGGAGAACACCAGAGTGGCCGTGGTCAACTACGCCAGCACGGTGAAGATAGAGTTCCTGCTCAAAGACCACTTCAACAAGCCCGACATGAAGAAAGCCATCACCCGCATCGAGCCCCTGGCCGCCGGCACCATGACCGGCCTCGCCATCAGAACCGCGGTGAACGAGGCCTTCACCGAGCAGTCCGGAGCAAGACCTCGCTCGAGGAACATCGCCAAGGTGGCCATCATCGTGACGGACGGGAGGCCTCAAGACCAAGTGGAGGAGGTGTCCGCGACGGCCCGGGCCGCAGACATCGAGATCTACGCCGTCGGGGTGGACCGTGCCGACATGCGCTCGCTGCAGCAGATGGCCAGCATCCCTCTGGAGGACCACGTCTTCTACGTCGAGACGTACGGCGTCATCGAGAAGCTCACCTCCAAGTTCAGGGAGACGCTGTGCGGTAGGACAAAGTCGAGGAGCCGCTCGGCTGCCGGCGAGACGTTTTCCCGCCATTAACCCACCTAGTTCTAGTTCCTCAGTAAGGGGCACCTACAGTCTCCAGGGGGGTTGTTTCAGTTTGTGTATCATTTACACTGTTATTTATTGGTGAATTATAAACTAGACGCCCTCAACCCCCACATGGACTGCAGATGTCGGCACTAGAACCTGCTTGTAGCTGCAAAGCTAAACCCATGGAAAGTCTTGGGGGCCATGCAAACCCTAAACTTTCAGCTTCTGTTTTAAGCAAATATATATATAAATGTTGATCATTAGTTGTTTTGCAATCAAAGCTTCATTGTAGATTGCTTACACCTTGCTCCTTTTTTATTTAAAATTATTAAAATGTACAGTAGAACCTCACTTTTCCAAATCAAAGACCCAGAATGAAATGAAATGAATCTCATTTTAATTTTAAAGGTACAGTGTGTAACTTATTTGGCTTTTTATTAGCAAAAATCAAATATTACTTTCACATATTTGCCGACGTTTAATCACAATCGCATACAAATGAAAGCTTTCTCGTAACTTAGAATGAGTTACTACATAGGTGGCGGTGCACCCAACCAACGCTGCCATAAGCATCGCCATCTTTGAATGCAGTAGCCAAAAGGGGACAAACTTGGGGTTTTTTGCCTTTCAAGTTTTACCCATTGATGTATGGTTTTACCATTAGCGCTAACGGCACAAATGGAGCTAACCGTGCTAACGTCGATAACGCCGTAACGGAGCTAACAGATACTCAAGTCGCTGATACCGATGCCAGCATTTTCGGTAGTATTGGAGTAAGTTTTTCGTCCTCGGACCGCCACTTTGCCAACAGGAGCCGAGCGTGAGTTAGCGCTGCAATCTATAATCTGAAAGCTAGATGTCACTGTTCCTTTCCCATTTTATACACTGGACCTTTAAACTTGTCACTAATTGTGTAGAACTTTTTGCTGATTATTACTCTAGGATTTCACAGACTTGGGCTAATGCGCTTCTGCTGTTGACCTGATTTTGTTATCGTGTTGCTGTCTGATGTTTGTCTTCTAATCCAGCTCAGTTATAAAATCGTGTTTTTTACTGTACCTGTCCTGTAACTGTTGCACTTCAGGGTTGTGTGATTGTGTGAACCTCAGCTCTTCAACTGACCTTGGCTGAGATGTCGTGACATGTGGTCAAGTACACACAAATATGAATATTTATATTGTCAGCATGTCGTGATGTCCTACAGTACACTGTGATGCTGGCACATGATGAAGCTGCTCTCATTCTGCCATCTTGACAGCTCCGTCCTAAATCTGGCTCATTGCAGGTCTGGACCCCTGCGCCGCGGGAAACGACTGCGAACACATCTGTGTCAGCAGCAACGCCTCCTTTTACTGCAAGTGCCGGGCCGGTTATATCTTGAATGCAGACAAGAAAACCTGTTCCCTGAAACGTAAGAGCACATTGTATGGTTATTTCTGCAGGTGACACGATCTTCTAGCTGCAACGCCACTGCAGTCCAAGAGTTTAAAGTTTCCAGTTTAAAGTATATGTGCTTTAAGCTTTAACGGGATAGTTCAACATTTTGGCAAATTGGCCCATTGCCATAATCCCTATAGTTTTAGGAGTAGGTTCGATTACTTTAATTGTCGATGCAAGCTGTTTTTAGAACAGCGGAGCAGAGCCGCAAGCTACTCAGAGCTACGCTACGGAGGCTGATGGGATTTCTTTGTTTCCCTCATCAAACTCATCAAATACACAATCCAACAACTCCAAAACGCTCTGGTGGACAAGTTGTGACCTGCACATTCACCATGCTATGAGATAATAACGGAACGTTACAAGACAGAGTTGTTTTAGAGGCAAATGTAGAGACTGCTTGTCAAAAAACTGCCCCAGATGGGAACGCGCATCAGCAGTTTTGCATGAATCCTAAAACTATAGGGATTATGGCAATGGGCCAATTTGCCAAAATGTTGAACTATAGTTTTAAGATCACTGTGCATAAGATTTTGGATAAATATTGGATAATTATCAGGTCATTTTACCCGTGGATATCATGTGTGGAAAGATGTCAGTGGTGAATAATGTGGATTATTTAAGGGAGTGTATTTAGTGCAGAGTGTGTTTGTTTTGTCTTTGGTTTTTCTCCTTGAACAGAAACCTCTCTGGAAAAAAAAAGAGTGTGTACTGTGCACTTTTTCACTCCCCCACACACACTATCTGTTACATTGATGTGATATTTGCTTTCTCCTAGCCCAACCGGTGAAGGCGGTGGTGGTAGTGGATCCCTGTAAATGTGAAGCCAGGCTGGCTTTCCAGAAGCAGACGCAGGCGGCCATCCAGCAGCTCACAGCCAAGCATATCCTTTGTGTTGTTTCAGGTGGAGGACGCTTTATTATAAACAACAGTCGCTGCTGCAGCACGACTCACTGAGCCGACAGCTGCCGGTTATTCCTACACTGCTGGGATTTGTTATTGTAATATGAATTAACAGCGTGTCGTGTGTATGTTTTAAGACAGAGCACGTCTCATCTTGCTGTAGTTGTGGCCTGTGAATGTGTTTTCAATGAGTTTCCTTGACTGACCTCACTCGCCGATGTGTCTGGGAGAATAGAGCATCTGGAGAACATGGTGGGCCGAGTTTAAAGCTGGACACAGGGGTGAGTGTTGGCAGCTTTCGTTTTACTCTAGAGAAATAAAAAAGCCTCCCACCCACCTCACAGTTTGACCTTGTGTTTATTTACTCTCTGCAGGAGCAGCTAACTGGTTTTGTTTCCTGTCAGCAGCAGCAGCAGCAGAACCATGGACTCACTGCAACATCCACATCTGCTTCCTGTCGTCTGCCTCCACCCATCACTGCTGCATGTCCTCCGAAGCTGTGATTCATACACCGGTATCCCTCATGTTACTCACTGTTTCTATGGACTGTTACTCAACAACACCCACTGTTCATCTGGAAGTCGTATTTTTTATTTTATTTTTTTTAAATCAACATTAAATTAAATGTTTTGAAACTGCTGTAAAAGCTACTTATAATATTTTTTCCCAATACTAATATGATCATGGTGTGATGTTAAATAACCAAAGATAATTAGTTATTACTTTCAGTGTTTTCTCTGTACTGTATTATGACTGTCTTGTGTCAAGTTTGTATAAAGATACATATTGTATATAGTGTAGTTATTTGTGAAAATGGATTAAGAATTGGATTAAATAGAACAATTACTTTATGCTCTGAGGCAGCCAGAATGCAAAAGGTTATACTTCACTAATACTTTGCCCTTTTTTTCCTTTGTTATATATACTTTCCATAAGAAGTGATATATATATGTTGGTGAATCCCTTAAGGTGACATGTAATGTTTGTTAAAATCTATGAATATAATGAAACACAAATCGGACAATAAAATAATCATACAGAAGTTTGCAGTGCACTTTTTTGGTCTTTATAATCTGGAGAGTAGAACACTCACAATATTATATGTAAAATGACACTTTCATTAGGTTATATAGTGACACTATGAGATAAAATGAAAACATTAATCCTGAATTAGAAGCACACAAAGTGCCTTTTGAGGCTGAATACACCAGACTGTGAAGTCTACTATATAGGCTAGAGATATATAAGTGAGAAAAGTAGTTTATAAGCATCAAAAATATGATTTTATTTATCTTCTTTTATCATGATTACAATCCTATACACAAGTTGAACCCATTAACTATGTAATTCAAGATCTACTCATTTTCTATGTTGAGTTATAAGTTTGCATCATTAAAGCTGAACAAGTCAATTCACCTTGGTAAAAAAAAAAAAAAAAAACAGCAAAAACACAGATCATTATAACAAATAAGATATTCTATCTTTATACAACCTATGTATCATCGGTCTATAAATCATTTGTGAAAACTGACACAACACTGTGCTCTGTGTGTAGAGAGGAGACATTACATCACATGCTCATGTGAAATTGTAAATGTCTGTGACATGCATGTATTTCTGTGTCAATATAGAAAGATAAATATGATGGTACAGCTCTGACATTTCTCTTTACAATGTGCTATAATTCACTCTAACCTCTCAAAAACTGTCAACCCACTTTGATACATGGGGTCAGGGCGAAATCGTTACCTAAGTTCCCAAACTGTTTTTACTTAGAAACACAACACCAAAAAAAAAACATGAAGCTGGTTTAAAGTCTATGGCAGAACTGTGCGGACACTATTTTAATTATTGTAACTTCACCTGTCTTTTTGTGTCTTGTTATCGCCATCACTTTTGTTTTTTACACCCTTCGTGTTTCCAGTAAAACAACAGACAGAGGTCATGATGTTTCCTCTGGAATGAGTTGGGTTGTTTGCCTGAAACAGGACTGACAACAGAGCTCCTCTGTCTGCGACGTCTGTGTGAGGCGGAGAGTCAACATGCCAACGTTTACCTCTATGTCTGGTTTGGACCCCTCTCCTTCCCTTCCTTTAACCTGACAGCTGTTTTATGTTTGTTTGCTATTTCACTGGGCTTTCATGGCTACCACACACACACACACACACACGGTCGGGTGGTCGGAGAGGTGAGCCCACCGGTGTTTCAGTGGGAGAAGATGAATGGGATTCACACGCCTCCGAGAAGTGGAAAAGACACGTTAAGTTCAGTGCAGTGTTTCCCTGTTGAAAAGATTTAAAGCAGAGAAGTTGAGGATAAACTTCAACCTTCATAATACAATATCTCAGAAATATCTGACTTGTTCATTATAATGTATTTGAATATAAAGCATAATAGAGATGTTTTTCCTGTGTCTGCTAACAAATGTCAATAATATGGCGAGTAATAGTAACCTTACTGGTGTTCTAGGAAATACACGTATTCTCTTTCCCTGCAGAAAGTAAACAAGGATATTCCCTAAAATGTCAAACTATTTCTGTGTTGTTTCCAGCCATCAGTTGTGGTTTCACCCTGTAAACCAGATGTTGGACAGATGAACATCTGAATGCAAATAGAAATGAAGTAAATTGTGCAACTTTCTATATTAATGTTTTAGTTTAAAAAGGCTGTAGGGAAACTAGACCATTAACAACAGAATAGTCTTAATTTTCTGTGCAACAGAATCATCAAAGGGAAATCACTGATATAAAGTTAAAACATAGAAACTTAAATGCGCATTTTGTTGCAGAAACATGCCACTGGATGGGAAAACTTGAATAACAGAATTATACACATGGATATGTCACTAAAAAATAGATTTTTTCATGTCAATACATTCAATTTAACATATTTTTCAAAGTTTCCTGACTCTTCAAATTAGTGTGGCATGCGGATGAGGAAGAAGAGGAGGAGGAGGAGGAGGAGGAGGAGCAGGAAGGGGAGGAACCCCCCTGGATGAAGGTGTGTGTGATGGATGTCTGACCTGGTTCTGCCAGACCAAAGTGGACTTTGATATTTTCTGCTAATTCTCTCGGCAAACAGCAACATTTAAAGCGCTAAAAGAAACAGCGGCTTCGAGGACACACTGAACATTGCAAATCTTTGCTTCATGTGTGTGTGTGATTTCCCTGCCAAAATAAACCTGTGCTATAATTCGCTTATTATATTTATCCAAGTTATTTTAAAATTACCAACAGGAAGAAGCACACCGGCACTATGTTATTGCCATTTTATCAGTAGTAGTGTCAAAAGCCAGAGGTCTGAGCCTCCGGGTCAAACTGGTCTCCATTTGATCTCTGTCAACTCGTCCACGCAGTCTGGTGATAAATGGGCCGCAGAAAGGGAAGTGCACGGCTCCTGACTGACCTTTGTTTCCTCAAGGTGACATTCTTCACCAGGACAGTTGACTTCCTCACCTGGGAGATGGTCTGAGAATTTCTCACCAGTTTACTTATGGGATGGCCTTTTTCTTGTTGTTGTGTATTTACTGTAGCGAAAGTCCACACTGTCCCACAACAGGCGTGACAGATGTGTCAGGCTGTTACAGTTCCTCGTTTTTGTTTCAGAGTAAAAACCTCCACATCTTTTACATTATCAAGATACAAACTTTAATCAGCAACAGATTGGATCTTATGTTAATATCTCGGGCTGGCTATTATGTTCGTACAACTTTGTACAACTTTACCCTTGCTCTCTTACCATCTCTACTGGTAAATTTCTTCAACTTCATTGTATTCTCACATACATTCAATGCCTTGTTTTAATGGGGTTGGAGTCAACTCTGCCATCTGCTGTTAAAAAAAATATTTTGAACATCAAAATCAAATGTGTACATGCTTACTTTGAAATGATCAACTTGTTTTGGAGTGATTTTGGCACACTGGAGCTTAATCTTCCATTAACAGTTTATGTACCCTAGATAGATGAACATTTATCATTACAAAAAAGTGCAAAAATACATGGGTACACAGTGAAACACACAAATATATATAAACAGTATATATTTTATCCATATATACTTATATAATATAATGAATTGAGATAAGAATAAAATAGAAAAATACATGCACATGATAAAGAAAGTTGAAACAACAAATGTAATGGTTATGTTATGTAAAATGTAATGTAGCCTGCAATGTATAAAACTGATAAATATTTTTGTTTATATTTTATTTAAATATACAAGCATAGAATAAATTATGAAAGGATTTGTAACTTCTACCCCCCCCCCCCCCCCCCCCCCCCCCCCAAAATGATATGTATGGGAGGTTGTGGAAAGTAGTTATGTGTTAAGTGTAGTTAAGTGTTATGTGAGGTATATAACAATATTTACACAATAGCGCATGTTAATGAAAGTTATTTTTGTTTATTTAAATGATACAAAGTGATGCAGTTGGAAAAAGTATTCTTCCTCTTTACCAAATGTTTTTTTCTTTACGATATAAATAGCTAAAGGTCACAGAAGACCCTCTGTAAAAGTGCCAGGCCTGCTAAGCCCCGCCCACTCCTGACGCAGTAAAACGTGATTGGACGTTCTCTGGGGCTACGTCACATCCGGGGTACAAAAGAAAAACCATAACAAACTTGTATGAGTAACTACGAAGCCTCACAGAAACCTGCCAATGGAGGAAGATAACTCCCAAATGCTTCAACATGCCAACTCTGAGTTTAAGAAGAAGAATTTCAAAGAGGCAGAGGAGCTGTACACAAAGTTTATCTCTTCCTGCTTAAAGTCAAGGTGCTCGTCTTTTCCTACAGAAGCGAGTTAGCAGCTAACAGTCAGTTTGCGCTGGTGTTGTTGTGCTTATCTTACATTTACTTCATTTTTCTGTCTTCTTTATCATTAAACCACATTCACTCTTTGTAATAAAACTGAAATGCGGCTGTGTCATGTTTCCTCAGGGCTTGTGAAGCTGGTGATTTGGCCACCGCTTATAACAACCGAGGGCAGATAAAATACCTCCGGGTGGATTTTCATGAAGCGATAGAAGATTACAGCTTCGCCACAGAGGCCGACAGTCAGTTTGAGATCCCTTTCTACAACAGAGGACTCATCCACTACAGACTAGGTAAGAAGAATAGACACTTTCTGGCCTGATAACAGTGAACTGCACTAATATAAGGGAACCAGACAGAGTAATATGAATGACTTCCGCCCATGCCTTTTCATAATAAATGTCTGATTTATGATGTTTTTTACCGTTGTTGTTGTTTTTTTCCAATTAAATCAAGTTCAATCCGATAATTAAATGTATTTAAACATAGATCTGTAATGAATCAACTCGTTATTTGGTCTCAAGAAGAGATAAACTGTGGCCACAGACAGGTGACAAATGAGAGCATGAGGGGTAGCTACCAAACAGATCAATCAATGTGATGACTATAAAATGAATTCAAATCAAATCAAATAAACTTTATTTGTCCCACCAGGGGGAATTTGTCTTGAGCAAGGGAGTTATGACAGCTGCCATGTACAGTACATGTAAAACATCCATACACAGTACATAATATACAATAAAACAGTAACAAAGGCAAACAAATCCAAGAAAAGAGAAAGAAAGAAAGTGCGGGGTGCAATAAATAGAGTAAAATACAAAAACATACTAAAATTAAATCATACAATATACATTAAATCATTTGAAATTAGCTCCATAGTCACAAATTCTCAACTTTGTTTGACATATTAGTCTTCAGTTTGTCCACCAGAACTGTTTCACACGTCATCATAGTTACAGACACTGGCAGTGGCAGCACACAGTTTGTATATATTTACCATCTGTAAATGTGACCTGTAAGTGTAGTCAGAATAGATGCACGTTAATGGAGGAAGGAAATGGTAAAAAGCACTTGACTAACAGACATTTAAGTTCCACATGAGTGTGTGTGTAGTAATAGGATTGCAGTAGAGGTGAAAAAGAAGAAGCTTGTCCTCCTGAGTATGTGACTCTGTTGACCTTTGCAACACAAACTTCTGTAATTATTATTAAAAATAGAATCAGTTATAAAAACCAATAATCATATCCAGTTTTTTATTTTTTATTTTATTTTTATTGTTGACCATGAACACAATGTCATCGATGATAAAGTGTAGGTGTGTTCTTCCTGAGGACACTAGATGGAGCTGTAATCCAGACAGTCGTCATCCCCTCTACTCATGATGCCTAGAAAATGAAACTGCTGGCTCTAAACAAGTCAGTCTGGCATTGCACTACACGTCATAAACTTATACACATTT
Source organism: Trachurus trachurus (assembly GCF_905171665.1). Taxonomy (NCBI): domain Eukaryota; kingdom Metazoa; phylum Chordata; class Actinopteri; order Carangiformes; family Carangidae; genus Trachurus; species Trachurus trachurus. The sequence goes on along the minus strand of NC_139910.1, from coordinate 13,141,206 downwards.
TCTATTTGTTATGTAATCTTACAGGCTTTTTTGACGATGCCAAGAGTGACTTCAAACAAGCATTAAAGCTCAATCCAGAGTTTGAGGATGCCAAAGTGAGTCTACAACAGACACTTCTGGACCAGCAGGAGAAGACAAACAGGGGATACTGACAACATCATAACTGCAGAGTTCATGTTTTATATATTTTTGCAATGTGCTGTCAATCACTGTCAAATTATTTTATGTTAATTTATTTGATTTATTTTGTTATTTAATCTGAGGATGGACAGTTTTATGTGTCACACAAACCTTATAAAGCTTTCTGCACAAAAAAATGATGCACAGCTTAAATCCAGATAGCTGCAAAATGCAAAAATCATTTGCTGTTTGTTCACATAAAAGGAAGGAGACATCCCGCTGGATCAGGCGCGACACCAATATGGATTTTTGTTAAGCAGAGCATCGATGATTCCTTTGCTGCAACGACTCAAGACTTTCAGCCGGGTAAAAAAAAAAAAGTGTAATGACCTCATAAAAGAAAGTATATCACTGTATAAGTCTGTAAGTGGACGGTGCCGACCGATCGACCCCGATGCACCAGGTAAAGCGATGAATCTGGGATTTTTACTGTCAGTAATAAAAGTTAGTGCACCATCTTGGAGACACTGGAAGGTTCGTTTATGTGAAACCATAATCAAGAGTTAATTAATGAAGAGTCTTGGCTGAAAAGGAAAAAACATGAGGATGGTCTTTCCACAAGATGAAGATGAAAACAATACTGTACTTATATATAATAAAATGCATCTTTACTTTGAAACACACCTGTAAATATCCTTTAAATCAATTAACAATAAAACGTTTTTTACTGCACATTTCTAATTCATGCTTGTTTATTTACACACATGCAGCTTCATAGTGTATCAGTCAATCAAATCAAGCTTTATTTGTAAAGCACTTTTCATGCCCACAGCAACTCAAAGTGCTTTACATGATAAAAACGATGAAGATAGGGGATGTATATATAGATACACAAATGCATTCACACAAGAATTTTAAAACACTGGAATGAAAGGCATCGAGGAAACGTTATCTTACACTCAATCATTTACAATGGGGAAAACACTATAAAATAAGATAAAACAGTGAAATGGGATAAAATGAAATAAAAATGAATGCATTAAAATAGAATAGGAATAAAATAAAATAGGTAAAGTATATGTATATTGTATAAATCGATCAAGGGGATAGAGAGATAATGCAATTAAGACATAATAGTTTCAGATATCAGTTAGAAGCCAGGTTATCCCACCTCGCCCAAAGTGAGAGAGACAGGTGTGTGATTACTGACGAGCCTCAGCTGTGCGCTGTGATCAGGTGATATATAAAACACCTGGTGCAGCCTCAGTGCAGCAGACAGCCACTTAGGAGCGGGTTTGTAAGTGGGGCTTGCTGGGGTTTCAGTGCCAAGCTCTGACAGTGGTTTGATTCCTGTGTATTTTTTTTGTTTGGCTGTGAGTGAGTGGACTGCAACATGAGGAACCTTGAACACATGTAAGTTCATTGTCTTGTTTTTCCTTTTCATATTGTATTCTTTTAAGTGTTTGATTGTTTGAAGAGTATCTTGATTGATGTTCTTTTGTTTTTTAAGTTTCTCATGGAACTTGTTGGCTGCGTTAATCATCTTCGGTCAAGCAAGGCCAAATGTGAAGCTCAATTCGCAGTCAAGTAAGATGAATTCGCAGTCAAGTAAGATGAATTCACGTTTAACCACTTCATGTCAGCTCAAGTCAGTTTTACACACTCTGTCTGACCAGTGTTGTGTTTTTTTCTCTCTCTCTAACCAGGCAGTGGTTTAAGGTCAGACTGTGCGGGTAATCTAATGAGGCTGTCGTTGGACAAAGCTCTAGCAGTGGGGAACCAGCTCGAGGTGGAAGCAATCAGTGAGTATAAACTCTGCTAATTGTGAGCAGATTGCTTCATCACTGGGAGAAGCGATCCCTGACATGTTTGCCTCTCCTCCTTTCCTTTTCCAGATGGCACCCGGCACATTGCGCTGACACCCAGCCTGGCTGCTCAGTGTGGATACAGCATGGAGTCTGACCCATGGGGCAACACCAGAATCTACACGTCTCTGATGGGCTGCTATGTGGACAATGAAGTATGTTGAGCTAATGATGATATATCCCCCACCTGTAATACACTTAAGGGCCAGATTTTTAAATGATCTTGGCTTGATCATGCAGGCAGTAGTTGGGATGGGGGAGGGAAAGTGTTTATAAAGTTAATTTCCTGTGTATGAAAGATTTGAGTACTATTGATTTTTGTTTGGCCACATTTTCTAAATTCAGTGAATTGTTTGGTCTCTAAATGTCATGATATGATCAATGCCATTTTCAAATAACTTGCTCTAAACCTGCACATATTAAATATTTGACTCAAGACAGAATCGACAAATCTTCACATTGGAGAAGCTGAAACCAAAAAAGCATTGTCATTATACTATTCATTTCATTTTCTAATGTGTAAAAAATTCTATACATGCTATATTTCCTGTAACAATGCGTTGATTTACAGGATGATACAACATTTAATGTTGGGTTGAGGCTCCAAATGCACGGCCAGAGTCCCTCCGATGTGACCAGTCATGACGTGACTCAGACGTGCAGCTACACCCGCTGGGCCTCCAGAGAGGTTCTCTGCGACAGGAACTACATGGAAGTGGGTTACTGTGACACAATTGCACAACACCTGTCATCAGCTGCTGCAGCTGTGTATAAATCTGGTATTTCTCTCTTTTTTTTTTCCTTAGGTGTCAACCCGCATGGCTACACCTGATGTTAATGCAAAGGGGCAGACTCAGGATGTTCAAGATGTATCCCAGCTCAACACCGTTCCTGAAGTATGTTTAAAAAATCCTCACAATAGGGAAGATGCAGACTTCAGGTTATGAGAAGAATTAAATGTGAGTCTGGGTTTCTTTTCTCAGGCATCAGGCGCAGCACATGGTATCTGGAAGATGACGTTTTTCACTCCAGAACCAGTGACGATGGTGCAGAGGGAGGCCGAACAAGCTGGCTATGCTGCCACGACTACATCCAGCCGCCTGGTTATGCGAAGCCCGTTCAACACGGCAGAAACTTATTCTGAGGATGTAAGCAACCACACAGCTTCTCCTGTGTTTTTATTTATGTTCTGCATCATTATGAATGGGCGTTTGTGTTTTTGTAACACCACTTGCAGGTGGCTGGAGTCCCCATGGAGGTTTTCAGGGCCAGTGTTTACTACAGGGCACCGCATGGTTTGAGTGTTGTGAACGTGGCAGCTGCCTGTCCCACAGGTGAGTCTCACAGAAAATGTCAATGAGTCAAGTCAATGGAAGTACAGTTTAGTCATTGGTTGTGTTGTCATTATCATTAACAGGCGGTGTCCTCTTCACTGAGGATCTAATCTCTTGGCACGTACCTCGCCGTGTGACACCGCTGATGGACGGCAGCTTTAAAATCGTCGAAATGCACATGGGAGTCAACGGGCAGAGGCTGGATAAATCTCAGATGGCCGCACGGGGGTACATGCTATCTACAACAGACTTCCACATCGTTATGGAAATCCCAGTGGGCTCAGTCGATGGTTACTACAAGGTTGGGATATGTGTGTATTTACCATGCAAGACTTCAGGTCACTTGTCCATTTGCATGTTTTATTAAAATGCCATGAATAATTGCAGAGCCATGCCCCAGATTACCAGTACCACGTCACCTTCAGCGTGGAGCCCCTGCTTGAGGTGCTGTGGAGAGCTGATAACCAAGATGACACCAGATACAAGGTTTTGTTCCCCATTACCACCCCTCTGATGCCCAGACCCCCACAGGCCACAGATAGTAAGTCAATCCCCCCTTTTTTTTGACATTTGAAAATCAAGCTCTGTGGAAAAAAAGTGTAGCTCTGACATGTTGTGCTCCACAGATACTGTCCCTGAGGACCAGATGTTCAGCGTTCACTTGGGGGCTTTTCTTCACGACGTGGAGCTCAGGAACATCACCTTTTCCACCGGGGTCCTCACCATTGAGGAAAGCCGAGCCAGAGGCTTCGTCATCCAGGAGCACGGCCAAGCTGACGGCCTGAAGAGCTTCTCTTTGCAAGTGCCCTTCGACGCCGATGTCGTCCTGAAACATGTATGACAGTCATGACAGTTGAATGGCAACATTTCATTTGCACAGGCCGGTGGTGAAGTGCTCTTCAGTCGTGACCTGAGCTTTCTTTGTTCTGCAGAATCCCGAACCATTGGTCACAGTCTACTCCCTTCCTTTGGTGTTTGGGTTTTCAATTCTGCCGGAAGATACTCCTTTTGCCCATCCAGTGGATTTGGAGGCATCTCTACAGGATGTTGGTGAGACTCTCTTAAACGTATTTGGTTTTCTTCCAGAATTAAACAAACAAACCCAACTTAAAGCTACAGTTGGTAAGTTGACAACTCAGCGACTTGGTTGGAAATTTCAAGACAAAACACCGTCGGGTCCCTCTTATGAAGGTTGAAAAGAGGGAGGTGACGGTGTATTGTCTTGAAATTTCCAACCAAGTCGCAGACTTTACTTTCACATCGTCAGCTCACTACGACGTGTAGGAGCTGCGATTGGCTGCTATGTGACTGGTTGAGAAGCTTTGGTCGTGGATTTTGGCAAATACGATCACAGGCTGTAGGTGGAGCCAGAGGAGTTGGATTTTGTCCTACATTACCCTTTAATGTCAGAATATAGTGACGGTTACAGCAAAAATGACTGAATAATCGTTACCAACTGAAGCTTTAATTACATGTTTGACCTCTCCCCCTCAGTGCTGCCCACCATCACTGGCACCTGCGACAGGAATGTGTTTTACGTCAGTGTGAAATATGGGAGTCAAGGCTCTAATTTCCAGACCATGGTTGGTACTCAGCAGCTCACCTCCGAGCTGGGCGAGGTCTACAACTTCAGAGAAAACGGCACACACTTCCACCTTGTGGTTCCCTACCAGGCCAAGGCCAGCGGGTTTGAGGTAGGTCGTGTTACAGGGTTGTTGTTGTTGTTTTTTACAAACTGGCTGAACTCCATCTGCACCAAATAACTTCACTTTCTGTTTTTGCAGCTGATTACCTCCAATTCAGTCAGAGCCCGACTTGACATTCTGCTGTGGGATCCAATCAACAACTGGCTGCTTGGTGATTTCTATTTGGCCTGCAATTTCCCCTTGACGACAACTAGTAAGAGTTTTTATTTTCTTTCTATTTAGCAATGCCCTTTGTCCTCTCAGTGCTACAATGTTTAAAACTTAATCTTAAATTTCTCCATAGCCTGCTACCCAAATGGAACCATCTCTGCTCTGGCTGTGAAGGTGGAATCGGTCCCCAGTCTTGAGCCAGGTCAGCTGACTCTGAAAGACAAATCTTGCAAGCCAGCGTTCAGCGACGATCGATTTGCCTTCTTCTCCTTCAGCGCTGATTCCTGCGGGACCACTAGAACAGTAAGTCACAACACCTTAATTACACTAATTGGTGCCTTTGGTGACTGTATTAATGCTGCCTCATCTTCTTTTCTTTTTTCTAGTTCTTTGGCCACTACATGCTGTATGAGAATGAAATTGGCCTGCCTTACCACAGTGGCCACAAAGGAGCAGCCTACACGTCACCTGTTGATCCTGAATACAAGTAAAGTGACGACTGTTTATCGTGACTTGAGTTTGAACTCTTATGTTCATAATTGTATGTTTTCTCCTGTAGGCAAACGGTTTCCTGCTACTATGTTGTCAACGACACTGAGACGGTTGCATTCAGCTACAAACCGAGAACCATTAACCCAGCAGCAGAGATCGGGACAGGACAGCTGATTGTGCAAATGAGGCTAGCCCAAGGTCAGACCAAAGGGACAACTTTTGACTTATTGGCATGACATCATTTGGCATATTGACAGTATTAAGATATAACTTGTCCCTCAAATGTGAATCTCCTCCTCCAGATTCATCATATGAACACTTCTACGAAGAAGAAAGTTATCCAGTGGTGAAGTTCCTGAGAGAGTCTCTGTATTTTGAGGTGGAGCTGATGTATTCGACTGACCCCCATTTGGAGCTCATCTTGGAGAACTGTTGGGCAACTCTTCATGAGGACAGGACATCGCTGCCCAGCTGGGACATCATTGTGGACACGTAATGTGCAACACAAACTTTACTCTGAATTTCAAAGCTTTTTAATGCACTGAGGGTTAATTGTGTTTGTGTTTTTTTTCCTTTCCCATCAGCTGTGAGAACCATGATGACAGCTATATGACCATCTTTCATCCTGTTGTGGGCGACGCCAGAGTTGCTGTCCCATCGCACTTCAAACGCTTCTCCATGAAGATGTTCACCTTCACTAAAGATGATGAGGTTCTCAAAGACGAGGTAAACGCCCCCCAAATGTTCAAGCCACAGTAGCACATGAACCAGATCCATGTCGCCCTCCTGCCTAAATCCTTCTGTCTGTTCACAGATCTATGTCCACTGTGACGTGGTGGTTTGTGACAAAAGCAGCCAGACAGATGGCGCCTGCAGAGGCCAGTGTCTGCACGGTACAAGCACGAGTAGCTACAGACATCAAGGGGTAAAAGGACAAAAAAGAGGTAAGTGTTCAAATGTTATGGCCAAAACTATTCAATCTAGAAATGAAATTTGTGACTTATACTTCTCTCATTTCCAGAGCAAAGAAGTACAGCCATGAACAACCAGCAACATCTCTCATCTGGACCTATTCTACTGACCACTTAAGACTTCTAAATAAAGTTTCTTAAAAAAAATTACCCAGCTTTGTTGTTCTTTACCTCCAACCATTTATAAATAATTCACTTTACATCTTATCATCCAACTCGCTGCACAGCCAGTCCGAGTCCTGGTGAATTTTGAGGTCTGTGTGACCTTGACTACTGTACCCAGCGTTCCTGCTGCTCCTTTTTTGGACGAGGTGCTGCAGTTTAGACGGATCAACAATAGGTGACATTAGTAAACAAATGAAGTTGCAGCTCCAACAGGCTGTCTTCACAAATTGCTTCAGAAGATTAATGTCACTATACCATGGAGTCCCTGTAGTGCATGAAGTTTCAGCTCAGAGGTTTTGATTGCTTCTGGAAATAAATTTCTGCCACCAAATCAATGAGCAATGGATTAATTTAATGTTTAGATTCTTTCCAAAAGCAATATTCTTCTTGTCCTAATCTAGATTGCTCTGAAGTGGAACTTGTTACACCTAATTGTCTGTAATGGAAATGTCAGTGAGGGCAGACCTCACCGACCTATCGGGAGTGATTTGGAAATGTGTTTTGTTTTAAAGGATGGTCCACATGTTTAGAGACTTAATTAAAATCTGTTTTAGACAACATGCTTTTGACTATACACTAAAGTAATCTTTTCTGTGTCAGGCTGTCTTAAGGGCAGACATCCCTTTGAATCTAGTTTCAGTGTCTGATAACTCTATGAAATTAAGATTCAGTTCACACACTTTAACAACTTTCAGTCCCTTAAAGCAACACGATGTAGTTTTTCAATGTTTCTAAACTCAATGAAGTGGTAGAAAAATAGTTAATAGGATAAATGGTTCCACCGCTGCAGCCTGAACGGGGTCGTGCCGGCTGCAACTACTACCTAATTTTCTTGTGAGGGAAGGAACACAGTGGTCCATGGTACACCGCAGCTCTGCTGAGCTCCAGAGACCCAGCTCAAGCCCAGTCTCCCTGCTCCTCTCACCCACACACAAGCTCCCTGCGCTGGGCCGAACGACTGGCCAGCCTCCCCTCCAAAACTCACCAGATGCTCAGGCTGTGTATAGCTTTGCTTGGCATTGTACCGGCAAGGGCTGTGCTTAGGCTACTGTGCTTCTCTGGGAACAAAGTAGCAGACGGTTGCTCTTCTCAACCAAAGCATCAGTAGCTACTACAAGTCCTACATAGTGCGGCTTTAACTTTAGGACATTTGCCCTCAAATGATACAGAAATCCTGAAGGAGTCCAAATATGTGTCGAGTTTGTTCCAAGGTCAGATCATGAGTTTTAAACTTAGTGACTGATGGTTGGGTGAGGTTCACTATAACAATAGTATATAGAGTCTGGTCCATTTCCTGTAACTGGCTCTGTAAGAGAGACAGGGACCACAAGCCGCATGCACATGGCCAAGCCCAAGGCCACACCGTCTCCAGGTCTGAGGGAGACGGGCAGCTTCTTCTGAGGGTTCACAATAGGCTACATCTGCAACATACTAGTCCTGAGTGGGATTTAAACCCCAGCCTCCCAATTCAAAGTCACTAGCATTACCCACTGACCTATCCAGCTGCACAGCCGGTTGACATCTCCCACATGTCGGTGTTCAGAGAGAGAGATGTGTCTGATTAGCTCTGTACAATATATGACTCCTAAATGAAAGGTTATAGGCACTAAATTTAAGGACATTTTCTAGTTCCTTCTTTTCTGGAGGAGGGTCTGGCAAGCAAGACTTCATTGTAACAGTTGCATGGCTGTGACTTACCATGTTGATATTAGATTTTATTAATCTAGGCACCCCCTTTCCCCAGGAGTTTTACTTCATTGGGTTAAAGTAGAAGTAAGCGATCCGGTCGTTTTGGCTAACTTCTTGTCAGCCGATGGAGTTAGCAGTCCCCGCCCTCGTCCCTACGTCACCACATTCACGCGCATCCCTTTTGGCTGCACACACAGAGAGGACCGCCCCTTTATGCCGTTCTCTCTCCTCATTGGATAAAGGTTGTAGGATACAAGGAAGGTTTTCTCCTCGGCTTACAGCAGAGCAGAGTGACTGACAGACAGTGTTGTGGGTAACGCGTTACAAAGTAGGCTAACGCGTTAGAGTACTTTAATTACTTTTTTCGTGTAACGTGTAACGTAACGCGTTAGTTTCGTGAGTTGAGCAATCAGTAACTTAGTTGTTTTTTTTTTAAAGTAATCCGTTACTTTTCGCCGGATAAGGAAAAGAAAATCCCGACTGCAGCCTGCTTTTTGTCAGACAGACTACTGTGCAACCTGCGGATGTGTCAGCCGAGGTGCACTGCTGTGATGCGTCTGTGCCCTGCTGACCTACGTTACCTATGTGTGTGTGTGCGCACGTGCGTTTCAATTCGCCGGCGAAAAGGACAAGAGCATAACGGTAAAATGCACACTCTGCGGTGGTGATAAGCTTCTATCGACCGCAAAAAAAATCCACATCCAATTTAAAGGCCCCATGCTGTGCACTTTTCTCTGGGTTTATTTACCTGCTGATATCCCTAACAAGATGTATCATTGGTTTTGAGTACCTGTGATCTGCTTAATAATGTTTCTACTGCCCCTTTCTGTTGCCTCTTTCTGGAGCTCTAGCAGGCACAGGTCATTTAGCCAATCAGAAGAGAGAATGAGAACCTCTCCTCTGATTGGCTCACTGTTTTTGAGTTGCATGTGGTCGGGCCAATCACAGGCAAGTAACTGAAGCCTAAGCTGCATTCATAAAAATTGAAAGAAAACAACTGGTCACGGTGGGCGGAGTTACCTTGTGTGTGACATCACAGAAAGGAGGAAGTGCTATCTGCTCGTCTTAAAGAGAATGTTCCTACAAATGGGCGGTGTGTGTTTCTCCGTTTATGACCAATTTGATGCATGGGGCAGTATATACGTGGCCCAGAGACCTCCCCAAGCACGAAAAAATAACAAAAATCACATTTTTCATGCCATGGGGCCTTTAAGGGCCCATTTACATGGATCAGCTCCACGTACGGACCTGCTTCTCCAGCAGCAACAAGCAGCCCGGGCCGGCTCTCAGTGCTCGCCCGCTTTCAGCAGCTCCCTCTCGGCAAGCGGCAGCCCAGTTCTCCCCCGGTCCAACCCGGATCTCTACTCCATAGCTGCCATAGCAGCAGTGTGATACCAGTACATTCAACCGCATTTTTTTTATTTTTTACTTTTATTACACACAAGGCAGGAAGTTCACGTCTCGCCAGCCTCCCTCCTCTCCACACGTGAGTCCTCCGTTCAAACTGACAGACAGATCGAGCAGTGAAGCTGCTGAGAGGGATTCACGGCAATTCCTGAATTTTGATCAGTTCTGCGATCAAAAAAAAAAAAAAAAAACCCGCTATGTGGCATATTTCTGACTGTCTTTCCTGTTATTGTTATCCTGTAGAGTTAATTTGACTGATGTTATTCGTCAGGACGTGCATTTAAAAGAGGCTGTGTGTCAGTCAGTTAAGTTGCAGCATGTACGAGGCGCTGCAAAAGGCTTTTAATTTTTGGTAACGCATGAGTACTCTAACGCGTTACTTTTATTCATAGGTAACGCAGTAACGTAACTGATTACTTTTAATTGATGTAACGTTGTAACTTAATTAACTACTTTCAAAAGTAACTATACCCAACACTGCTGACAGACCCGTGTTTCAGACCAAACACTCCAAGTGATTGCCGTCGGAAGATATAACTATTTAAGACTTATAACACAAATATTCCGCTTACTTCTGCTTTAATGAATATTTAAAAAAATCAATTTGTCCTGGCTTTTCTAAAGTCATTTAAGGCCATTTTAAATTACAATATGTCAGAGGGAAATGTTGCACTTTCTATTCCACTACATTTGCTTATCACCTTTAGTATAACAACCAAAAAACTGGAAGGATTCAAATACACACTTCACTCAGCCCGTCTTGTGTTCTCCTTTACCTTGAAAGAAAAGTTTACCTCAGTTTTAATTGTATAATTTGTATTTCACTTTCACTTCACAACTTGCTGTGTCCCCCAATCTAATTTTAAAGATAATCAACCAGTTCAAGTGTCACTGAATGAACCTCTTCCAAACACAATTTCAGTGAGACAAACAACTCAGCCAGCACACTAATGAGGTACCATTATGAAGGTCAGCTCTCCAAATTGAATATCACCCCTCTCCCCTCCATAGCATGGGTAATATTTCCAAGAAGACAATACTCAGTGTGAACTCTTGTAAAAAAAAAAAAACACTTTATTTTAGGATTCATAGTTTATAAATATGGGTCCTGATGACACTTGTTTGAAACTGTGTCCATCTGAAACGGCACGTCTTTGACCTGCAAAGGAGATAAAACAAATGTGAGCCATTTCTCATTACAGACTGATTTGACACCTTCGGAGATGGGCAGCCTTTCTGTTATACAGAGATCTCAATGCAAGACATATCCTACCTTTTATCGTGTTTTCCTGATTTGAACACGGCCCGTTACAAACTCCACCCAGAGGATTTCTCGGATCACAGATCACCACGTCGCAGTGGACGAAGAGCTTGAAAGGTATGAACAGATATGACATGTACATCTTTATTATATAATCACCATTTCACTTGTGAACCATGAGCATTTCCTAGAGTTGAAATTACCTGGCGACTCAAGTTGTCTTCATCTTCGGCAAAGGCAAACATCTGGACCTCAAAGCGTTTGAAGTGAGAAGGATACTGTACTCTGGCATCAACCCAGACGGGATGAAACACCACCTGGTATGGGTCGACTGGGTTTGTACAGCTGAAACAGAAGAGTTTGTTGTACCTCAACCCACCAAGTTTAGGTTTTTCCATTTCTCACACATAACGCCACATACTAATACAGACACAAATGCCCGCCAAGTTACCCATCGATGATGAGGTTCCATCTGGGTCTGGAGGTCCTGTCATCGTTCAGCGTCGCCCAGCAGTTCTCCAGCTCCAGTGATACTTTGGGATTCTTGGACCTCGTCAGCTCAAACTCAAAATACAGCGGCTGTTGTAAATACTTAGCAACTGGGTAGTCCTCAGGTCTGTGAAACAGGCTGAACGAGTCATCTGAGTGAACAGAGGAAGAACATAGGCGTTAACTTCTCCCAACTTGCCAAGTTTTCCATTGTGATTGAAGCTTCAATGAACTTGTTAAAAGTCCAATTACTTGACAAACTCAATTAGCTCAAAATCAGTTGGAGAGGTCGACTGTCAGTTCACCAATGTAGGAATATCCCAATTGATTTTACATTTCGCATTGTGCAGGTCTAGAAATCCATTGGAGCTAAGGTACCGTATTCATATTTAAGACATAATTGAGTTGTATGGCACCATCATCAAAAAGTTAGGGTTAGAAAATGATGGTAAGTAGCCTACTGATGTTGAGGAACCAGTGTAAACACATTCACTTACCCGTAGCCAGTCTCATTGCAACTTGCAGCTCGCCTTCTGCCTCTTTAGCGAATGGTTCACTCCTTCGAGGTCTGGTGTGGAAGGCTACGGCACGAGTCGTGTTGATGTCGTAGTAGCAATAAACCTTCAACCTGAGTAAAAAGCATGTGATTGACTGAAAAATGCTTTCAATTTTAAGAATCTCATTTGATCATTTTACAAAATGATCAATTATACTTTTAATTGTGTTGCTCATGCAGCTTCAGTTAATCTAAATGCAATTTGTTTGAAAATTGTTGTCAGTTCAGAGCTTCCGGCTGGGCTGCAACTACCCATTTTGATTATTTTAATTCAATTGAATGGTTATCAAAAGGGTGGCACATTGATCGTTTCAGTTCTGTGGTAAAATGTTTGAGATACTCACTCGTAGTCAGGCTCCTCTGATTTTGGATCCTTCATCTTTTCAAGTTCATCTGGCAGGGAGATTTCATTTTCATACAGCATCACATTGGGAAAAAACTAAGAAACAAAAAAAGTGGAAGGAAATTTTAATTTAGCTGGTCAATCTTGGTGGGTTTTTTTCTTTAAAAAAAAAAAAATACATTGGTGCACCTTACCTTCCTGGTAGTCCCACAGGAGTTCCCAGTGAAGACGAAGTAAGCGTATCGGTCGTCGCTGTAGGAGGGACCACAGCTGACGTCTCGGAGGGTGAGCTGACTGGGGTCCAGACTGGGAACCGACTCTAGTTTCACAGCCAGAGCCGTCATGGTCCCATTGGGGAAACACTCTGAAAAACAGGAGGATCATCAATAAACATGTGTTGTGCGTTTTCTGAGTAAAAACAAATGTAATTTTCTCCAAAAACAAACCAGTCAGTGTTGAGGGAAAATTGCAAGCCAAAGAGAAATCTTTGATATTTTTGTTGGTTTCTGGATTCTTCAGAACCACATCAAGTCTGGTCCTGATGGACAATGACTCGACAGCCTGAACAGTTGTCAGAAACCAAAAACACAAGAGTTAGAATATAAAATTCAAACACGTAGCATGATGATCTCTAGTACTGTTGTGATCTTACCTCAAACTCAACGTCAGGGGCTGAAAACGGCACCACCAAGCTCAAGTGTGTGCTGTTCTCCATGAAACCGTACTGCTGAGCCAGACCAGTCGTCAACATCTGTTTACCCACCATGGTGTAAAAATTGGAACCTTGGGTCCCATATTTTACGAGGACATAGAAGTTTTCATGATCGCATCCACCAGAGATAGCAGGAGGAACTACAATAGACAGATTTTGAAAAGATTGAACAGTTTAAAAACAAAAAATGCAATTAAAAAGGCCACATCGAATGGAGAATGCCTTTTAGCCTGTCATGCTGATCACATTGGCAAAACTGACACACTGCTATGCTTCTACCCAGAACAATATTTGGGGTAGTCCTATTGTTGTGGACACAGTATTTCAGTGTGGTGAATCTACTTTTGAATACATCCATTATGCCAGAGTACCGACCTGTGTCTACCAATTTAGCTTCCATATAGGTCGTGAGAGAAAATGGAGTGAACTCTGGCAGGACCAGCAGGCCAAAGGTCAGGTGGAGAGAGTACCCCGTAGTCCCCTTTCCTCTCTGTTGGAAAATGGAAGTAAATAAATAAAATAACAAGCAACCAAAATGTGTAAAACCCTGCACAATTATCTCCAAATCCCACGCTGCAGTTAAAGCGTATACCATTTGTTGTACGACCCGGTCTGTGAAGGGCACGTGAAGTGTGAAGACCTTCGAGCTGCCATTAGGGGACATGTGCTCAAGGACGTTAAAGCCTCTGGCGATGCAGTCTGCCACGGACAAAACCTCAGAGGGGAAGGTAATGTTCATTAGTGCCACGTCTGAGCCGAAAGGCCCGAGCAGCACCTTAAATATCCGCTCCCCTGGAACAGTTTCTGGGAGGAAGGAGGGAGGGAAAAGCAATGAAGGCAGCTCGCAACGGATTAATAATCACGAAACACCGCAATTACAAGACTCACTGTCAATAACTTGTGGCGGTTGAGGCAGCAGTGGTGTGGTGATGGGGAGGAGGACTTTGTATCTGGTGTCTTCGTGAGTGGTTTCTTCAGCCCAGAGCATCTCGATCATTGGCTCGATTGTGTAAGAAGTGAGGTACTGATCATCCAGGGCATGACTCTGCAGAATTTTTTGACATTATGTGCATTTAAAAAAAAAGTTTGACCTTACCTTAAAGGGATAGTTCAACATTTTGGCAAATTGGCCCATTGCCATAATCCCTATAGTCATAGCAGTAGGTTCGTTATCTTTAATTGTCGGTGCAAGCTATTTTTAGAACGAGCTGCTCAGAGCTACGTTACGGAGGCTAATGGGATTTCTTGGTTTCCCTCATCAAATACACAATCCAACAACTCCAAAACGCTGTGGTGGACAAGTTGTGACCTGCACATTCACCACGCTTGAGATAAACTGCTTGATGAAAAATTGCCCCTGACAGGAACACGCATCAGTGGTTTTGCATAAATTTACCTCTAAAAACAACTCTGTCATGTAATGTTCTATTATCTCATAGCGTGGTGAATGTGCAGGTCACAACTTGTCCACCAGAGCATTTTGGAGTTGTTGGATTGTGTATTTGATGAGGGAAACCAAGAAATCCCATGAGCACCGACAATTAAAGGTAACGAACCTACTGCTAAGACTATAGGGATTATGGCAATGGGCCAATTTGCCAAAATGTTGAACTATCCCCTGCAAATGTCCGTACCACCGACCTTAAAGTGACCGCCAACGGCCCCGACAGGAATTTCGACGATGACGTGCTCGTCGTTGATGAACATGGAGTATTGTCTGGCCGCCATCTCAGCAGCGTCCAGCCTCTGGCCGTCGATGCCCATGTGCACCTCCAACAGTCTGAACTGTCCGGAGGAAACGAGCGGGTCGATGTACTTGGGCAGGTACCAGGTAATCGTGGTGGGAGTAAAGAAAACGCTGCCTGGACAGAAGAAATTATAACATCAAGAAAAATTAAACTGGCAGTGGCAGATTTTGGAAGCCATAATCAGAATTTCAGAGACGCTGGATCGTGAGTTCAAGTCCACTCTCCTCAGACAGTTTTGACTTGATGCCAATAGAAAAGTTAGTTCAATTGCCATTTTCTCATTTAAGTAATGAGGGCGGTTTCCAGAAATGTCAAAACATCCTCAACTTTCAAGTTAAACACTAATCAACTCTCGTCTTTACCATGTTTAATGTTCCGATCTGACATGATCCCATTGTCCCTGAGCGATGGCCCCATTTACAGATCTCCAAATATTTTCCTTACCCTCTTGTACTGGACAGGCAGCTGCAACATCGATTTGCGTCGCCAGCCACTTCTTTTCAAAGATGACAAATGCTTTGAGCACCGTCATAGGCACTCCTGCTACCTGCGGGAGTGAGAGCACGATGTGTAAACGCTTTTGTTTACTTCATTTAACACCTTAAATGGCATGACACCCTTGCATAATGCTGGAGCAAAGGATTATCTGAAGGGCCAAGAGTATCTGGGTAATTTAACACAGTGCAGAATGTAAATAAGAAAGTAGCCTACTGGTGTATTTATCTGTGCCAGCTGGATTTGAGACAAAGCAATTCATTTAAAAAGGCAGTTTGATCACATTGTGTGATCTAAATATTGGAAGGCTGGAAGTAGTAAGTAATAAGTCATCTAATCGGCTACAAGTAATTTGACCAGAGGGTGAGATGGGAAATCAAGCGGCGTAGTGAACTCAACTCACGCTCTGGGTGTAAGTTTCAGGTGCGGTCGTGTGGCTTCGCAGAACGAGCCTTGAAGGAGTGTTCGCCATCCCATAACCACTCCTCTGGGCCTCGGTCACAGTCATCATCTTTTCCACAGGAGTGTAAAACACGAGTGTTGTGATCCTGAATCCGGCATCAATGGGCCTTTTCTGTGAGGCAAGTATAAAGAAATGTCATCTTCCCAGGAAGAAAATGTTCCCAGAATATAAATATAAATATATACTATATAAAAAAACATAGACAGACAAAATTAGCTCATCTAACCTCTGCAGCTCGTCGAGGATCACCAAACTTTGAGTTAGCCCCTGGGAGGGGATTTCCAGGCAGAGCATAATCATCTGGAGCTGCCCTTTTCACAGACACCTACAGTAGAAAGGAGGCTGCTCTGTGAGTGATAATCCATCTCTCCCTCTCCCCTCCACATGCACCAGCCTTGATGCTTATATGAGACATAAAGCCACTTATCATACAGACTGAAACACGACCCCCCGAGAGTCCTGCAGCAGCGTTCACTTGCCTCCATATAGTTACGGTTACAGACAATTTCCCTGGAGGCCCAGGCGGGGTAGTGGCAGGTTTCAGCCACCTGGTACTCCTCATCATCGTCAGCCATCCGGTTCCCATGCAGTCGAAGGCTCAGCGTCGTTGTGAACGTTTTATCTCCCTACAAAAAAAACACACAGAAGGGGGAACTTCAACTCCACATTAGGACACATTAGATTCTGCTTTACAAAGATTTAATCTCTGGTCTTGTTACCACATTTTGAGCAAAGCAGTTTTGAATGGAGGCATAAATCATGGTGTTCCCCAGCTGGTCTGTCTTCATGCTGAAGCCACACTGAGACGCTAAAAGTGGTGTAAGTTCGACAGCAGTGTCATCTGAAGAGAGAGGGAGAAGGTGGTTTGAGAAAATGTGAGAGTAAAAAAAAAACCAAAACCAAAAACAATATTCAGAATTACTCACTTATGACAGCAGCAACTTCAAGAAGATTTCCTCCAAGTTGTCCAACATCCACACGCATGATGTTCCCCAGACATTTTGAGTTGATTCCTGGGATTAAAGATTTACATTATTATCACGCTAGCAACTGACTTTCAATGTGTTTGAGGAACAAAATGGACAAAAACCTACTTATAGATGCCGTCTTTTGAGCTGCTATGTGCACCACTGCTATCAAGAGAGTAATCCACCTGAAAGAGGTTGAATCATTGTCAGATAAATCAAATCTAAAACTGTGAACGTGTGAAAATTTGGTAAGAACAAAACACTACAAACCCCAATCCAGATAAATAACCCATGGCGCGTGTGGTGGCAAACTGGTAACCCCCTCTGCTTTTGCAGCTTTTATTGAAGTTTGTGTTGGAAATAAACTCCACAGGCCTTGAGGGAGGTTCCTACTGAAGAAATACAGCCACACACAGGTGGCTCCTGTTACAGCCTGATGGAGATAATTGAGTGGCCTGTGATCTGGACTGAACTGAATCTCATCATGCACCAAAAGGGAGGTTTTCAATTTCAGTTTCAGTACATTTTTATTGTAAATTAGTTTTTCCCAAAGATCCTGAAATTGCACAGCATTATATACTGTAGATGTTTGTTAAATTATAAACTGTTTGTATGAGGGGGATGGATAATGGATAATAAAATAGTTTCAGCTTTTTGTGTAATAAAAAAATTAGCCTCTATATTCCACCACACTGCACCTGCACTACATTTAAAATTATGATCTTAATTTCCCCCAATGAGACACAAAAATGTTAAAATGCCACATTAATTTTAGGACCGGTGCAGAAATAGTCCACAACACTGCCAGGGTTTGGAGGAAGTAGTTTTCCGCCATAAGCAGAGGATGTTTTTTATTGAGGTAATAAAAAGACAGAGAGCGCTCTCAGCGAGGGCACAGAGGTTAGATGGCAGAACTTATCGCGTTGTCTCACAGATTACAAATTGTCAGCCATGTTTGGTTTGTATCTGAACTCTCCACAGCTTTTTCATCATGCTGTTACAATAAAGGTATGTCGTATTTGGCTTTTGCTGCCAGATACAGTGTTACTTACTGCCTAGTGTTGGCAGTTGGCCTGCGAGCAGTGCTTTTTCACAGAGGATTGAAATGTCAGTGTGTGATTTTTCTTATTTTCTTTCCTCCTCCCTCCAGCATGCAGACAAAGCTGTGGTCAGCTGCTTTTAGTTGCAGTAGAGTTTCAGTTAAAAACAAACCAGGTGCTTTTATTTCCTGATGAAACATTTAAAACATGACATCAATAGGTGGAGCAGAGCAGCCCTCACAGGAGGAAGGTCTGTGATCTTTTAGAGGTTAGATATCACAACTGAACTATCGCTGCCTTCAGAGATGTTACGCACTTAACATAAAACCACTGTAATATTACAGTAGGGTGTTCCTACATATGTGCAGTCTCCCTCCCCTCTCCTCTCCTCCCTCCCCTCTCCTCTCTCCTCCTCTCTCCTCCTCTCTTGCCCCTCCCTGTTCCCTGTAAAAGGGAACAAACTGCTGCCGTGCGGCTGTCCTGCGTTCAGCTCTTCTTGTCCTGTCCGTGAAGATGCAGCGCCGCACTCCCTCCCTCCGCTGACTTGCTGTTTGCAGCTACAAATGTGAAAACTAAAACAACCGGATAAAAGTTATTTTCATGGAAAGAACGGCTCCAAGTGCAGGTAAGCTGTAGTTTTATGTTTTTATTTAAGTTAGCCTCAGAAACAGACTTAAGTACCTGACTTATTAGCAAAAAAGGCTTTGATACAAAAAAGGAAAAAAGTTAGATCTATATTTTATACAAAGGTCAGCACAGTGTGCATGCAAACTAGCAGGCTGGTTTATTCAGAAAAGGCTCTGAATTGCCCACAGGACAATACACACTACTATACAGGAAAGCAGACAGTCGTTGGAATAATGTGCGGGTTCAGTTTCAACTTGTTGCCTCTCATTTCCTCTGAGTTAGTCTAGTCCGCTCTGTAATTTGATTCTTCTGGTGATAATCCTGTTCTTGAGCCCTTCAAGAAGTGACAGTACCTCACGCCTCTTCACTCACTCCAGCACAAGCCATTTCCTGTGTGTGCTAATATTGATTTTTTTTTTCTCCTTCAGAGGACTAATGTGTTCTACAAACTGTGCTGGCAAATATGTCTTGATAGGCATCCGACCACATAAATGCACCTCTCTCTCACGTCACCGTCCTGGCTGACTGTGGATGTTTGTAGTTCATTTTCTTGTCATAAAGAAATCAATAAACTGATTGACAGACTTCTTTTTTGTTGTTGTTGTTCTAATGCATGGTTCGTCAGGACCATGGGGTATGGGCAAATCCTCCACCAACGTGGGAACAAGGAGGACCAGGTCCACCTCAACGTGGGAGGGGTACGACACGAAGTGCATCCTGACACACTGCTCCGCTTCCCTCACACGCGCCTGGCTCGCCTCCTCCGCTGCCAAAGCGAGGCGGCGATCCTGGAGCTGTGCGACGACTACAGCCCGGCCGAGAGGGAGTACTACTTCGACAGGAGTCCCCGGGTTTTCCTCAGCGTGCTCAACTTCTACCAGACCGGACGCATCCACATGATGGAGGAGCTGTGCGTGTACTCCTTCAGCCAGGAGATCGAGTACTGGGGCATCCAGGAGCTGCACCTGAGCCCCTGCTGCAGCTACTGGTACCACGAGAGGAAGGAGTACATCGAGGACCGGGACTGGGACATCCGGAGCGACGACCAGCAGCCGAGCTTCGACTCGTCTTTCGAGGAGCTCTCCGCTCTCGATAAGGATTTGGCCAAGTTCAAAGGCGCCTGGTGCGGCGAAGTGAGGAGCTACGTTTGGCTCCGGCTGGAGGATCCCGGCCACTCCACAGCCTCCAAGATCATCGCCGTGGCTTCGCTCAGCGTGGTCTTGACCTCCATCGTCGCCATGTGCGTCCACAGCATGCCCGAGTTCCAGCGCGTGGACGACAACGAGAGGCCCATCGAGGACCCCGTGCTCGCCTACCTCGAGGTCATCTGCATCATCTGCTTCTCCGCCGAGTTCATCCTCCGGCTCATCGTCGCGCCCTCCCGCAGGAAGTTCCTCGGGAATCCCTTGAACATCATAGACGTCGCTTCCATTTTGCCGTTTTACGCCACTTTGGCTCTGGAGACGGCCGACGAGGAGGCGGCGGAGGAGAACGAGGACCTGCAGAACGTGGGGAAGGTGGTGCAGGTGCTGCGTCTCATGAGGGTCCTCCGAATCCTCAAGCTGGCTCGCCACTCCATCGGGCTGCGGGCGCTGGGAGCCACCGTTCGCCACAGCTACCACGAGGTGGGGCTTCTCCTTCTCTTCCTCTCGGTGGGGATCTCCATCTTTTCCGCGCTCATCTACTTCGCGGAGAAGGAGGACCCGGACACAGATTTGGGGACCATCCCTTCAGGTTGGTGGTGGGCGACCATCACCATGACCACGGTCGGCTACGGCGACACATGCCCAGTGACGCTAGCGGGGAAGATAGTGGCCACCTTGTGTATCATCTGCGGCCTGTTGGTGGTGGCTCTGCCCATCACCATCATCTTTAATAAGTTCTCAAAGTATTATCAGAGGAACAAAGCCATGGAGGGACAGTGTATCGAGAAGCCCGAGAGACAGGACCCAGAGCTGCCCTATTATAACATCCGAGACTTGTTCGCAGAGAGCGTGTACCCCTTCATTGGGAGTCTCGCCTTCAGGAACAGTGCAGCGAGCAGCGCAGGGGACGATACAGATGCCTCCAGTCTCCAGGACATCGAGGTGTACGATAATGACACTTGTGAAAATGGAGCAGCCAAATGAGATCTCTGCCATCTCACCAATAAGTGTCGCTCCCTTTATGACTGCAAGTCACTCCGTGCCTCTCAGGGCAGAGCGCTCCATCACTGACCCTGACTTCCTTCACTGTCTTCCTCCTGCAATTTGACAGAGAAATATAATGGCCATGATATTTTTATTTTTTTTTACAAGGGAAAAGCTTGTGAAATATACAGCCTCGCTAAAACCAGGAAACCCAAAGGGAATTATCTGATCCTTGCTCAGAGGTTTGAAAGCCCATTTTCTGCTTGAGAAAACTGCAATGATGCATGTAGGAGGCCATAATGTTAATGTTTTTCAAAGTAATGTCCTGTATTGATTTGTCTGAGAGTTCGGCAAATACAAAAGTCTAGAATGACAGCAACACTGTGAGACGATGCTTTTGAAAATGGTATAATAGATCTCTAAGTTGACTGATGTTGCACAGCCTGCATGAACAAAAATAAAAAATAAACATAATATAAATAGTTGCGTAGATTTATGCAGTGTCCCTGATGCTGACGGAGAGAGGCCGCACATCTCTCTCTCAGAGCACTGTGGGAACGCACTGATATGCCAGGTTATTGTTGTTGAATTTTTTTTTTGTTATGGACAGTTGTGTTGGCATGCTGGGTGACTCCAGGGGGGTAACTCATGTTGACATGAAATAAAAACTCAGTGAATCAGAAGAAATATGCTTCTCATTTGTCACTGGGCGGACAGTCGATCGAAAAAAGGGTTTTAAATTCATGTTGACAGCGTTTTATTAATCACCGAACGTCTAAAGATTAACAGGCCATGTGCAGTTTTCCACATTGATTGCAGCTCTGGCTACATTGGCTCTAAAAAATCTGCATGGAAACAACCACTGACAGCATATTTCTTTCTGTCTTTCTGTCTTTCATGGTGAAATGTGCTGAAAACATAGAGGGAAATTTCTTTACCTACCCAGTCCTGTCCTTTTCATGGATTTCCTGTCCTGTGCTATCATCGCCGGTTGAATGAATTTCTGTCCTATAGAGCCAGAGATGCAAAAAATCGTTCCTCTGCAGGGGTCTCAAAAGTGCTCTTGCAGTCGACTAGAAGCATCTTTTCTCAAAGATAACACATACTTCTACTTGAAACAAACAGGGGGAAAAAATTGATGTTACTTGTACCATTTATTTTCCGGTTGGATTTAAAGTTCAGGTGGTGTCTTATATATATATATATATTGGCTGAATTTTATGGCAAAAGAAACCTATAAAAAACGGTATTAAACCCTGCAGCTGGTTTGGTTTGTGCGGTGATACACGGTTTTTACTTTACAGCGGCGTGTGTAAAGGTTAACTGCAGACTAACATGAACAGATTAGCCTATTACTCACTGATTATTTGTTGATAGTTGTAAATGAGTTTCGATTTACTGGGCTTCAGGTGTGAATCACACACGAGATTAGCATATTGCTTTACCCACACTTTCTGTGTTTTAATTTTGTCAGCTGCCATTTATTGTAATGGGAAGGAACTCGTGCTGACATGTATTGATTTCAAAGGTATAGAGCATGTTTAATGCTATGCACCCAGATCACAGTACATGGATTAAACCTGCCAAAATGTCCATCCAAAGAGAAATCAGCAGGTTTTATCAGATGAACAAATGAGCAGGAAATTATATTGAGTTATTATAATTATGTGTATATATAAGAGATCACTGACAGACAATGCTTCATTTTAAGTGCTTACAAGCCCAGATAGATTGGGAAACACTGCAGTGACAAAATAGAAATGTAGGTAGTGAGGGAACAGCGCTTGAGGCACTGCTGGATTAAAGTGTAAACAGAAGTGTAAAAATGAACTATGGGGGCCATGAAATGATAATGGATGCAGATGACGGTCATTAGGGCCGCCAGACTGACACTGTGACTAATGCTGTCACATTAAATGTCCCAAAAACACCTTTATTAGAATAAAAGACTGTTGTAAAAGTTCAGAAAGCTGTAACTTTCACTCACAGGGTAAAGTACGTGAGGTAAAAACAAGAATGGCAGAACTGGTGGAAAAACAACATCTCAATTGATTTCTACTCAGACGTTGAGTTTTAAAGACTCTCGGGGAACTTTGTAATCTTAATTCAGTATTTGTGTGGTCAGTGATGATATGATGTCTTTGTTCTGAAGGATCTACCACACGTGATTGCAGCAGCAACAGATAATGATGTTTCTGCGTTCCTCGTCATTACTCCCAGCCTCGTGACTGGAGGCTGTTGCTTCTGTTGAGGGAAGTGGATTTCAATATTCTGTCACTTTGCTGCCGGCAAGAATGCATTTAGTTATTGAGCTTATGTCAGGCTGTGTATTTTTTTATTTCCCATAATTTTCCACAGCTGCCGGTGCCTCCGACATTTGACTTCCCCAAACTTTATTATGAGGGGTTGCTGTAGCTGTTACAATTGGTTTGTTTGTTGTTAGTCTGCAGTATTGGCTGTACCTGAAGGGTACTTAAAGGAAATGAGATGTATCCCTACTATCCTGAATAGCATATAGCACAATCTTTTTAAGTGAAATTTGACATATGGGGGAAAAAACCATATGTATCTTGTCTCTGCATAGTCATTTCCTCCGTATGAGTCTTCTTTGAGACAATCTTTACATCACCGTTAACAACCCACAGTGGGATTGATGAACGCAATGTAGCTATTGCATGGAAAAAGGGAGGAACATGGGTCACAGGGGGGGCTTGCGATATATTTATGACCCAGTCCTTCATGCAGGTTCATCTGTAGACATGTCATTAATCTGTCACCTGTGCTGTGTGTACTTAACAAAAAGGAAATGTACTTATTACAGATGTGGCTTCTTTTTTTTTTTTCTAACGCCATATGTGGCCCTATACAGGATGTGAAGGACACCGGTCAGGTTGTTATTAATGTAAAGAAGAAATAAGAAAAGCCAATTACCTGCTATAAGGTCACAGCAAGCGTGTCAGCACAAATGTCACTGTGGAAGAGTTATGTTTCAAAATTCCCCTTTAGGCCTTTTTCTGTCCTTAATGAAACAACAACCTTCGTTATATTAAGGCTGAGGTGAAGTTGCCTCCCACGGTTGTTCTGCCGGGTCAAATGAAGTCTTAATCCGAGCTGACTGGATGTGGTGGAGCATTTTAGTACCAGGATAAAAGGTGTCACTGAACAATTGAATTCCTGTCAGAAAGACTGTGGTCAGTTACGCGAGTGGGAAGTAAAAACAAATCGATACACTTTATTTAAACAGCTTTTTCTTATCTTTCTTGCTTTCTTTCTTTTTTGCTTTATTCTTTTAGACTTATATTTGTAATCACTGGCCACTAGGACTTTGATGGTGATTTGAGGTGAGTTGTCTCTGGGTGCAGGAGAGACAGTGATGTTTCTTAGTTCTGCACCGTTGTCAGGAGGGGATACTTCTGCAGAGTCTGCTGGACATTAATATTAAACAAAAGTCACTGCAGAGAATGATGGAGCGACCTGACTGTGGCAGACTTTCACACTGCTCATGTCATGTGTGCAGTCTTTGGTAGACCGATTGAAGAGGTGGGGAGAGAAAAAAAAAGTCTTTCCTTGAAAACTCTGACATTTGTTTGCAGGTAATATGAACTCAGTATATTACACAAAGCCTAAGGGGCTGTAAAGGCATTTGTCCCTGAACCTCACACAGCAGGAAAAGGTCACTGCGTGCTGTGATGAATGTGCAAACGGGAAATTGGACTGCTATAGTTGGTTGCACAAGCTTAAACTTTGCTTGGTTACAACATTAGTGTTCAAATTAAATTTTAGTTTACACCTAAAAGCTGCAGTGTGGCAAAGTTTCTAAAACTAACATTAGTTTAACTGCTACTGTATGATGTAGGCCTAAACAAAACAAACTGATTCAATATATTAAATTATGTAATTATGCTAATAGTTTAGCCTAATTTTAACGATTTAGTCTGTGTTAGCAAAAAGACTATTGCTGTGTCTCAATATGCACACATCCGTAGCAGTGTTGTTTTCGTTAACGATGACGATGACGAAATATTTTCGTTGACGCCCCTTTTTTTCATGACGATAACGAGACGGTGACGAGACGAACATGGCTCTCTGATGACGAAAACATGACGAGACGTGTGTGAGTTTTCGTTGACGAGACGAGAACGGACGTAAATGTTAGTGGTCGGGCTGTTATCGCCTCTACATTCCATATTATGGATTGTCATTACTAGCTGCACACGATTTAGCAACGGCTCCGTCAACAACAGAACGACGCTGCTGAGACGAGCCGCGGTGCGCCGCCGCCCGGTGCTTGTGATCAGAGCGGCAGAGAGCAGCAGGCAGTGATCCGCTGCTCTGGTGACCTCGGTCAGTGCGGTGCAGCCGCTCCGCGGCGCTGACGGGTGGTCAGACGTTCAAATGCACGACATTTCTGCTTATTGTGCGTGTAATCTGTCCATTAAAATCAACAAGTGTCTGCAACACTGCTGCATCCTTGTGTGGTTACGCCCACCACCTGGCATGCAGCGCACATTCTGCTCAACACACCTGCCGTCACTCCATCAGAAAAAAAACTGAATGCACTACTGTTACCACTTTATCTGTGTGTAGGCTAATGGATAATCCTTAGACCATAAAGTATTTGGCATTGGGTGGAAACATTATGTGTAAAACCATTCCTTTATTGAATTAATTTGTTGAAAGACTTTTTTTTTTTTTTTTTACTGAAACTGACTAAAACTAGACGAAAACCTTGTTGAGTTTTCGTCGACTAAAACTAGACTAAAACTATCACATATAGGAATGACTAAAATTGACTAAAACTAATAAGTATTTTCGTCAAAAAGACTAAGACTAAGACTAAATCTAAAATGCCTGCCAAAAACAACACTGATCCGTAGGCTACTTAAACTTTCTATTTTGGGTGTCCAAGAGTGTTCAGTTAGCAAAATGCAGTGAAGCCTACTGTTAGTGCCCGCGGATGGTGCACGAAACGGTCAAAAAGTTGAGTGTGGAACGATGACAGTTCTCACACACAATAATCGCCATCTTGTCTACGTAGCAGAAGGGGACGGACTATGTTGTACGTTACAAATGTTACAAATGTGTGGAAAGACTACTGGGTAAATTTGGTGTCCAATGTCCATGGCTGACAATATCACCGACTTAACATTGCCCACCGAACTAACGTTGCATTTTGCAAATATTTACAACTTGTTAAACCTCTGACCACACATCTAATGCTAAAGTCTTCCACAAATGTAGACAATTTAACACTCATAAACAACAAACATACGCCATAACAAGCTAAATGCGGCAGATACGGTTCATCAACTGATGTTGGCAGTAACACAATTCAATGGGCAAATGGCCGATCATCATTTCGGGTAGCTTACAGTAACTGCACAACGACCGAATTCGATTCAATTTGAGACAACACTAACCTGTAGAAATGTGCACACTACAGAAGTAAGTGTAGTGTAGCCTACATAGGCTTGCTACTTGCTACATGGAAGTGTACTAACAGAAGTATTCGAATTGAGATGCAGGATCTTCCTCTTCTTCTCCAGTGCACAAATACTGACACAGAAACACATTTTCACCTCTCACACACACACACACACACACACACACACACACACCAGAGCTTTCATTGAAGTTAGTTTTCATTAAATATTTACACAACAGCACAAGAACAGCCATCTGTAGAGTTGTTATGTAGCTAACGAAGGTAGAGTTGTTATGTAGCTAACGTAATGAAGCTGGTAACCCACATGAGCCATTTACACTGAACATGAAGCAAAAAAAAAAGAGGGGGTTTTATAGCAAATTTGATTTGATTTGACCTTTGGTCAGAGTGATAGGCTATTTGATATAGCCTACATATTATCTGTGATGATTTTGAATTAGATTTCATATAAACAACAACAACATCACCATAAATTATTAAACGTTATGCTAGGTTAGCATGACCAGATGTTTCCCACTTATTCTACACGAAATAGGCCTAGACTACTAAGTCCATGAGCACATAGAAATCTTGTAAAACAAAGTACCACCCAAATTTATTAAGTTTTTGCTATTTTAAAGCAGAAGTGAGTGATCCGGTCGTTTTCGCTAATGCTGCGTTCCAGGCAGGCTTTTGAAATAGTAAATTACAGCTTCAAGTCACAACTTACGACTTTGTAGCGTTCCAGGCAACCCACTCGTGTTTTTCCGACCTGTTTTACCGGTGAAAGTCACTATAACGGCCACTC
Organism: Trachurus trachurus; assembly: GCF_905171665.1. Classification (NCBI taxonomy): domain Eukaryota; kingdom Metazoa; phylum Chordata; class Actinopteri; order Carangiformes; family Carangidae; genus Trachurus; species Trachurus trachurus. The sequence goes on along the minus strand of NC_139910.1, from coordinate 13,114,243 downwards.
GTAACTTCCGACCGGTGAACTCGTACCAGATCGAACTGGTACCACTTCACGGTCGGAAAAATACGAGTTTCCTTGAACGCACCATAACAGTCCTCGTCGCTACGTCACCACATTCACGGCGTTCCTTGGCTGCACACACAGCCCTGCATGCCGTTCTCTCTCCTCATTGGATAAAAACTGTAGGATACGATAAATGTTTTCTCTTCGGCTCAGAGCAAAGCAGAGGGACTGAGAGACCCGTGTTTCAGTCCAAACACTCTATGTAAGTGATTGCTGTCGGAAGATATAACTATTTAAGACTTATATTAACACAAATATATCACTCACTTCTGCTTTAACTATACTAATTTGCTATTCTAACTATAGCCTACTGTAGTAGGCCTTTTTTTAACCGTTACATTGTCTTCCAGTGTGTAGCCCAGCTGACTTTACGCATTAAAATGAGTGAATGAAACCCAATACCTGATTTCATCAAGTTTGATGAACAATTAAAAAATGTACTGTAATGTGAGAAAACGTGGGGGTGGTACGGGGTGATCTAGCAGCGTGCTTCAACATTTATCATGATAATGATGCACATCTAAAAAGAAAAGATTTGTTTCTACGTTGTAAAATGTTAATGAGCTGGAACATGACTGTGTGATGTCTGTCTAGGAAACGAAAAAAAAGCATTTTTGTGTCTCCTGAAGTGAATCAAAGACTGAGCTGAGCTGAGGGGGAAACAGTTTTGATGTTTCTATTAGGCTCTGTCGCTAATTTATTATGTTGTGATCACAGTCATTACATGGTACAGCTCACCACAGAGTACAGCCATATCACTTTCACTCAGCCGTTACCAGCAGCTGTGTGGTTTCAGCTCAGGGTCACATATAACAACCAAGCCACTTTGTTTATATTTGGATTTTTTTTTCCTCCTTCATGCAGGTTTATTACACTGAAGCTGGATGGATATTGTTATTGTTCATGTCCATAACCATATATTACAGAGAAAGGCTAACTTTTTTTTGTCTGTGCAACACATAAATCTGCTATAACTCAGTCAGGCAAAACCCTTTTACGTTTGTTTACATTTATACATTGCGTAAAAGCTTCGAGTTAGTGAACTTATCCTCTAACCTGCCTCTGCACCTCAACAAACCAACAAAAAAGAAATTTGTCAGTGCCATTGCATATTAATAGGTTAAGAAAAACACACAGTATTTATTAATTTAATGTTTATTTTTGAAGCATCAAGAACATGGACCTACGCCACATACCGCGGCATTTATAGCCCAAGCTAGTCTGCAACGCCTGTCCCTAAATGGATCCTTATATAAATACACAACTAAACTAACAGGAAAAAAACCCTTGGCTCAAACATCAGTACAACACAAACACCATACAGTGCTTATACAAACGTGAGTACAAGAGCAGTCTACTTTGAGAAGACTAATGTAGAATTGGTTCAATTCAATTATTCTCCATTAAGCTTTAAATTTAATTGGTCAAACAAATGAAAACCACAATAGATCAATTAACTAGAGTCAATATTGACTATTGCATGATGTAAAGTGGATTTAATAATTGAAACATGAAAAATCTATTATTAGAAATCATAGGATTCACATATCAATTGTCCCAGTTTGACAAAAAAAAAAAAAAAAAAAAACTAAGGCCAAACTCACTTTCACCTCACCTTGGACATTGCAGTGTGACTTATCCAATTAAAGACCAAGGGAAGACTGGAGCGTTTCAATTAGGCTCTTTGGGTACGCCTATTGTCCACCATTACAGTCATGCAGCGGAAACCCTCAGCAAATTACGAAGGCAGAGATAAGAAGATAATCCAGCGTCCCATGTGTGGCCTTGTGTATCTCTCTCACAGGGAGCTGGGTTGAGGCCTTTACACCGCCTGACCTCAGTCCTCTCTGCTCTCAGCAGCACGACTCTCTGGTTCAACCCCCTCACAGCAGCATCAGCTCCTCTGGGACCGCTGGTATTTGCCTTTGCAGACAGATTCAATTCCTGGTTGTTTTGGACAGGTTACATGAGGTTACAGCCTCAACACTGCAGGGCTGCAACAACAACCAAGATTACACGCAGTAAGAAGAAGACACTGTAATGCTCAGATTTACTTGTCATTTAAAACTGTGCTATTAGTTATCAGTGATATTTACATTACATTACTCCCCTGACCATATCATACATACATTAGTGGCCAAAATTATTAGAGCATATTTAAGGGGTTTCAGTTGTTTTTGTTGAATTGGGTTAATTAATCGTCATTATGCTCTTTAAACCATAGAATAGAGCCATCATAAGAAGATTTAGGTCATTTTCCATACAAAAAACAAGCTGCACCTAATACACTGTCAATTTCACACAATCATGTTCCTTCACAGAAGAAGCCAAATTATATTTACAAAATGTAGACCTCGACACCACTGAGCAAATTTGGGGTGAATTGGAAAAAAAAACCTGGAGAGAATCTGTCATACAAAGGAAAACATTTGGCTTGAGCAGCAGAAGGCATGATGGGATAACATTAGTATTTATAGTATTATAAATAAAGTTGAATTATTTAAGTTCTCAGGGAAAATTACTGACACTATGCTAGAGATATGTGCTGCTGTAACAGCTGTAAAAGGTGAACATACCAAATATTAAAGCTTAAAGTGGATTTAAAAAAAACTCATTAAAACTCATATTTAATGAAAATTATTAAATGAAATCATGTTTTGGAGGCAAAAAATGTCAGGTATTTTCAGATCTGTCAGCTGTTCTAATAATTTTGGCCACCCAGTGCTTGTTTTGTTGTGGCTTTATGGCATTAATTGAAGACAATATGTCGTCATTGACACATTTGTTCTGTTTTTTGGGGGAGAACATTTCAATCTTTATTGGATTTTAAGATGAAGCTTCGGGTGTCAGAAAAATGTTTTATGGGCACAGCAGTTTGAATTGATTGACCTACAAACAGGCTGTTGCTAAATTTTTTCCGATAGGCTATGTAAGTTCTTCAAGATCAGGAAAAGTCCATACTGGTCTGTTTTTTCTTCCACTAAGTGGCTGTTGGATGCAACTGTATCAGCAGTATTTTTTGCTGCACACTTGAACATTGTTCAGTATCTTCTACGTGGAGTGGTCTCCTGTGTTTGTTTTGCATAAGCCTTGTTTCGCTCCTGTGCACAGGGATTTCCTGCCACTATCTCTGCTAACAGCTGAAATTAACTGAGTTATACTGCACATTTACTTCTCTTCACTTAACATTTATGGGGCATTTTATTGATGTTGTCCTGCTTCATTATTAACTCCAATAAACACAGTGTATTTATGAGCAAATAATGTTAATTATTGCTTTTTCTTGCTGTTGGAGCAGGTGCAAGGAGAAGAGGCGTGACATACTTGTTGACAAGCGTTACTTAGAGATACTGTATCTCTCACTGTTAATCACAGCCTCACAAGCATTATATGAGTTGAATTTACATTTCATTAATGTGTTTCAGAATGACGGACTGAGCCGGGCCAGACAGGGCCCGAGTAAAGATAAAGCGGATAGGATGACAAATGTCGAATACACTGCTGCGGCTCTTAGCTCAGATGATGAACTGATGCACTCGCTATCCATGGAGAGTTGCAATGGAGAGAGCAAGGATTTAATGGAGGCAGTAAAAGAGGGCAGAAGGGCTCCAAGTCCTGCTAATGAATCAGAGAAAGGGAGGAGGAGGAGGAGGAGGAGGAGGAGAGAGAGAAGGAGAGAGGGACGGAGCAGAGGAGGGATGGGCCAGTGAAAGGCAAGAGGACAAAAACACCACATGTACGACTATGACTGCCTTCAGTACAGGTTCCCTGCTATAAAACACCTACAACTGATGTTTAAGACAGTCGGCCCTTTAAGCTTTTACTGAAAGCAACTGTAAATAATAATATATGATAATATTGGACTGTGATTATATGACATAAAATATGAAAATATGATAAATATGAAATACCATATAGAAAAAACAATGTTGAAGATGAATGATTATTCGCTTGGTCTAAAAACCATCAAAAAACTGAGAAGACTGTTGCCCATCACAGTGACAACCAGCAGCTAAATCCTAAAGGTAACATTAATCACTAAGACATTAAGCACACACTATTAAGCATTAGTTAAGCATTAAGTACTGAATTCATCATTTATAACACATGAATATGTCCACACATGAATACTCATTAGTATGTAGTTTATAAACACAGTTAAAAATGTTTTACTCATCATTGATTACAGTAGCACTAACTGTATTATAAACTACATACTAATGATGCATTATAAATGAAGAATTCAGTATTTATTAATGCTTAACTAATGCTTAATAGTGTGTACAGTACTTATTATAAAGTGTTACCAGGCATTTTTAGAAGTTGCGACCATATGCTCTGCAGTTATTGCTTATACTTATATTATGGTCTGTTTATTTTGTTCCCTGTCAAGTTCCCTGCTTGTGATTACCCAACGTGTTTCACCTTTCTTGTGCTCTTTGTTCCTGTGTTCCTGCCTTTTTCCAGTGAGTAATTAACATATTTTTGTTGCACCTTATTAGTTTCTGTGCCGTGTCATGTCTGCATTGTTCGACCCATTCACACCAAAACCTGACAAATGTATCAACTCTCTGCATAGTTGTCATGAAATAACCTAACTATCAAATCAGTTACATATAAAAACATTAAATTAACCATTTAGAAATCAACTGCAGCTGTTGTGACCTTGAAGAAAACTAGACTTCTTTTCAGTTCTTGTGAAGAAGATGTTTGAAAAAAAAAAAGTGCAAGCACCTACTACTAATGTTAAAAACCCATGAGGCTAAGCTTCAAACTTACTGCATCATGCCTTTTTTTTTATCCTCAGCTGCAGGTTTTATGGTCATCTGATATTACCTCCTGTGCTGTGTAATGCATGCGCTCCATAATTGTGTCCACTCAGCCTTTTAGAGCATTAATAAATGTGTGTGATTAAAGATCAATGAGGACCTAAGGCTTTATTAAATTCTGTTTTACCTGCAGTTCAGTTACCTTTGTGCAACACATTTTTAATTTATGTCAAATGGCCTATTTTATTGAGATCGCATCGTTGCCATTTGTCCTCGCTGCAGGATCTGGAGTGAATGACAATGGAGAGTTTTTGGCAGCAGGAACAAGGGAGTTACATCCATCAAATAAATTTAATAAAGATGGCACTGAAACTACCATCCATGCTTTTAATCCCCGAGGAGGTGCTGTAAAGTTGTAAAAAGAGGAGACGCATTAAAGATCATTTTGAATGAGACAGTAAAATGATAAAAATAGAAAGAAAATGTGTGAATTCTGTTGGAAAGAAAGAAACTGGTCTTCTGTCGTTGAGTGATTAATGAGGCTCTATAAAGACGATCTACAAATCACACAGCAACGACGTGGAAGTGAGTGAAGTTAATGGTGACAAACTATCAGGTGTGTGTGTGAATAACCACAGTAACGATGGTGAACGGAGGCAAAGTCGTCCCCATTACCTCCAAAAAAAAACTTCCCGGGGAGGGGGTCAGCCCTACTGTATGTTCCCACAACCCAATGATCCCACAGCCCTATGTTGCCTCATTTCTAAGATTTTTCTCATTTCTAAGAATATTCTCAAAATGAAACTCTAAGTCAAGTCATTTTTATTTTTATACCGCATTTAAAGGGATGATTCAGAGTAATTTCAACCTAGGGTCCTTTGCACCATGACCTCGAGTCAAACGCCCCCCCCCCCCCCCCAGAAGCTTGTTTTCCCTTGCTCGAACAGTGGTCGAATTACCGCTATTAACCGAATGGCGCAAACGTTACCAAGTGGCTATAATGTCCGGAATTCTTGGTGTAGCCTACTTACTGTACAAACTTTCTAATGCTTCCTTTACTACTACTAACACTATACAATACACATGGCCGAAAGGGAAAGCGGGAGAAGCAAAAGCTTATCTAGTCCCGCCCCCATTACCCACAGAATAAAATCTTCATCATAATCTTTTCTTTTCTTTTGCTTTTTACATTTTGACATAACATTTTCTTTTACTTATGACATTTTGACATAACATGTTACAACAGTAGGTAGTATACAGAGCTGAAGTCTAGCTCTAGACAGTACATACAGATTTTTTTTACTACTGTAGAAGTTTGTTGTCTAAATTGCACTAACTCCTGGAGGTGAGTCTAATTTCGGTATAAGGGCTCGTCAATCAACCCTATGTTGGAGTAGCGGTGTTGGAAGGGGTCAGCCCTATGTTCCCAGATTTAGCTAAAAGCTACATTACATCTGTAGTCAACTGCTACTGGATAATAGGTTGGGTGTAATTGACTACCAAGTTGGGAGAAATGGGGATAAAATATATGATAAAGGAAAGGTGGGAACATAGGGCCTAATTTTGGAAAGAAAAAAAAAACGTAGAAATGAGGGAACATAAGGCTGAGGTTGACCTCTCCCTCACAGGGTCACCACTCTCCCTCCAACACTAATCTACTACTGGCCTTTAATTTTTTTTTTTTTTTCACACTGACTCTTATGACACATCAGCCTCTCAAGGTTGCTTCGCCCCCGTGCGTCACTATCAGTTACAAGCGGCGCTGCTTTGCGTTGTCGATTTGACATTAAAATGGAAATCGACTTTGCTGTGCTGTGAGACCAGAAGCACTTAACAAAGCTCTGAAGACATTATTCGCTGAGTAATTGGCTGCTGCATTGCTAAGCGTTATTGTGCCCCAGCGATTGCTTTGATTAGTCCGAGATGACCTTGTAGATAATTGATGACTGATTTTTCTTTAAATTTATTATTTCTTTGCCGAGTGATTAAAGCTGCTACAAATCTTATTTGCAGAGGTCAAAGTACATCCAGATACCGCGAGCAGTTTCAATTCCTTCCTCTCTAATTCTGCTCATTTTCATGCACCTGTTTCCACTTTCATTTGAGAAGCTCTTATGCACTAACATGTGATAACTGGAAGCAGTACGGTCATTTAAAATAAAGGATACCGTCCGGGGCTGCTGTTCTGGTCTGGTGAGCCATAAAATTATTTTTTGGGGGCGATCTTGCCAAGGTGATAAATCAGATCATTTTGGCTGCATTTTCTTAAGATATAGCCCCAGATATGGAAGCAGCAACTTCTTCACTGTTGTCAGCGGGCTATTGATTTACATTTCCTTGATTAATGTAATCAATTTATCCTAGTTTCTAATGCAATTTTTTCCTCCAGACTTCAGCAAAGTGAAATGCATAAGCATAAAGAGAGATGACCCTGATTCCCCTTTAATCTCATATATTTACTCACAGGTTACATGTATTACAGGGGAGTATTTCAGTATTCTTTCCTTGTACTCAGCAACCTATAGTACTGCTGCTTATTATTGTTCAGTGAGTTATATCGTGTCTTTAATCAGCAAGAGAATACATTTGAAGAAAGTGTTGGGATCGTTCTGAACAGTCACCACTTCATCCTCATGACATATTGCATAACGTGTTTCCAAAATCCATACACCATTACAAACACAGGATCTTTGAGGAGCCCGCAGAGTGAGTGCGATTGTTTATGTTAGAGTCCAGATATGGACGTTATTGGAGTTGTCAGTTCAATTCAAATAAGAGCCCAAAGAGCTGAACATGAGTCTCTCTGTGTAATGGACAGCGACAGTGTATTTATCCGAATATGTAAACAGAGAAAGCACTCTTGGAGGGAGCAATTGTCTTGTCCAATAACACACGGAGCAGAGTCTGACAATAACAGGTTTCTGTGCAGGTCATTAGGAGACAATAAGTCTGATTTACATTGTTCCCAGGCAGCAGGGAAAATGTTGCTATTGATTGCAAGTACAATAAAATGACTGAAAAAGGAAGATTTATGTGGTGACGTCTTCATTTCTGCATGCAAATGTGTTTCTAACAACAAAATGAGCATCGTTTAGAAGCAGAGTGTTGATCTATCGGTGAATCACTGCTGTCGAAATCCTGACTCTTAGTAAAGGTGAAAACTGCAATTCCTGGATTTCTGTGTCTTATAGCTTTTAGACTGATGCTGCTCGAGGTACTGAAGCTTTTAGACCAAAAGTTGTGCTGTATTTTTCTTAGCTGGTGTGGTCCCTGCTGAGTCAGACATGTTTTTGAACACCTGAAGCCCTGGAGATGCAACTAACAAAGAGTCAGTCTCGGGCTGCAGTGCTCAGTTTGTTCGTGTTTGCAGCCAATTAACTAAGTGTAATTATTACAAGCAGATTGTTTAGTTTGAAAATGACTTCCTGACAGGTGGGAAACTTTAAAAAACCAAGCAAATACATCAAAGCGAACACAAACTTTACTTTTTAGTCAGCTACATTATTCATGCCCTGGCTGGTGCAAGATGGGACTGACATAAAAATCTTATTTAGAGGTGTTTAAGGACATTTTTTGCAGAAATAGTGGACAGGTTGTTTCATTACCATTGGCAGTCAAGACGATCAAGAAGATTTACATCAACAGACTGCTTGCAGTAAATAGGAATAAAGGAAATGACCTCTACTGTCCTCAAATCCAGTTGTTATTGAAAATGTACAGGTGGCTGGTCGACTTAAAAGATGCCCTTGGTGGGAAATAGTGTCCATATCTTGGGCTCTATTACAAAGCTCCCTAATTTTATGGAGAGAAAATGAAAAAGACATAAGGATACTGACTGAAATGGTGACTAAATGCAATTTAACTAATCATCTTTTTTTAAATGCAGTGGTTAGGTCAGCATCTTATCATATATCTGAAAAATACCAAGTTCAAGTTACCAAATATCATTAATATCATAATTTGGAGGTGGCTTTCAACATGGACTTAGCGCATTTGCAAGTATTTATCTATCTACGTTTTATCTGTTTGCCTTTTTTTCATTGTGTGTACATTCTTTTCCATCTTTTTTAAAGGGGACATATGGAAATATCACTTTTTGAAGGCTCTTTAAAATTTATTTGGGTGTTTGTCTTGTCTTCCAGCCCCCAGAATGTGAGAATTGACACAAAAAAAATCTGTAATGTGCAGGCTCCCATAGGTTGAAATCCACGTGGTTTTACAAGCTGTTCCCTCAGTTGTCTTCCAGTGATGTAACTAGGTTTCAAATTAGCATAACCCCACCCCTACCTGGGACCAGTATAAGGGGCGGGGCAACCAGTGGGTCATTAGCATTTAAAGGGACAAGCACTGAAACCAGCCGCTTTGAACAGGGCTGTTTTGAGAGGATGAAAAGAGCTGTGATGTTTGATCCTTGGGGTATTTTGACCAAAGCATGTCACAGACATGTCTTTAAGACACCTGGGAACTATTTTAATTTGTGGAAAGGGGGCATAATGTGTCTCCTATAAGATATTCTTTTTGAAATTGCACTCACACAATATTCATCCCACACTGTTGGTGATGGTCTTCTTTAATAAGATGAGCAAAATGCTTACATGCAATTTCATTTGTGATGTATAATGCTAAAACCTGCAGTTAATGACTAATGGTAAAGATGTCGGAGGCGAGCTGAGGAAAGCCCCTGTGAGAAATAGCAGCAGTCCCTCTCATCGAAGCCCCATCGTGCAGCAGCTCTCAGTACAGCTTGTTCACTAATGGAGCTCTGGCTGCCTGCCTGGATCGATCACCGGGCCATAAGGCTGAAGAATTCCCAATTTCAACAAATCAGAACCCAAACTGTGGTTTACGTCCCGACTGATGCAGACTGACACTCCATCATGCCTGGACGCCTGCGGCCTGCTGAGTCTTGGTGGTGGTGTTTGTGTTTGTGTTTGTGTTTGTCTTGGTGTTTGTGTTTGTGTTGGTGGAGGTGAAACAGACGGACGGGGCAGTACAGGCAAACACAGGGCGAACAGAGAGCAGTGAATCACACAGATAAATCAGAGCATCGCGGCCACTGCATCACCGCCTCTCTGAGAGGAGAAGGCTGCATGTTGATGACTTTCTGATGGATGACTGACTCAATTTCCATCAGATCTGATGATGGATCACAGCAACACCCAACAGGACGCTGCGCCGGCCAAGCTAAAGTTGTCAGCTCAGGGGTTTGGAGGAAACATCGTCACGCAGAAACAAAACATGCTGATGTGGTTTATTTATATCAGCTGTATAGCTCCAGTGATGCGTTCGGCGGCCGTCTTTGGGGGTTATTTATCACATTTTTCACTAAACAAACATCTTTAAAATGTCATCAAGTGGTTGCAATTGTAAAGTCGTTTATCTTGTGTTTAATTCAGAATACATTACAAACAGAAAACAGAGATGTCATGGAGGGTAAAGTCACCTATAAAATCTGCTAAACCAACACTATTGTACTGTATGCGCTGTTTTATTTTCTGAGATGTAATAGGCTACCTTTCATTTTAAAGAGATGCAAGTTATATGAGGCCAGGGCCTGTTGAGCACAGTGAATTAATGCTTTACTGAAAGTGTGGTGGCGGATAAATCCATGATGATAATCAGCTGGAGGTTTAACTGCCTGGGAAAGACAAGTTTATTTTCAGGGCACATTTCATACACAAATTCAAAGTGTTGCACGTCATGAATTAAGGACATTAAATCACAAGACTAAGGGCAGCAGAACTATTTATAGAGTAGAGTAGAGGGGGGTTCAAGTTGCTCCACAGCCCCCCTACATACCTTTCTGACAAAGTGAAGCAGAGGCCGGTGGGAATTTTAGCAATAAGTTACAAAAAGTAAAGGGTAGGAAATGACTAATAGCACCAACTCCCATGATAATCCATCCAAAAACGGTAAAACGTCTTATCAAAAACTTCATGGTAGAAAAGTCTGAGGATTTACAAAGTTAGGAACATGTGTAATACCACTAACACTGACCACTTTTAGTCAGTCAGTTAACTGCTAACTCTGGTGCATTTATATCCGCTTTTTTTTTTCTTTTCTTTTTTTACGCTGATGTTATTAATGTGCAATGTCCTTTTTTAAATATATACAATAAATAAATCATACAAACATTTGTGCCATCCAATAGTTTTTATTATATTAAGGTTTGGACCACGGTGGTGACAATGCCGTCTCTAGAGCCAACAAGACAACAGACTATACATCTTTGTCACTCAATGAGGTGTCAAGCATTTACTGCCTCCTTGGGCACCTAAAAGACAACACTAAACATTAAAATGCATCACAAGGTCATCACTCAATGCAAATGTGGTATTGTGGGTTTTTTTTTTAGCCCATTTCTAGTGAAGCACGGCTGTTTTATTGCTGCATAAGCAGAAAATAACGTCCTTGTGTAGTGAGATTGCTTTGTTAGAGCGGGGACTCGGGGAAGGATGGGCCAAAAGCTCTTGTTCTCTCATGGGAAGATTGGCAGGAGTCAGGAAATGAGGACTGAATTGAGAGCACTTACAGTAGCGAGGGAGTGCATTTGGCAGGGCTACAGAGTGACGCCTCCTCTTTCACTCATGGATAATTTCATATTTCAGCAAGGTGCAAGGTCCCAAGTCGCCTGTTTCGCAAAGTCAAAACAAAGGACGCATCTCCTGTAATAAACAGTGAGTGACTTTATTGGGGATGGTGACCGAGGACGGTTCCAGCTTCACCCCCCAATATCTGCTGAGTGACTTAAATTATCCGGTTTGAATGTGTCTCGATATTCAAGCTAGATTAATTCCTCGTTCCTTCACCCTTCACAGCTGGTGGCTGGTGGCATCATATAATTTAAACGTCAAGTAGCCTCCTCTCCACAGCGTGTACCGGGGGTGATTGATAAGTTTGTGGCCTAAGGTGGAAGAAGATGAGTCATAAAGCTCTTAAAGTTAATAACTCATCTTCGTCTTCAGCAGCCCACGTCTTCAGCCTGCTGTAAAAACAGGGATACCCTCTAGTGATGCCGTTATGTCTTCATGGACCGGTTTGGGCAAAGAGGCCTTGGTATGGTGGCCCAGATGGGTCAACCCAATGGCAAAAATAACAACCTCATTGCAATTCATAATGTGGGGTTTGCACCCATTGCCTTTGTTTTATGGCTCTTGTATTTTTGTTGTGGCTTTTGTATTTGCATTGTCCCCTCTGGGCCACCATACTTAGGGTACTCAGGGTGGCACGTAACTGCACAAAGGCCGTTGACTTATAATTTTCAATTGACTGAGACAGAAATACCATTCAAGTGTGTGAATTCTCTCAAAGAACTGAACTGTGTGCATAAAAATCTTTATACAATTATAAATTAGCTTTTTCTCTTCCTTAATGACGGAAAATTGATGCCAGTCTAGTGGTGATATATAAAGCTACAGCCAAGAGCCAATCTCCAAGATTGTTTTATGCCTTGTTGTCTTGGAAAATTTCCACTACGGTGGACAATAAAGTCTTTCTTTCTATCTATCTATCTATTGGCTTAGCTCGGCAAAAAGACTGCAAACAGGCAGGAACAGCTCATTGGGCTTTGTCCAAAGCCAACAATGAATATGTCATAACTTGTAATCCGTATAAAACCTTTTTAAAAAAATAGATTTTTGTACAGCAAACAAGACACAGCATGATCTTAGTGAGTTTTAGCGGTGCTGGCAGGTGGATTGCAAGTATTGGACAGGAGCTACGTTTGCTGTTTCCTCCTGCTCCCACTCTTTATGCTGAGCTAAACTCACCGTCTCCTGGTTTTTACGTCACATGCAGAGTTATCCATCACAGATCGACAGCCTAAAATAAATCTATTCCTTCGAGCTGCTGGAAGTCAATGTCACCTCTCGGGAGGCCTTGATAGACCTGGTACCCTGAATAAGACAAACTCTCCTCTTGCCGTAAAAGCTGCCTGACGACGACTTGTGGGGGGGGGCCTCTTCACTCAAAAGCAGAGACAACACGTCACAATGTATCTTGAGGCGCAAGATCTATTATGTTTCATTAAAATGAGAAGCAGAAGAACATGCCAGTGTCAGTCACAAACACCTTGTATTTCTGAGGCATGGCGTCCCGACTCTGCACTGCACTGGAGATGAATGGACCGAAGTCGAGGCCTATTTGCATAACGGTGAGAGAGCAACTGCTGAGTTCAGCTAAAATAGTGACAGATGGCTTTAATTCCATTAAGTGAGCTGCAGCGTATGGATAGAGTAGCTGCTGATCTACAGCACAGCGCTGGACTCCTTTTTTATGCTCGCTGCGCTGGACTTGACTGTAAAAAACCCTGGCGAGCTGTTGTTGATAAGGGTGACAGACAGATAACCAATCAAAGCAGGAGGAGGTGTCACGGTTCAAGAGGTCAACCCACGCAGATTACATCCCTCAAGGCCATTGACCGCACATTGAAATTGAGTCGAGAGGTTTGTCAGTTATATGGCCGCTATGGTCATTACATGAAGTGATTCTGCTTCGGCATCAAGGACAGCCGGGTGTAAGCAATGCTGGAGAGATCATGAGCGTTAGGCTACCTACAGCAGGATGGGCTCGGAGGAAGTTATAGGAGAAGCAGCATCTTTATTTCATTTTTATTTGACTGAAGGTTTTCAGCTCAAAGGCTGTAAATGTGCCAGATCCAAGTGATTTTAGTAAAGGGACGGAGATGAATCAAGACCACACTGCAAAAACTCTTATTTCTAGTCAAAACAAATCTCATTATACCTAAAATAAGACTCCTCACATAAAAAAGTAGATTGTTTTTAGACATTTTTTACTTATTTCAAGCCTGCTTTCACTTGAAATAAGTAGAAAAATCTGATAGTGGAGCAAGTTTTTCTTTCTTGTTACAAGCACAAAAAAACTTCCTTTTGCTGGCAGATTTGTCTACTTATTTCAAGTGAAAATTTGTTTGAAATGAGTGAAAATGATCTAAAAACAAGTACATTTTTAGGTGATTAGTCTTGTTTTAAGTGGAAAGAGATTAATTTTGACTAGAAATTAGACATTTGGACAAGAAATAAGACAAATATTCTTGGAAAGATTTTGAGTTTTTGCAGTGCAGTTACCTGTTCCTCACTTTTACATGTACAGTACGATACATTTATTCACTGTGTGACAGGATTTTTCAACAGGAAATAAAAGAAAAAAATGTTTCCATAGTCCAAGTTTTTCAGAAAAAAACCCCCCCAGACAACAACTAAAGATCAGTTAAGAGCCATTAATAAGATCACATTTTGGATCTTCCAACTTCCAAAAATTGCCATATTGTTGGCTGTCATCTTGCCTATAAAACTTTCGTAAATTATTTATCAACCACTAACACACTTGGCTCATGTGTAGCTGTGCTGTGTCTCCTTGGGGAGAGTTTAGTGGTGCTGCAACCTCACTCTGTTGTGTGTGTATAATGTATGTATCTGTGTTTGTTTTCAATCGATTTCCAATTGTTTGATCAAGACGATCGATGCGTCCAGATCTGCATCGGCTCTAATGGACAGACAGGATTGTGTGATGAATACGTTTGAAAGTCACATAGACACAGATGCCGTCCATTTAATTTCTTTCTGTTTATGGATCAGAAGAATATTTTTTTAACATCTTTGAAAATTAAATCTCTAAATGTAACCCTTTCAATTCAACATGACCACAGGAAAGTAAGATCATTTTCTCTCTAACATTTCCCCGTCGCTGCCTCATCTTCTTCCTGGTACTTACAACGGGAACGACATTGACCTCCAACCTCACAGGTCACGTCCAGAAAATGACCAGTTTTATAGCTGACTGACTGAACATAAATAATCATATTTAAAGCCACATAAATCTCCTGACTATAGCTACTGAGCCGAGAAGGGACATTGCAGGGACAGGGACGACACGACTCTCATGCAAACTTGTTGTAAGCTACATTTTGCTCGTCATCCCTTATGATTTCATATGACTTCAAGTGCTTATTAATACAAATTCAAGCCAGCTACAGTACGCAGTTAACCAGTAAACCCGCTGAGATGAAATTACATTTTCTTATGTATATTTCTTCTTCGCTTCAGATGTAACCACAGTGCCACTGGAGAAGAACTATTGATCTTCCAGGCATTTAGTGACATTGATCCAGCGTTTTGCCCTCGTCTCCCTCTCTCCACACCAGCCTATAATGTCTTCATCTTCTCCTCTGTTCCTAACCTGTTTTTACCGAGTCCATGTAGCTGGGGTTTCTAATAGGACCTCATTACCCATAGGGCCCAGTGCTCAGGAAAGACATCTGATCCTCATGTTAAACCTAAAACGCTTCATCATAAGCCACGGGACATGAGAGTGGACGATGACGACACTGAACACACCACATTGTCGGCTACAGATGTGTAAACTGACGACGGCCATATGTTTCCAAACTTGTTTAATTTTATTTTAAATAAGGTAAGCTCAGAAAATACTAGTCCATGAGCCTGCTTGACATCTCTAGTTCACAGTTTGGCATGATAACCATTGCAGACTGGTAGCCAAGTGGTAGTTTTCATGCATTGAATATGTGGACCCCTTGGTGTCCATGAGCCAGGCCACCAATCGCAATCAAAAGGGTCTGCTATTTTTCTTCTTCCATTCCTTTTTTCCATGCCAAGGTGTCAACATGTTGTTTAGGTGATGGCATAATGCTCTACCTTTTCATAATTTAATTATGGCATAATATCAAACATCTATTTCTATGAATTTACTAGTTATGCTTGTAGCTAGATAGCACTACATTACTGTTGTGAATCCTATCATATAGGCTATAGCTAGCTAGTTTGATCATGACATGATGGTAAAGATGAACTGCTTTAGCATAGCAGGCTACTATTGACAATCCTGTTATAATTAACTAGCTACTGTAGCTACATAGTTAAAATACAAACCCAGACTTACAGAAAAAGACGAATCTATATATTGCATAAAGCTGGTGACCTGAAATCACTGCACAAGAAATAAATCAGACCAAAAATCAATACATGAAAGATGGGGAATGTTAATGTACCATTCATTGCACCAATGACACCTCTAAGCTGGTGTCCAGAAACTTGGACTCCTGGAGGACATTGGTTAGGGCAGCAGAGATAAGCAACCATGTAGGCCTCATGGACCTAGCACCCGAAAGGGAGTGTCTTCACCAAGAAGAAACTGTCAGATGGCCAGGTCCCAAAAGGTGCAAGCTGAAGGGAGTTCAGTCAAATAACAACCAGCTCAAGGGTTCTTGAGAGAAATATTTTCTGTGACAAAACCATTAAGTATATCAAACATCAGAAGACCAGTGAGAACCTGAAAGTAGGAAACACGATTCAGCGATCAAGATGCTTGATGACAGGATGTCACCACAGCATGGAGCTTGGTGCAGCAGGAGGGCCCGACCACAGAGAGGTTCTTCAAATCGCTTACCTGAGGTTGATGCCAAGGGAGAAGCTGTCTCCTGATGTACAAGAAAACTTCTTGAACAGCCTGTGTTTCTGCAGTTTTGTATAGCAGTTTTTCAGCATGAGCGAGTCCACTGCTTGAAGCTGTCTGAATGCATAATAGCATGATGTTTCTACTGTACACTATATGAGTTCAGTGGTGTCTCGTAAGGATTCGAGTCATGTACCATAGATAATTGATTGTTTTTTGAGTGTTTGTTGTGGTTGAAAGAATTGCCCCCATACATCACCGTTGTCGCTATCCAGAGCACTGGGGTAGCCATGGTTTGCCTGCATCAATATTAGTCGCATTTTTTGCTCCCCCCAACACTGGGTGACCATCAGGAAAACGATTTAGGGGTCAAAAATGGCCGGACTTCTCCTTTAAAGCAGATTTTCTCCCTAGCTCCTCCATGTGCGTAACTCATGCACCCAGAGGAATTGACTAGTGGTACAAACAAATATTATCTGCAGGGTCTTTCTGCAACTACAAAAGTGATCTGAATCGTTAGTGGCACACAAATTATGAAAATGTGCAACATCAGAGAATGGCCATGGCGCATGTATATCATTTTTATGGTCAAAATAGTGAATGCATGAAAAATACTGCTACTCTTCTGCAAAGGTTAATATACCAATAAATAATGTGGATAGGAAGAAGAACCCACCCTTTCGATTGCAATTGGACTAAAAGGTGGAGGACTGTCGTAAAGTTTTCCTTCATATTCATGAGAAAAACGAAAGTAAACGTCCAATACGCTGTGGTTAGTAATGTCTAAAGGGATAGTAATGGTCCATTAGTCCACTGCTGTGGTACAGACTGATGCAGCCTTAACAACTATGGGATGTGTTGCCATGAACTTTATTCAGACGTTAATGTTCCCAGTCTTTTCCAACTATCAAAAAAAAAAAAAAAAAAACTGGCACCGTACACTGACCCCATAACAACACATAGGGCAAATAATAATGCGTTATGGACTTTTTATTCTAATGATATTGATTGCTCAGAGCTGAACTGGAAGCAGGAGAAACATGCAGGAAGCTTTTCTGCCAACAAATCATTTTCAAAACAGCAACAACAAAAAAAAGCCTATACATTTCTAAAAATGTTGTTTAAATTTTTTTTTTTAGAAAACTCCTTACATTCCTTTTCGTTTTCATGTTTTTTTTTTCTCTTATTAAGATATATTAAAGATGAATTATGCAACTTTTTTAACGTTAATTAAACAGCTCCGGCGTAATTGTGATGGTTAAATGACTAGTTTCGGGGAGAATGGAGGCTCTCTGTCTTCCTCGTCTCTTGGCTGAAAACCAACCTTGTAAGATCAGAGCCTCTGACCCGGTGTCCCCGATCTTGTCTCGACACCCCCACGTAACCCATAATCTCTTGTCACAAATATACACATCGTAAAACGAAAAGATATATAAACGTTATCCACCGCTCCATGGATTGCCTTCTTATACTGGCTTCATTGAAAACAAATGCACATGCACAGTTAGCAAAACAGCAAAAAAGCAACCAGACTTGCATAGTTCCCCTTTACGCCACTGTGGAAACTGTCAGGTTGCAGTACCTTTGGGGGCCACTAGGGGGGCAGCGGTCCGCATGTTGGTAATCACTGTCCCAGAGGATTAATCAGGACCCCAGACCTCCTGTATTTAACTGAAACCACTGTGGATTCAGATGAACCTCATTCAGACTTTAAAGGTGTTCAGAAATGGCCGTTTGTCCTGTTTGTCGTGCCTCCTTCCACGAGTTGTCACGAGTTGCAGCACGAGTTTACCCGAGTAAGGAAAACTAATTTGATTGGTCGTTCTCGAGCGGGCGGGATATTTGTTTGGGGCGAGACCGAGCTCGGTGTGTGTGTGTCTCAGACGTTTGATTGACGGATGTGAATCGTGAGCAGGCTGACGTATAATCCGTGCGCCTGCATTATCCAATGTGAAAAAAACTACCACACTTTTAGCCCGGATTTACTCAAAAATAGAATTTTGCACAAAGTTTGGGCTACATCGTCTGATATATGAGTTATTACACTAATGTTAAGACCCACAGTGAGCTCAAATTCACTTTTCTTTTCTGAACACCTTTAACGTACGTAACTTTTATTTAACACATTCCTGACTTTTCTTGTTTAAATGTCTGAGAGCATTCCCCTCGGCCGGAGCTGCACTACATATTCTACCTGTCCAACATGAGCATGTTAGGTCACAGCCTCAGAAGTCACCAGCTGTGACTCTTCAGTTTAGTTTAATCATCTCAAACTGACGTCACCAGTGACACAGTGTCATTAAATCTTGGAGTCACATAAAGAAGCAGATTTTCCATTTGTTCTCGTCTTGGCTCGAGAAGCAGCAGCTACACGTGTGTGTGCAGACTTACTAGAGCTTGCGGCTTCTCCAGCTGCAGTGAAGAGAAGGTAAATGAGCTGTCAGAGTCCAACTTGTCAGTGATGAGTGGGAGACAGAAACAGGGCCACTTTGTCCTCCCTGATCTCAGGGCAACAAGCCTTGCCTCTCATCTCCTGAGGGCAACAAGCTACAGCTGCCTTTGCTGAGCACATCTTAAAATGGCTGAGTTATGTCAGCATTGATCAATGCCAAATTTCACCACACCACGACTCCCCTCTGTACGGATGAGTCGGCTCTCTGGCATTTAATCTGAAAATGACAGGTTTGTGGAGCCTGTCCTGCATACTGAAACTGAGCCATGTTGTATTTCATTGTGCTGGATCCTTCACGCTGAGCAGATACAGACGTCGTCAGCGGACGACAGCGTTTCAAGGAGGAAGATTTAACATCTTGATTTTAAAGAGATGACGTGAAAAATGGATCCTGACATAATCCATAAAGGATAGTGTGTAAATCCACACAAACCACAACATTTCCATTTCTCCTCCACTATCTATGCACCATGAACCTCTGCTGCCCCCTGCTGGATAATAACATCTTACACTCACATGCAGAGAAAATCACAACTTTTTCAGAACAGTAGAGATTTTAATAAACTTTTCAATTCATATTGCAGCCGACATGATTAGTTTTTATATTTTATATTACCAAAATCATTGAAAAATGCAGTATCATAAATATATGGCAATCTCATATATACTTTTTTGTACATATTCATTTCAAAAAGGTCCCTTAGTTGCAAAAGTAAAGTGTACAACCAACCAAGTGTACAACTGTGATGGGAATCTGAAAAATTCTGCACAGTATTTTCCTAAGGAAAAAGATTTTAAATACAAACTCTTATCTTTATTTAAAAGGGCTTTGTCTGTAAAGTGAAAAAAATGCTTTGATCATGATGTTTTTATTGCTAAAGAGACGTCCTGATTATCTAATAGAGTCCGTTCATTGAAAAAAGTAAAACATTTTGACATGTTCAATTAAATAATGGATATAAAAAGGCAACGTTGGCGAAAAGCAGAAGCGTACAGTATAAGTGCATTTACAAAAAAATAAACTTCCTCTGGATATTTAAAAGGTACAAAAGAAGGTGAAGATCTGGAGTGTGACTGACTGCCAGGTTCAACGGTGTCGAGCTGAATAACGGTCAAACAGCTTCAGCCAGAGGAAAGGAGTGTGAAGATTAACAGGAAGATTTTAAAAAGGCGTTTGTCTTGTGCTGCTGTTTGAGGCCGAGTACATCGTTTGCCCCCTCCCCTCCCTGATTCAACCTCTTCACCCTCCATTTACCCATCAATCCGTCTCCTCATCGATTTTCCTCCCTGTTTACTTTGTTCTCTCAGTGCCAGTCTTCATCGTCATCATCTTCTCCCTCAGAAGACTCTTCGTGGCTATCGACGTCCGCCTGCCCCGTCACTCCGTTCCCATTTCCTCCCAGATGTCCCGCTGATGCTGATGCTGCAGCCGCCGCCGCAGCAGCTGCAGCAGCCGCCGCCGCTGCAGCCTTCCTGGCCCGAGCCTGGGCCGCCGCCTGCTCCTCTTCCTCTTTCTGACGCAGCGCTGCAGCCTTCTTCTCCTGCTCGGCGTGACTCTTCATGTGGGCGCTTCGACTCTTCACTTTGTAAAACACCCTAGAATAAAAGGAAGGAAAGGAAAGTTACGCAACGTTACACACACACACACACAGTCGCAGCCGTTTGTAACGCGCAGCACCACGTGTGTGATTTCAACATCTGTTAAACGTCACTGCAAAGACAAGCAATGAATCATAAATACAAGTGCATTATCTACTAATGCTCTGAAATTAGTTAAAATTACTTTTACATCAACATATAATATAAAACCTGTCCCTTAAATAAGTTTTTAACGGTGCAGTTGAAGAATAGACCTGTCTTCACTGTGGTGGATTAAATACGCAATGCTGACAGTGTTTATAAACCTGCAACTTAAGCTTTTTTTCTGTATAACCCCATTTATTAGATACAGTTTAAAATACACTGACATATCAGAGAGGTTAATACCACCAGATAATATAGTGATGGGCAGCAAACTTCAACATGGCTGCTACAGTGCTGAGATATTACGTCATAACTAATGGAAAAGAGGTTCAATTAGCTTGATACAATATACAGAACAAGAAAAACAGCCCTTACTGATATTATTTATTACATAAACATGATGAAACCAAGAAATTCTCAATAGATAAATCAAATTATTTCCACTTTTTTCATCCTGTAAGCGGCAGTTTATTGGAACATTTTCTATTTCACCATCATTCATCATGTAAACTAACTTGATCAACAGGACTGAAGAGCTACTTAGTAATCACAGCAGCGGTATTAAGACACCGGCTCGCCTCCTGTGATGAGTTATAAATGAGAACACAGTAAATCTCTGCCGACGTGTTCGTACCTGCCACATTTCTTGCATGGAAACACTGCGTCTGGATCCGGCGGGGGCTTCGGTGGCGCTTTGCTCTTCTTCGCTGCAGGCTCGGCCCGAGGCCTGTGAGCTGCCGTCGGGTGATGAGGCTCCTCTTTGATCACCAGCACCGTCCCCGCCTGGAGAAAATCAATGCATCAGTTAGCAACAACAACAATAACAGCAAAACAAAGAACAGCAACAACACTACTGAGTTACTGGCATCAGTCGACTCTGCTCTCGACTTTCATTAAACCTGCATTTGAAGAAAATCAGGGGCGTCACATGTTCATCGTGTTAGTCGATGAACTGTCAGATAATGATGTAGAGGTGTCAATCAAGTTGATTGAAGGAAAAATAATCAACCTATTGTGACAAACTAATAGTTTTGAGAACTTGTGTGTGAATTACATGAATATTTTTCCTGTTTCGGTACCCGTCCATTTATACATCTGAGTTTCCGACCATTTATTGTGCAAAAGAAGCCATTTGAGGACGCTTTTCCAACACTTTATGGCATTGTTTTGACAAAATCTCCAATCAATAATACATGGTGGAACACTTACATAGTCATGAGCCTGTAGTGACTGCGCGACCCTGGCCCGCTGGCTGCTCTCAAGGCTTTGGTCGTAAGAAACATCCTTCTTGTCATCAGCGTTCGTCTCTCCGTGAGTCATCTTCGACTGCTGTGAACTCTGATTTAAACCAGACCAGTAAAAACACAACACAGATGTTAGTAGATATTTATTTCGACATTTTCAAGGCTTAAAAAAAATATAATTTGGCCTCTTGTAAAGAAATTAATCAATTCATAATTCCACTCTACCTTTACATCCACTACAGCCTCCGTGTGTTTCTCCACAGGCGAGTCCGGGGGTCCGTAGGTTAAAATCCCGTTGCGACCGATCTTCACTTGTTTCTTGTACGTGTAATAAAACTCTACACACTGAGCCACAGTCTTGGTCTGCACCTTTAAAACAAAACCAATCCAACACACACAGAGACACACAGGTTCATGCTTAAAAAACTTAAAATTTGTTGAAGTTCTAAGTTTTGTTTTTATGCATGTTTGAAATAAAGATTTCAATCAACCAATCAATGCTTATTCATTCACATGTGTAGCTACAAGGCGCATCTGTACAGAAGATTCAAGTGTAAACACTGAAGCATTGATATGATACGACATGCTACTAATTACTTTACTTATCCCCCAAAGGGAAATTCATTCATTTGATCTCAATGATACTAAAATTGTTCATGTTTTTGTTTTGTTTTTCAAATCAAAACCACGTTTCCCATGAATCCGGTTACTTCCTGTCTCAAAGAGGATGTGGCCGTTATGTTGAATTTTCTTCTTTTTCTTTGCACTTTTAAGTTTTAGCTTTGTCTTGAAAGCAGAGTTGCCTCTTCATGTTTGTTATTATGCACATTTTTTCAACACAAATCTGACCCCACTGTCACACTCACACAATCCAGTAACGACTGACTATACCAATGAGAGTGTGTAATAAAAACACAGTATTATCCTTAGAGCACATTAAATCAATTCACATGTATTTTCAGGGTTTATTTAAGTTGACTTGTCATTTTCTGTGCTGCCAAAATCAACAGGCCTACCAGTTTCTGCACCATGAAGAAGTCCTTCCTATAAGCAGAGAACCCCTTATTGAAGTAGCGCTTCTCTTCTGCGGTCCAGCTGTCAGAGCCTGTGAGTTAATTCAGACGCACTTTGATTTAATGTGTTCTTAGGAGAATGAGGAAACACTTTGAGATAAAAAAAATATATATATAAAAAGAAAAACACAGTGAAAAGACAGGAAAAGGAAGAGATAAAGGTGATCAGGAAATCTGTATGGAGTTGATAAAAGCGATACGCACCCACAGGCCATTTTATTAGGTTCACCTGTTCAACTGCTCATCAATGCAAATGTCTAAAAGGCCAATTACAATTGTTTTGAGAACAGGAAACTGAGGCTACAACTCTCACCGGCAACAAAACTGGACAATAGAGGATTGTAAAAACGTTGCCTAGTATGATAAGTCTCTGGATTTCTGCTACGATATTCAGATTGTCAGGTCAGAATTTGGCGTAATGTCCTTTTGTCCTTCATGACCATTGACCACAGTGCGGTAATGTCCATTTATGATCACAGTATAGCATCTTCTCATGACTACTGGAATGGGAGACAGCATGCATGCATCATGGTCGTGCATAGGGGTGTAACGGTATGGGATTTTACAGTACGGTACGGTAACGGTATTAGTACAGTATACCGTGGTATTTCACGGTGACGGTATAAAATTAATGTAGGCTACATGCTTTATGTAAACTAATACAAATATTTGGTTTATACTTAAAGCAGATATCAGCTTCACGGCCGTTTCGGCTAATGCTGCGTTCAAGGCAGGCTTTTGAAACCGTAAGTTACAGCTTCAAGTCACAACTACGACTTGGTAGCGTTCCAGGTAACCCGTAGCTCGTGTTTTTACCATCCTGTTGTCTGTGAAAGTTCCCTATAACGGCCACTCGTAACTTCCGACCCGTGAACTCGTACCAGATCGAACTGGTATGACTTCACAGGAAGGAAAAACACAAAGTACGAGTTTCTTTGAACGCACCACGAGTTAGCAGCCCCCGCCCTTGTCAGGCATCAATTGGTCCTCGTGCTACGTCGCCACATTCACGCGCATCCCTTGGCTGCACACACAGCCCTTCATGCCGTTCTCTCTCCTCATTGGATAACATTTGTATCCCACAAGGAATATTTTCTCCTCGGGTTACAGCAGAGCAGAGTGACGGAGAGACGTTTAGGCTGAAATACTTCATGTAAGTGATTGCTGACGGAAAATAGGACTATTTAGGACTTATATTAACAAAAACATTCCACTGATATCTGCTTTAAGTGTCAGCTAAATGTAATTATTTATATTCAGTCACTAAAGTCTCTCTCTCTACACACACACACACACACACACACACACACACACACACACACACACACACACACACACACACACACACACACACACACACACACACACACACACACACACACACACACACATGCATCAGTCTGTGCATCTATCTATTATAGTCCATCTTTCTCTCTCTCCTTCTTTCCTTCAATCTCTCTCTTTCGTCTTTTTTTTTTTCTTTGACATGACGTCACGTACTGATTAAAGCAGAAGTAAGTGGTCCGGTCGTTTTCGCTAATGCTGCGTTCCAGGCAGGCTTTTGAAATCGTAAATTACAGCTTCAAGTCACAACTTACGACTTTGTAGCGTTCCAGGCAACCCACTCGTGTTTTTCCGACCTGTTTTACCGGTGAAAGTCACTATAACGGCCACTCGTAACGTCCGACCGGTGAACTCGTACCAGATCGAACTGGTACCACTTCACGGTCGGAAAAATACGAGTTTCCTTGAACGCACCATAACAGTCCTCGTCCCTACGTCGCCACATTCACGGCGTCCCTTGGCTGCACACACAGCCCTGCATGCCGTTCTCTCTCCTCATTGGATAAAAACTGTAGGATACGTTAAATGTTTTCTCCTCGGCTCAGAGCAGAGTGACTGACAGACCCGTGATTCAGACCAAACACTCTATGTAAGTGATTGCTGTCGGAAGATATAACTATTTAAGACTTATATTAACACAAATATATCACTTTCTGCTTTAAGTTCGGCTTGTGGCTTCATGGAGCTAACGCTAACATGCCACACACACACACACCATGGATCTTTTATAAGATAATGTAATACATCATGACACACACACGCCTTCGTGTTTTGGAACCTTTATTCATGCGTGTGTGTCTGTGTCTGTGTCTCTGTGTGTGGCCGTGTTAGCATTAGCTCCGTGTTAGCATTAGCTCCGTGTTAGCACTAACCCAATGTTAGCAGGGCTTAGCAAACACTGCTCTCCGACCATGAGCCACCCCCCCCCCCCTTCCTCCCTCCCTCCCTCCCCCCCTTCCTCACTCCAACAACGTGTTTCTATGGTTTCCTCCGGCTTCAACCAATCACGATCTAAAAGCCCGTTGTAAACAAAAGCATGTGTGCACATGTGTGATATGTGCCTCCCAGAACTGTGGCGAGCTCCAGGGAGGGGAAAAAAAAGAGAAACCAACGAAGGAGCGAGCTATTTCCGGCTGACTTGCATGTTGTGAACGTGAAGTGAAATGTTTTGAGTTCCCGACGTGTAAGTGGAGTTGCGCCGCAGCGCCGCATAATATTAAAAATAATTAATTAATTACCGTCACCGTGAGCTTGGAAATCTCACGGTATCACCACCGTGGCTTTCCACCACCGCGGTATACCGAAGTACGGTATACCTTTACACCCCTAGTCGTGCAGCTGATAAATGTGCATCAACTGTGTGATGCTGTCAGGTGAATATGGACCATAGCCTTATGATATAGGATGTTTCCAACACTGCGTTGAACCTATTACCACGATGAATTAAAACAGTTCTGAAGGCAAAAAAGAGTCCAACCCAGTAGCAGCAAAGTTAGCTGTACCTAATAAAATGGACAGTGGGTGTATATTTATTTCCTTTAAAGCGAACACTGACCTGAGTAGTGATAACCTGCCAGGTGATGGCCTCTGGAGAAAACTGGGTCCTGAAGCATCAGACGTTCCAGTGTTACCTTGAAATCAGCATGTGAGTGAGTAGATCAGTCATTAATAAGGTCATTTCAGTGAATCAAATATTAACAATGATGTGTGTTGATCAATGCATTAAGCCTTTTGATCAGGAATTTGTCTCATTTTGATCCTTTTGCCCAAAAAAAAGCCAGTGCAAACAGAATTTTAATAACTCGACCAACTTGTACTTACAAGGAAATCACCTCCACATTCATGTAAACAGTGCAAAACCAGCTCCTGGTTGGTTCCTCCGCCCCTGAGCACGCTGCAGCAGGCCATGCTCATCAGATCCTCCACTGGGAGCAAAGAGGCAAAAGAGACGGTGACACAAAAGCTCATAGAAAACAAGTGACACCACAACTCACTGGATGGGATGGGATGTGAAGTGAAGTGAGACACTCACAGCACTCTTGGTCACCGTGTTTCAGGTGGGAGTTTTCCACAGGGACCCAAACCAAGTCGGCTTTGTGCTGGTCGAACTGGGAGGATGCGGCCTGATCCTGAAAATCTGGGATCTCTGCCTGGTAATGCTGCCCAATATTGATACGGCTGAGTAGGAGGGGGGGAAAGAAGAGCAGAGATTAGAGACAGGAAACCAAAAACAAAAACAAAACAAGCCCGTTTTGATGTCAGTTTAAAAGAATAGTTAACCCAAAATTCAAATTGCACTCATTATCTACTCACGTACTCACCTCATGTCGACTAAGGGCTGGGAGAAGTTTCAGAGTTCATATAACGGTTGCAAATGGATACCACTTTTCTTCGTAACAAAAAGACACACCTCCATGCTGCTAGTATGTAATGTCCGTCTTGTTTTGGAACCCCGAAATGCGGCAGCAATTACTGAGGTATTTGGATGTTTTTGGGTGTGTCTTTTTGTTACGAAGAAAAGTGGTAACCATTTGCAACCGTTATATGGACATGCACTGCTACGCCGAGACCCCCTGTAACTCAGAGAAGCCACGGATAACTCTGAAACTTCTCCCAGCCCTTAGTCGACATGAGGGTGAGTAGATACTAACTATCCCTTTAAGGTGGTACTTACGGCTCCAGGCTGACCGGTGTGGCATCAGAGATCAGTGGCAGGACAGGAGGCGTGATGTCTGAACTGGCTGAAAGACCCAAACGGAGAAAAAACAAAACATACTCACACTTGATCTAAGAAGAAAAAAAAAACCCTCAATGCTCAAATTAACCTGCGACTGTTCCGACAAGAAACTTACTGGAGCGCAACAGGCTGCGTGTGGCGGACTTGGGAGTCGGCGGCGGAGGCAGGATCTGGTTGCTCACGGCGATGTTGGCCATCAAGGTGGAGAAGTAGAGTCCCGAGCCCTCGCGCACGGGCGACAGGATGGGTGGAGGCGTGTAGGGGGGGAGGGTGAGGGGGTTGTCGGGCAGACGCACCGGGGAGCGGAGGTTGCTCTGGAAGGTGGAGATGCTGGAGTAGAGGGATGGAGGGATGAAGGTGGCGGGCTTGGGAGGAGGGATGATGAGAGGCTCCGGTCGAGGCCGGCGCTTAAATTTGCTTTTTCCATCCTCGTCCAGGCTCGAGTCGTTCTCACCGTCCTGGAGAAAAGACGGATTAAAGTGAATCAAAGGAATAAATACGATGATAATTTAATTCACTGTTTATAATTCTGACACATAGTAAATTAGTCCCTGTGTGTAACTCTATGTAATAACTCTCAAACTAAACTTTTCTTACTGCTGCTTCTCACTCTTCTCAAACATAAGGGGCTTTTATTGTGAAGCCGTAACAGGAAATGCAATGTATTTATAACTAACCTAATTCTGTGGTGTATTTCATTTGCAGAAACAACCACAACAACCAGGACTGAGCGCTTATACGCTGAACACTTTATTAGGAACACATATCTGCTTATTTGTGCAATTATCTAATCAGCCAATCACATGGCAGCAGTGTAATTAATGAAAAACAGGTCAAGAGCTTCTGTTAAATGTTTATATCAGACATCAGTATGAAGCCACAGCAACAAATCTCAGTGAGTTTGGTTGTTGTTGCTACACAGGACAGTCTGAAGCTCCTGGGATCTCTCTCACACACACACACACACACACACAACGATCACTACGACAACTGACAAGAACAGAAATCTGAGGCTGACTCACTATAACTCTGGTCAGTTGGAGACACAGATGGAAGAGACAGGCTGCTGCTGGTTTCTTTGGCACACTTTGAACCATTTAATAGCAGTCAATTACGGTTTGAATGCTACAGCCTGTCTGAGTAATACTGACCACCATCTTTATGGTCTGAACAGAGCAGCTTAGGGTTTCCAGGAGGCTGGAAACAAGAATGTATGGTTGACAAATCTGCAGAAATTACATGATGCTGTCTTGTCAACGTGGAGCAGAATCTCTTGTTTGAGTCAATGGCATGAAGAACAGAAGCAGAAAAGTGAAACAACACAACACCCAGCGTTCCTCATAAAGTGCTCAGTGAGTGCAAGATGCAGATACCTGGAATAAAACACCTTAAACTGAACTGTCACTGGTCACTGGTCACAATGTCTTATTGTAAAACTAAACGAATATGTTGGACCCACAAACATCGTCACATTTCTCCTTAAATGTTTTCTGATTGCAGAAAAACATATACATACTGTATATACAGTGTGGAAAATAAGTATTTGATCCGCTGCTGATTTTTCCCCTTTTTTCACTTGATCAAATGTAAATTAATTTGTAACCTGTGTTTACAATATGAGCACTTAATGTGAAGTCATACGTATTATACTATGTTCACTGCTCTGAACAATATTGTGCACTTTATGTAAATTGTCTAATTGTGAGGCTTGTTGTATGTATTTAATATATCTCCATAAAGAAACTGTAGCAGAAACTTGCACCTGTATTTACCATATCTGAAATTACACTTTGTAATTTAATCATGATGTCTTGACTGTCTTTTCTTTTTTTTTTTTTAATCTTTCGTCTTATGATTGCTGTTATCAATGTACCCTGAACTGTGTATTTCAACCTGCACTTATAGTCTATTTATGATGTCTGTCTTAATGTCAAGGACTACAGATGGAAATCAGCGTTCTCTCTAAATCTGGTGCAGCCACCTTGTTAATGTCACTGCACACTGTCCTGTTATAAACTAAACTAAATACATGTGTAACCTTTTATATACTGATATTATCTTGGAATGTTTTGTTGATATTCTGTCTCTTTCTGTTAAAATAAACTACAGTCTGTCCATTTCTTTGTGGGGGAGCAAACTTAAAAACCAGCAGTGGATCAAATATTCATTTTACCCACTGTATATATTAAAGTATCAGGTTCTATTGCTAAATCAAGCTTCACCGTTAACCTAGTTTGGAAACAGTAGTGTAACAAAATTTTGGTCAAACTTTGGTAAAAAGTTGGTGAGTCACACTGTCGTCTTATCCACACCCTACATACCAGTTATTAGTCAGAGCCTCGGCAGCAGATCTGATGCTCCTCAGTGGATATTTTCTAAAATATCAAAGGACGGCTTCTGTGAGTCTCCGTGGACTCAAGACAATGTGACCTCCTTTTGAGGTGTAACTAGGTGGGGATTAGTGTTATTTATTGTTGACAATGCAGCTGCTACCACTGATTTCAGCCTGGCTGGGTTCGGGCTTCATTGAGCTAACCTGACCAAAACTCTCAGTCATGGAGTTTCTGAGCGATCGCCGGCGGGCCACGATGACGGAGGGTTTGCGGTCGGACTGCTGTCCCGCGGGTCTCTCGCCGCCCTGGCCGAGCCGTCCCTGAGCCCAGGCGCCCTGAGGATCTACCTGGCTCCTGTGCACCGGCACGGACACGGGGATGACCAGAGGCACCATGGTGGCCTGTCTGCCCGAGGGGCCGTCTTCCTGCTGAGGCAGCAACAACAAGAGAGAGCAGGAAAGAAGAGAAGGTGGGAGGATGAGGAGAAACGAGAGCATCACAGGGAGATTGGGGAAGTAGCAGGGAAATGGAAAAGGGATTGAGATATAAAGAAAGAGGAAGATGGGGTGAGTCCGCATGGTCGTCTACACACAATGGCTCATTTTCAGATCACCTACAACATTCACACGCTGTATATTATTAATAACTTCTATAGGTTTTTTGATATTGTGATTAATTATTCAAACTAGAAACCAAAAACAAGAAAAGACATTCATTCAATAAATGAAAGAAAAACTGTAAAATGTTGCACATGAGTTGCTTTAGAAACTTAAATGCAAATATTGGCAACAAATGTTCACCCTCTTCACTATAAATGCTGAATTCACTGGGCATAAAAGTTGAATTTCACAACATAAGCAAATCATCACATTTTTTTATCACCATATTTCTATTCAGAGATGTTTGTGTGCATGTGTAACCCTGGCATTTCAGATCAAGACGATACCTGCATTAATCCTAAACTCCACTCGTGGCAGTGAAAAGATATAAATCAATTTTATGAGTTGCTCTTCAGGCAAATTGAAGCTCCTCAGCTGAAACATGTGAATCTCCTTTCCTCCTAACCCGCAAACATCCTGTTTGCCAACCGCAACACAACACCTCTGGTTTTCTGAATAGCCATATCAAAACCTGTTTGGTGTGTGTGTGTGTTGAGTTGAGTTGAGTTTGAGGAGTGTGAGTGTGCAGGTTGACAGCTCGGCCCCTCCCTAGCTCTGCTGAATGACTGGGAAAGAGCCTGAGGAATGTGGAGGTGTGCGGACATGCAGCTGCTCCAACTGTATCCAGCATGCACAACTCTGCACAACGTCAAGAAAACAAAAAAACAAAAAACCCTACGATCAGGCCCGGTGGCCCCCCGAGGGCAGAGCGCTGCTGAACACCCCTGCACTGAGAAGAAAACAACAAAAAAGGACGGAAAAACACGGTTTAACTTTGTGTTGAGTGCACGTATGACGAAGCTGCTAAAGAGAAAATAAAGAAGCTAGTTGCAGTGGGTGTGCCGCTGAGAATGTAAACAGTATAAATCCTGAAGAACAAGGTCGAGGGTATCAACTTTCTCGCTGCTATAAAATGAACAATCCATATAATACAGAAAGTGGGATGTTCAACAATAGCCTTTGTCAGGTTGCACCGGTACATCGGTGCATGACAACGTGCCGCCTGGACCGACTGTGCACACCAAGACACACACACACAGACACACACACACACACACACACAGACAGACTGACTGCTATAGCTGAGGCGCGACAGCTGTAGGAATCAAGTAAACAGACCCAAGACGAGGATTTTGTAAACCATGGGGAAGTTCTGCATAGAAACACGGTTCTTCCTCTTTGTACAGCTGCTACCAACTTCACCAGATTTGAGAATTTGCTTTCACACACACATAAACACACACACACACACACACACTAGCCACCCTGGACAACCTCCCTCAAATACAGCGAATATATATCTTTAAGAAAAAAGCTGTTCTGCTGCAAAATGACCATAAATAAAAGTGAAAGGAGCCGCAGCCCCAGAATAATAAGTGAGTCGTTAACCTTGAGGATCTTTTGCCTCTCTGCTGCCGTGTGTGCGAGCGTCTCCAGGTTGATCTCCTTAGACGCTCTCCTCCTCCGACTGTTGATCTGGATGACCCCTCCCGTCGTCACTTGGCTCTCCCCTCCCTTCTGTCCACCTGCTGCTACTCCGTTATGGGATGGCGGCGGCGGCGGAGGCTCTTTGGAGGCCTGAGACCAGATGTTGGTGGAAGGGGGACCCAGTGGGGACTGTCCCTCTCTGGAAAGGCGCCGCGAACGCCGAGGGGCTGCAGCCGTTGACGCCGTCGCCGCCGCCGCCGGCTGTGCATCTGAGCTCTCTGCTGGATTTGCGGCGACCTTTTCGGGACACGGATCAGGTGCCGCTGACACGTCGCAGGTCTGAGCCCCCGGTTCCTGCTGCTGCTGCTGCTGCAGCTCCACCGACTGGCTGTCTTCCTCCTTTGAGCCCATGTCAGGTGGACACGGCTCAGGAGACTGATAGGCTGCAAAGTTCTGGCTCGGCTGCTGTTTTTGCGGCACCTGTAGTTGTGTTGTTTCCTGCTGCTGCACATTTTGTTGCTGTAGTTGCTGCTGCTGCTGCTGCATTTGTTGGATTTGTTGCTGTCGCTCCTGTAGCTGCTGCTGGTGATACTGCTGCTGCATCTGCTGCAGTTGTTGTTGCTGTTGCATTTGTTGCTGTTGAATTTGCTGGTGCTGTAAATGTTGCTGCTGCTGCTGCTGTTGTTGTTGCTGCTGTTGCTGCAGTTTCAGGTGATGCTGCTGCTGCTGTAACTGTTGTTGGTGCATTTGTTGCTGCTGCATCTGGTGAAGCAGCTGTTGTTGCTGTTGTTGGCTCTGCGGCGGCGGCGGCTCGCCGTAGGCCAGGTTGGGCATCGCCTTGTTTCCCGGAAAAACGGGGTAATAACCGGACGCGAACTGCTGCTTGCTGGGCCTGAACGTGGCCTGGAAGGGCTGCAGCATGGGCGCCGGTAAGGTGTGGGGGGCCACGTGGGGCTGAGCCTGGATCTCCACGCCTTTGTGGCCGTGCTGATAGGCCTGCAGCTGAGCCGGGTGCATCGCGGCTCCCACGGCTCCGTGCTGCTCCCACTCCAGCCCCCTCCCCTGTTGAGCTTGACTCTGGCCGGCGTCTCTATAAACCTGAACGGGCGCCCCCGGCAGCTGGTTTTCTGCCCCCATCGGCAGAGCTACGCCTTCGTGGGCGCCTTTATGAAACACCATCTGACTCCTGACGTTCACGCCGCCCATGTAGGGGCCAAAGTTCTGCCCCCAGGCCGAGACGGGGGCTTCCTGAGACCAGCCGGGGGCCTGCATGGAGTCCTGCTGCATCCACTTTACTGGAGCAGCCTGTTGATAGTGCGCCGCTACGTTCTGGGGCCCTTTCTCTGGGTTATAAACACCAGAGCTGCTGGAAGAGTCGCTGTGGCTCGACTCTAGCGCTGGAGGCCCCATACCATAATAAACCTCCCCCGAATGCTGCTGCACGGGCTCCTTCATGGCTGCAGCCCGGTGCTTGCCGCTCTTGTCAGTATTAACTTGAGGAGGAAGACTCATACTAATGTTGTACTAATGTACTCAGCCTTGATTACTGAGTGTGCAAAAACAACAAAACGGAGTTAGTGTGTTTCCACGGCCTGTGGTGGAGAAATTCTTTGTTTAATTGTGTATACAGAGGTATTTGGGAGGAAATATAAATCCCAAAGGAAAAGTGCAGGGTGGGGGTTGGTGGTGGTGAGGGGACACGCAACCCTCCGTCCAGACTCAGATCTGAGGATTGTTGTCCATTCTTCTCATCCTCTTTTTTTTGGGGAGAGGGCTGCCGGACCTTGTGAGAGAAAGGAGGGATTAGACACTTTCTTTTTCTCTGACGACAAGCAGACAAAGTTTTTTTTCGAGGTCTGTGCTGCTCTCACTCGTCTGTCTGCAGCAAAGAGGAAACAACTGAGGCCTAACACCAGCAAAAGTAGCCCAATCAGAGGAGGAGGAGAAATTAATGGTGGGAAGTGAGCACACAGGCATTGAAAAGGGATATATATATATAGCCTATATATGTATATATTTCGGGTTATTTAACGTCCAGGTGCTTGCAGTCAGAAGGGGACGTTATTTAAGCAGAAGTTTTGGAAGCGGCTACCCAAACACACACACACACACATATATACACACGCAAACACACACATACAAGCAACAAGGAGGCGCTTACAGTTCAAGCTGCCATTTGGCATAACAAGAAATACAGGAAACGAAGGGGCTCGTGCAATCACCCGAGCGATAGCCATTGCCAGTGATGTTATGTTTAAAAAAAAAAAAATCAGCAATAAGGAAGCGCCCGAAGAGCAGAGTGCGGTTAGGCAATAACAGCAGATCTCTGAGCAGCAGTAAGTTAGAAATAAAAAGAAGACAGCAGTTTAGTGTGTGTTTGTACCTGATCAGTGGTGCACGCAGCTCTCCATGACCAGCTCCGAGGAGTCGCTGTGGTTTCGATCAAAGTCGACTGCATGCAGCTCCATGGAGGGACTGTGTGTGCGCAGCAAATGTCATAACTCTTTGACAACTTTCCCCCTCGAGTTTCGCTCGCTGCTGCTGCTGCTGCTGCTGCGCACAATATGGCGAACGAGGCGGCTTTTTTTTTTTTTTTTTTTTTAGACACAATCAAAATATAGGCTAGTCCTCCTCCTCCTCCTCTTACTACTATATCCTCCAAAGTCTGCACGCAACGCGATCGAGCACTTATCTAATAATAATCACACGGCCGCGGTTACAATGTTGCACAGTGTGTCCGTAAAGCCGTGCACTTCCAGGAAAAGGAAAACATGTCCACAACTTTCTTTCCCCGCATCAGCGAGTCAAAAAAAAAAAAAAAAGCACACACACACACTAACCCACATGCACACATACACACACACAGACACGGACGGTGGAAGTGTGAAAACGCCGCCGTGCATCGGCTCGGTGCTGCTGGGTCGTTTCCGCAGATTTCAGCACCGCGCCGCCGGTCGAAAGGTCGCAGCTTCGGTCCATCCGCAGCGTGTGCAGCAGCGCCGCGAAACTGCGCAAACACGCAGAAAGTTGTTGCGCCCCCAAACGCAACTGCACCCGCCTCACCCCAAAAACAGCGCAACTCACATCCTGTTATCCAATCCGATTGTCTGGCCACTCCCATCGCTGTATCCGTGTACGTTTGTTTTGCTGCCATGGCTGCACCGGAAAGCGGAGTCTCACAGAGCTCGACACACGGAAACAGTTGTTGTTAGTGGGTCGGTGGTGGGTGGGTGTTGGGTCGAGGGCCGCAGCCAGGATCATGGTAACTCAGCCCTGCAGTGGTGTCGACCCTCTGCTAATTAAAGACACAAGAGCTATACATTACAAGACAGTTTATGTAACTTATAATGTGATTATGTCATTGCTTGCTTGACTTTGCAAGTGCATTTAGAAAAAAAAAACAGTTAAATATTTGTATTTCGTTTATTCATTTACTTAAGGACTTGGCCTGCAAACTGTGAAACTGAAAGCCTTGGTATACACTGTGTGTTTGTGTGTGTGAATCCAAACTCTGCACACAAAAAAATACCACTGTGACATTTGACCTTTGTGACTTTTTAATCAAAGGTGCAACACCGGGGTAAAGTTTATTCTATATATAGCTGCCTACCACAGTATGGTAATGATTATGAGGAGGATTTTAATTCACACGTAAGGACATGTAGCCATATTGTAGATGTATTTATTTATTTATTTATTTTATCAAACATTTTGGATTTTTACATCTCTGTTAAAAATAGTTTAGTAACCAGCATCAAAGTCTCAATGATAATCCACATGAATGAGGAAGAGCCTTACTTTGAAATGGTCTTGGATGAAAATATAAATTGACAATGTTCATCTTTTAAATGGAAATATCACACTTTTCATCCATCAAACTTTAGTGAGTTCTCAATCAAAACATCTATGAAACTAGTTACTGTGACACAAAGCATTGGTCTTCACTATAAGGAGCTGTGTTCCTCCTGGGCTGTAACTGATGCTTTTTTCTTGGGGAAAAATCTCAGTGCAATGCAAATGTGAAGAGACTTTCTGGTTTGGTCATGTCAGGAATAAGGGTGTGTGCGTGCGTGTGTGTGCGTGTGTTTGTGTGTTGACTGGCTCCATCCGACTACAATAGAAA
The DNA here is from genome assembly GCF_905171665.1 of Trachurus trachurus. Taxonomy (NCBI): domain Eukaryota; kingdom Metazoa; phylum Chordata; class Actinopteri; order Carangiformes; family Carangidae; genus Trachurus; species Trachurus trachurus. The sequence continues at coordinate 13,078,848 of NC_139910.1, read as the reverse complement.
AACACTGGCATCCACTCAAGAAAAAAAAAAGGTAGACCTCATTACGTAATCATGACCTCAGGGTTATGAATAACAATAGACATGTGGGACAGGAATAACAAAGCCTGCCTGGAAATAACTACATCTCTAAATATTCTGCTGTGTTAGAGCAATTAACTGGCAGTTTTTAACGTATTCAATCATACTTGTTAAAAATATATCACGTAATTAAAAGACAATCATGAATACGTTAAAAAAAATAGGAACAAATTGGGCCTGTGTTATAGTTTCAGAATCAACTGCAACATTATACTTCCTGTTTTGTGTAAGTTTACATCTGTTCATACAAGAAAACAATGTATGTAACCATCCCCAATGTTAAAAGATGGAAGAAAATATAGTATTTACGCTTGTAGGCCTATTCAACATGGGTAAACACAAAAAAACATATCCTATATCAATTATTGCACCTATATTAGAAATGACATTGATTAACATTGAGGAAATAAGTACACTGGATAAGTCAGATAACAATGATGGTGCATTTGGGGCCAATCTGCCACAGCTGCTCATAAATACAGCATAAACAACTGTACCGTGAAGGCAGCATAGTGTCTTGTGCGAGACTTGCAGTAAATCTTCATTTTTTTGTCAAGCTTCAGTTTCAAGGTCATGAATAAACTTTCTCTCTAGTTGCATGAGATGTGAGTACCATGAATGTGTAGACAGGTGTGTGTGCACACCAAATTTCACTGCTACGCAATTTGCTTTTATTTCTCAATGCAAATACTGACTAAACACTTAGTGACCTGTGGACGCTGCACGGCCCTGTGCTGTGTGTGTGTGTTATATGCAGAATATTAATATTTAGTGTCTCTGTGAAGTCGGTGCTGCTGCTGTTTCTGCTGCTCCTCATCGTCGGTGCCGCGGAGGAGGAGGGAGGATGCGGGAGTTTATGCTGCGTTCAGGACAACTCGGAACTAGGAATCTCCCGAGTTGAAAACTCCGATTTTCCGACTTCAAAGCGTGTCAGAATAACCAAAAACATGGCGGACCGGCCATTCAAAAAAGTTTTTCCACGTAAGGCCCAAAAACATTACAAAGGGCACACAAAAATGAGAACGTTTTAATTTATTTTGCCATATTAGTGGATTTTAATGACGTTTTACGGTTGACGGTGTGGTTGTGCATGGGTGCAGATTACTGTGTGACGTCAGACAACTGATTCTCGAAGAAGCCGGGGTAGATTTTTTTTTTGCCCTCACTTTCCCCGAGTGGGAGAGGTCCGAGTCCGACTTGAGGCGGCGTTCAGTTGCACTTTTTTTCCACAAGTAGGAGGTCGTGAAAAATCCGAGTTCCGACTGGTCTTCAAACGCAGCACATGTGACGTCACCGCTGCTGAGCCAGAGCACGGGGCGTCTCATCCCATCTCGTCTGTCCGCAGCCAACCAACCGTTAGCAGGATGCTAGCAGGCTAGTAGCCGGCTAACCGTAGCGACCCGACCGTTAGTTAGCAGCAGCAGCAGCAGCTATGGTCCGTTACCGTTACTTCACCTCGGATACAAACACAAAAACAACCGCCTCCAATGAGTGAATGAATGAATGAGTGAGTGAATGACCTGGCCCTCCTGTCACATCACATCACATGGGAGCAGCAGCATCATGGGGGCCGCTTGGATTTCACACCACAACTGTGACCGCACTGGTGCAACAACGAAGCGAGGTGAGAGAGAGAGAAGGAGAAGGAGGAGGAGGTTACCGTTAGTAAACATGCTATTCAGTTAGCATGTTGCTACACGGGGACCAACCACCGGAGCTGCTGCCGCCGCTGCCGCCGCATTGAACACGGTGCGGTGGTGGTCACCCATGGAGGTTTAGCTTCGTGACAGCTAATTCTGATTCACCGACGAGTGGGTTGTCCTCCATATATATATGTATTTACCTGCGATAACCGCTGCGGTTGTGTTTTTGGCACAGAGTCAAAACAAACCACACGATGCTAGTGGCTGCTGCTGTTGCTGCTGTGTGTGTGTTTTTGTTTTATTTTTTAGGGAACACCAGCACCAGCTAGCTATAGGTTAGCATCTTCTACCAGGCTTTTGGGAGACGTGAGGTGTGGCTAATTATTAACCTTTAAAATGTGTTTGCTGTATCACTATTCCAACTGATCGATTTCCATTACCATGTTTTCCCATATTCCATGTTGTAAACTGTATTCCTCACAACATCTATTGCACGTCTGTCCGTCCTGGGTGAGGGATCTCCTCCTCTGTTGCTCACCCTGAGGTTTCTCCAATTTTATCCCTGATAAAAGGATTTTCTTGGGAGTTTTTCCTCAGTTGAAGTCAGGGTCTAAAGGCAGAGGATGTTGTAATGATGCTATGTAAAGCCCATTGAGACAATCTGTTTGTAAAAATGGACTATACAAATAAAATTGCCTTGCCACTATGCAAGTCCATTATTTATAAACACACACACACACACACACACACACACACACACACACACACACACACACATATAATTCTTTATTTCAGACACTTAGTCCATATGACAATTGAGAAAATTGACAGATAAAGAATGGGAGGAAGTGCATTGTACAGTATTTAACCATAAGTTACCATTGCCATTAAAAACACATTTTATATAAATATACACAAACCATACAAGTAAGTACATATGAGACAGCATTTACTTAAGAAAGGGTCAACGAGTGCGTTTGAAGCCTGGATGTGAATCGATAACACATTATGGGGATGATTATATAGAAAACCGAAGTGTGATTTACATCGTGTTCCCCTGTGTTTTTTTTTATTTCAGTGAGGGTCTCGCGCCACTGATGCCAGGTGCAGGCTGCTGTAGCTGAGAGCACTCAGGATGAGTGGGGCTGGAGAGCACACAGACATCCTGTCAGTGGCAGACGTGGTCAGGGACCGATGGAAAGTGGTGAGTGGTGGTCATCATTTCACTAAAAACTCAGAAAGCTGAATCAAGATCTGTGATTTATCAGACATCTGTGTTTTTGGGGGTTTGATAATAATAATGAATGATCATCCCTCTCTCTTCCTCCCACCAGTCGAGGAAGATAGGTGGAGGTGGGTTCGGGGAGATCTACGAGGTCCTGGATCAGCTGAGCCAGGCCACCGTTGCCCTGAAGGTGGAGTCTGCTCAGCAACCCAAACAGGTGTTGAAGATGGAGGTAGCTGTGCTGAAGAAGCTTCAGGGTGAGTGATGCTGTCGAGCACGTTAGTGACATAGTCAGAGTCAGTAATGTCAGTTATAAGGTATTTTTGGATCCGATTGCAGGCTGTCTGTCAAGAGATATCGTATATCTATAGACTACAAGCTGGATTGCTGTGACAGTGGATTGTGCTGCAGGAGGCTGCTCCGTCCTTTTCTCTGGAGGTCCTGTCAGCACTATAGCACTATCGGACCATTTACTGCTGGCTGCAGTTGCTATTAAGTGCATCAAATTATCACTTGCTTGTGTCAATTTTAGGAAGTCGTTAATGAAATAATAATTTCTTGAATTGTTGATCCATACATGAATTTTTGGGATTTTATCACTTGAATTGATTTGCTATATCAAGAGTTGTTGTTCTTTTGAGCTGAGCAGAACCAACGAGACATGACAGATAATAACATAGATAAATTAATGGTTTTAATAAACCGTCTTGCATATTGTTTTTCTGTCATCCTTTACTTTATGACCACCATGCTAAAGTTACCAAATTGTCTTTGTTGGGTGTTGAATTAGTCTAATAATATCTACATTTCATCACTGAATACTACAGGGACCCTGAATTAAATATGTGGCATTTACTGTACAATGCTGTTTCATCAAGATTAATGCATTTTCTTATCATGCAAGTAGTGTTGGTCAGCTAATGCTGAAGTATTCCCACAGTGGTTTTTATATTTCACAAAATCAGTTAATCCATACCATTACAGCTATGATATACATACACAACCTAATAATTGTATCTGGAATGATATCAACAAACATTACTACTGAGGAATGTACAAATATGGGGAATATCTTGTCTGTTATGATCATAAAGGCCGTCTGTAGTGATATATTGTACATTTTTTGACAGGCAAAGATCACGTGTGTCGCTTTGTGGGCTGTGGCAGGAACGACCGCTTCAACTACGTGGTGATGGAGCTCCAGGTAGGTTTTTTTTTCTTGTGGTCAAGTATTTTCTTGGCTTCTGGTGATACCATGTCACTCTGCATCATGACGAATGTGACGTCCTACTTCCTGTTTGAAGGGGAGGAATCTGGCAGATTTGCGCAGAACCATGACCCGTGGCACGTTTTCTGCCTCCACAACCTTGAGACTCGGCAAGCAGATCTTAGAGGCCATTGAAAGCATCCACTCTGTCGGCTTTCTGCACCGTGACATTAAACCAGTAAGTTGAACCCCAAACTCCTTCATGGTTCGTAAATTATTTGTGATTGCCTGTCGGTTCTTTGCTCTTTAAGTTGAACTTGTTTATGTTTCTCCGTCCAGTCTAACTTTGCGATGGGAAGACTAGCCAGTACCTGCAGATGCTGCTATATGCTCGATTTCGGTCTGGCCCGTCAGTTTACCAACTCCAGCCAGGAAGTCCGTCCAGTAAGTACTCTGCGCCAGCTTCCTGCAAGCATTGTTTTAGCTTCTATAGTCAAACATCCTACAAATTCTTATCCCCTGAAAAAGCTGTTTCTTGTTTCTTTGGCATTTGACAAAAATGGATCCCAAAAGATAATTTGTTGTGTAAATGTTCCTTTACTTGTTACTCTTTATCTATATTGTGAGAAATACTGGCTTTATGGTGATATTATTATATTATTATTATATTTATCTCCTTTTATCTCATTGATTTTATTTTTGTTTTATCTTATTTTATTTTATCTTATTGTGTCCATTGTTTTATTGTGCTTCTGTCCTGTTATTTATTTATTTTTTATCTTGCTGTGCAGCACTTTGGAAACCTTGTGTGATGCTATATAAATAAAATTGGATTAGATTGGATTGGATATGCAGATGAACAACTGATGGCCTGTTAGTAAAAGGCCAATCAAGGATGACTCTCTCCAGCGCGAGGGAGTCACCCACATGATAGGGTGTCTTCAAATCCAGAGGACGAAATTCACATTTCACACCATCTTTAACTAACAACGATTCAGTGATTGCAGTCTGACCCTTAGCAACTCTGGTGAACTCAATAACCCTCATGTGACATCAACGTGTGAACATCTAAAAAATAATGAAACACCAGTCAGGGCCTACTGTAGATCTTCTGTACAGGACAAAGAGTTTGTGTTTCAGTGATTCTCTCTCTCCTCCTCATCTCTCAGCCTCGTCCTGTGGCAGGCTTTAGAGGAACTGTGCGATACGCTTCTATCAATGCCCATAAGAATAAGGTGAGTTTGATGCCAAATACACATTCTCATAGCGCAGTGGTGTTTTAGTCACTCCCAATGTACTTGCCTCCTTACTCTTGCCTTGCCATGTCTGAATCTGCAGGAAATGGGCCGTCATGACGACCTCTGGTCCCTCTTCTACATGCTGGTTGAATTCATGGTTGGTCAACTTCCCTGGAGGAAAATTAAAGACAAAGTACGTGTCTATATAATACTGTTTACACTGCAGACTTTAAATGTACAACATCTGTGTTTCTGTGAGTGTGTACACCCAATTTCTTAACTTTGTCTCTCTCTGCTCTCAGGAACAAGTAGGAAATCTTAAAGATACATATGACCACAAACTCATGTTGAAGCACCTCCCCTCAGAGTTCAGTACTTTCCTGGATCATATCTTGACCTTGGACTATTTCACTAAACCCGACTATCAGGTCAGCAATCTCTTGTTTAGCACATTTTGTACGCGCTGTTTATTTCTCCCCTGATGTCCTGATCGTTTCTTTTGTTGTTGTTGTCTGCGACAGCTCTTGATGTCACTCTTCGACAACGCCATGAAGAGCCACAACGTGCTGGAGAATGACGCGTATGACTGGGAGAAATGTGATTCAGAAGACGTGCTGACCATCACTGCCGCCGCAACCACCGCTCAGCAGCTCACTCGCCTCACACCGGCGTACTTGGGGTGCGTACGGCTAAAAGAAAGCTCTATCGTTATGAACATATCACTGCTTAGTATTCAGGTTTCTTGAGACATAATGTTGCAGTGTCACTTGTGCCGTTCAAACTCTCCTCACATTGGTACCGAACGTGCATTCAGATATATAGCTGCAGCTTTTTTTAGACCGGGAATCTGCACAGTCATGGATCCCTCAGAAATCAACTACTCTAAATTGTGCTGTGGAAACGAACGAGCTGCAGGGTGACCTTCCCTTCCCTCCCCTCCCTTCTCTTCTCTTCTCCACAGCATGGCCAACGCCTCGGTGCTGCCAGGCGAGCTGCAGCGGGAGAACACCGAGGATGTCCTGCAAGGGGAGCGCCTCAGTGATGCTGACAACTGCCCCCCCATCCTCACCCCGACCACCCCTGGTGGAGATGTATGGGAAGAGATGGACCGCAACCGCAACCATAAACACGCCCCGCAGATGATCAGGAAGGTCAGAGCGATGTAATTTACTGTTCGCTCGGTATATTGTCCTCACCTACTGCTGTAATAATAATAATGTGTAGCTGCTTCTCTCGGAGCAGTGGATGTTTAGGGCCTTGTAAAATCCATTTTATTTTTTCCCAAATTCATTTTTTTCAGTTTTAATTCTTGGGAATTCCATTTTTTACCTTTTACTCTTACTTTACTACCAAAAAGAGTGTGTTTTTAATGTTAATAACTAAAATGTAAACCAATTACCATAAATAGAAATTACTATTGAGGTATATTGAGGTAACAAACAACACGTTTCCTCCATACCTTAAGAACAAATACTGCATGATGCAACATAACACTGCACTATAAGTACTTCAAGTAGACGGTGTCACCCAGATTTGCTTCCCTCTGTGCAATTTTCTCCAGACATATGTTCCTCTTCCACATGAAAACAGCATTTCAGTCAAATTAATTATATCAAATTCTGCGTTAAAAATAGATTCGGTTTTAATTGGCAAATCGTAGGGCCCTAGATGCTACTGCACAAAACTAGCCCAGAGTCATGAACACGCCACGATGAAGTTTTTACATACATTTGAATTTAAGGCTAGAGCCACTCTGCCTCGAGATATGATAATTGAAATGACCTCAGTAACCCCTGACCTTTAGTAGAGCGCCACTGGGCTTCACCGTGAAATTTGGAGGATACAGATGCAGTATTTTAGTTTCTGAGCCTCCTATGTGTTTCCCTCAGGTGGTGAGCGAGGATGAGCACAGTCAGAACCAGGGGAACCAGAGTCCCAACACCGGCTCCATGCAGAGCTCTCCTAGACGGGTGCGTTCGGAAACCATGTTCCTGGAACGGGCTGCACCGCTGCTCCGGAGGATGAGACACAGCCAGAGCTTGGCGTTCGAAAAGAGGCTCGCGCCCGAACCCAAGCCCACCATCGAACGCTTCCTCGAGGCCTAGTCAGTATTTGGTACTAATCAAAACGAAACAAGCCAAAAAAAGAGAAGAAATCTCGTTTTAATGCTCATAATGTTTCCTTTCAGCCTGGGCAAACAGCGGCCAGTCCTTTCTCAGGTGGGAGAGAACTCCATCCCTGAGAGCGGCCGCGGGCAGCAGACGCCCCCCTGCATCGAGGACCACTCCGCCACGGCTACGCCCGAAGAGGGCGCGGCGAGCAGCGGCTTCGTGGCTGTGAACCTCAGTCCTGTGCCCCAGGAGGGAGACTCTCAGGAGTGGGTGATGCTGGAGCTGGAGCAAGGCAGCGGCTCCGGAGGAAGCAAACCCCCGGCAGAAGCCCCCCCGGGGCACGAGGACAAGCAGGGAGCGCACACGCCTGCAGAGACTGAAAACCACTCCTCCGAGCCGCAGGATGGCCAGTCCACGGCCGTGCCCAGCAGCCCCGTCCTGTCTCAGATGGCCATGCCCGGCACGTGGCTACTGGGCCACAGGAGGATACCGGGCATGCTGGGACAGATGCCCTCAGTCATCATGGGAAGACCTCAGATGGACCAGGTAGGAGAGACTGTGTGTGCTTTGTTGTATATGAAGTTGGAGCAGCACTGTGAAAAGGAAAACCCTTAACATGTGGATGTCTCTCATTACACGATCCTCAAAGAAAGACTTGTGGAAACAATCTCATAATTTAATAACGGAACATATTGACAGTGATTCACATTTTGCATTTAGTCAATTCATCTATTGCCATAATCCCTATTGTCATAGCAGTAGGTTCATTATTCTTAACTGTCAGTGCATGTTGTTGAAATAATCATGTATCATTTTGTAACATTATTTATGACACACAAAGCAAATTCTCAGAACTTCTTGCACTTTTGAAATCACTGCTGCATTTGCCTAGAAAACAACTCCATCTCCCAATGTTACATGATTATTTCATAGCGTGGTGTATGTGCAGGTCACAACTTGTCCACTAGAGTATTTTGGAGTTGTTGGATTGTGTATTTGATGAATTTGATGAGGGAAAGGTGAAAATACAGTGTCCCTCCATTGTGTTCACTGAGCAGCTCACATCTCTGCCCCGCTGATCTCAAAACAACATGCACCGATTATTAAAGGTAATGAACCTACATAGGGATTATGGTGATAGGAGAACTTGCCAAAATGTTGGACTATCCCTTTTAAGGAGCTGTATGTAAGATTGTGGTCAAAACTGTTGCTGCAGTCAAATTCAAAATACTGCAGCGTGTTGCAGACTGGAGGTTGCCAGATAGCAACACCCTCACCTCTGCCCTGCTCCAGCTTTGCGGCTGTGGCTCCCCGAGACTCACTCACACAGTCTCTACGCCACCAGAACCGCTTCTATGCAACGATAGAACAAAATGAAGCGGATAAAGCTGTAAACATGCGCTGGGGAAACGGATTACTGTGCAAAAAGCTCAAAGGTGTATGTCCAGGAGAAAATTAGCCACTCGGCATCTGTCTTCAAATTCTTCTTCGCTTTCAGCCGTCTCCATCTTTGAAACGCAGCTCCTATGCAGATCTTGGTCTTGTTTCTGCTTTTCTTGTTTCTTGTTCCAAAACGTTTTTGAGAGTCATAGCGAGGTCTTTTAATTTTAGTTACGTCAGACATGATACACAAAGCTTGTAGCTGCAGCTCAGAGGAAACTGGCAACCAGGACGCCAAAATGCCACTGACTTCGTGATTGGGAGACAGTGGTGGGTGGCGCAACAGGCCAAAACACAAAATCGAATGCGAATATTCTGGCTGTACTATGGTTGTTAGTTAGATCAGTTTTTCAAATGAACACGATTCCTTAGTCTCTGGTGACATTTTGGGAGATTTCACTTGCCATACATTTCTTACATATAGCTCCTTTAAAAGTTTTAGTTACAAAACACATATAAGAGTAAATTCCAGTGTTGCTCCCTTTTTCCAAGTTATTTTTGTTTTGTCCCTGTTAGTTGATAGTTCACTTTATTCATTTTTTTGTCAACAACGCTAACGACCATCAAACTCCTCTCAGTCCTCCAGCTGTGGGCCACAGTCTCCTGTTCAAGAGAAGAGTGAAGCGATACCGCTGGAGGCGCCGTCTGGTAAACCTGATGGCGTCCCGGAGGAGATACTGAAGGAAGGAGCGAGGTTGGAGTTAGCTCCTGTGCCAAGTCCCGCAAAAGGCCACACGGCTCATCTGACCAACGACAGAGACCCAGAGAGCGACTCCGGTCTGCCCGATCGCTCCTTGGAGCCGAACCAGCAGCCCCAAGCCGACGCCGCAGGAGGCGCCATGGAGAGCACCGTCACCGTCTCCTCCTCGCCGCCGCCGGCTTTCCTCCGGCGAAGAGACTCGCCCTCGTCGCCGAGACTGAGCCGAATCCCGGTGCGAGAGCCCGGCGCTCCCCTGGACTCTCCGAGCCGGGACCCCTTCTTAGAGAGGCGCCACCGCTGGAGCAGCCCGGTCCCCGGCTCGCCCACCCACTCGCCCTCGCCGTCGCTGTCCTGTGACAACCTGCCCTGCGCTCTGCCCAGAGACCGGCTCCCCTCGGAGCGCGGCTCCAGGTCCGACTGTGTGGGAGAAGACCCCCTTTCTCTGTCCTCCTCGTCCGGTGGTAAAAGTAAGATCCCACGTCCCGTGAGCGCCACGTTCGTACCAGAGCAGCTCACAAGCAGGTTTCTGCCTCGACCGCCTCCTGGGAAACCGCCGATCCGTCCGTGTGTGGACAACAGGTGGGAGCAGTGTTGATCACACAATACAGATGTTTTAACAGAAATGGACGATTAAAGTTGTAATTTTTACTGAGCGCATTACCTCCAGCTGCTGCTTTGTCAGAATATAATAATAAGAACTAACAAAAGATGAACGTATGCTGCTGTTTGCAGCCAAACATCCTTAAAGCAGAAGTGAGTGATCCGGTCGTTTTCGCTAATGCTGCGTTCCAGGCAGGCTTTTGAAATCGTAAATTACAGCTTCAAGTCACAACTTACGACTTTGTAGCGTTCCAGGCAACCCACTCGTGTTTTTCCGACCTGTTTTACCTGTGAAAGTCACTATAACGGCCACTCGTAACTTCCGACCCGTGAACTCCTACCAGATCAAACTGATACAACTTCACAGGACGGAAAAACACGAGTCTACGAGTTTCCTTGAACGCACCATAACAGTCCTTGTCCCTACGTCACCACTTTCACGGCGTCCCTTGGCTGCACACACAGCCCTGCATGCCGTTCTCTCTCCTCATTGGATAAAAACTGTAGGATACGATAAATGTTTTCTCCTCGGCTCAGAGCAGAGCAGAGTGACTGACAGACCCGTGTTTCGGTCCAAACACTCTATGTAAGTGATTGCTGTCGGAAGATATAACTATTTAAGACTTATATTAACACAAATATATCACTCACTTCTGCTTTAAAAGGATAGTTCAACATTCACCCATTGCCATAATCCCTATAGTCATAGGAGTAGGTTCATTACCTTTCGGTGCATGTTGTTTTGAGATCAGCGGGGCAGAGACGCAAGCTGCTCAATGAACACAGTGGAAGTGAACGGTACAGGTCCCCTGTCCCTCATCAAACTCATCAAATACACAATCCGACAACTCCAAAACGCTCTGGTGGACAAGTGACCTGCACATTCACTTCACCACACTATGAAATAATCATGTAACATTACAAGTTACAAGTTGTTTTCGAGGGAAATGCAGCCAGAACTACATTCCAGACACGGCTGCTGGGCGGAGTGATTTCAAAAGTGCAAATAGTTCAGAGTATTTGCTTCATATGTCATATTGTCTCTGCCCCGCGGATCTCAAAACAACATGCACCGATAATTAAAGGTAATGAACCTACTGCCATGACAATAGGGATTATGGCAATAGGCGAATTTGCCAAAATGTTGAACTATCCCTTTAAGTCAGTGCATATAAATACAAATAAACTGCATTTCCTGTGTCTGTTTTACAAGAATAGCCCCCTGAATGCTTTGAATGTGAACTAACAGCAGCAGAGAAGTATTTAAAGAATCTAAATATACTGAATTAATATTTAAAATCAAGAACCATAAACGGTGTAAGAATGAAGTTTAATAATTGTAGTGTTTCTCTACAGGAGAATGAAAGCTAAAATCATGGTACAGAACATGTTAGTTAAGTGTTTTCTGTTCTTCCCTCCAGACGGCGGAGGTTAAGAGTGCGCGCCAGCAGCACAAGTGACGCAGACTTCCTGGCCAGTCTGACCCAGCTGATGCAGGACCGCAGCGGGATGCTCTTCAGCCCTCCTCCTCGCCCTCGCAGCTCCTCCTCCACCCTGCAGCGCTCCCTCAGCTCCTCCCCCTCCCGCCAGGAGTTCCGCGACGGCGGGGCGCTGCAGGGACGTAGCCGCTCCCCCTCCAGCTTCTCCGGGTCGCCGCCGCCTCGCCACGCTCACCCACAAGACGGCTCCGGCCCCGGCGGCGTCGGGCAGGTCCAGTGGGTCCACAGCTCCAGGGGCCGGGGCCTGATCTACGAGGGGAAAAGCTCCGGGAAAATGAAACGATGACTCTATATTTGACACTAAAAAGACTGATCCGGATCGTGCAACTGTAGCAAAAAGGCTGTCTCACATCCAGTCCCTGATAGCATGTGTAAATATTGGTATTTACTCAAGGGAATGTACTGTATCTAATGTAAAATGTATGATAAATTGTATTTATTTATTTATTCATTTGTTGGATGTGTCTCTAAAAATACTTGACGATGTTGCTTGATAACCTGCAGTTGGAAGAAAAAAGGCGGGGAAAGCTTGAGATTGCCAACTCTTACCTCTCATTTCACTCCTCTCTGAACACTCCATATAGGCCTACTAGGAGACCAAAAAGATTATGTTTAATACTTGAGGGATGTAAAAATTTGACGCTTACTGTAGATATGTACCATTAGGAAAAAAAAGAAATACACTAATAGAAACCATGTACTTGACAGTAGAAAAACACTAATAGCAAATAACACCACGACGAGTATACTGACATCAGCATTCATGTACAGAACCAGGGCATGCAGTCCCCTCTTGACCTCACTCCTGTAAAACTGAGATCAGCTATAGTATGTTACAGCGACAATGAAATGCTCATCTCTGGCATATCACAGTGTAGTAGTGTGCTTTTACTTTGCTAGAAAATATTTGTCACGCAGAAGACATCAGCATATTAGAATGTAAATGTAAGTGCACTCATACTTCAGTATTGTACAAGTGCATGAGTGTCATTGCAAATTGATTTTTATTTTTATTTTTATTCATTTGTACGATGAGTTCGAACATATGTATTTTTATTGAACTGCTTCTGTTTAAAATACATCATAATGTAGACCATCAACAATGCAGTGTGTATTTTTTTTTTATTTCTCATTAAAGTGACAAGAAACACAATCTTATATATTTAAAAAAAAACTGAACCATTTCATCATTGTAGTTTTATTTTACCACAATTTTGAAAACACTACAAAAGAACAGTGAATAAAAACCAGATCTGAAAAATATTTTTTCCTGCTTACACATGACGTTTTCATTATGATTAAAGGTTTAGTTCTTCTACATTTACCTCACTCACCCAGTTTCTCTGTGTGTTTTCCAGCAATCCAAATACAACTGAATTGAATTGAATTTGTGGCACTCTCATCAAAGGAAACTTGACATTTAACAAAGTAAAGAGTGGAAATGTCTCTGTCTCTGTCCAGAAACACTTACCTCTGGATGATCCACACACATCACTCTTGTTTTCAATGCAGCGACTCCCTGCAGAAGACAATAAGTGCCAAGCTAAGCAGCACTGTCACTGATCACACACACGAAAGCCCGATTCAAACTGCCTCAGACTGTGGCACATCCCCAGCGAACGTCGCCTTGTCAAATTCTGTTGAAACAGCTGTTTTCACTGACGGACGTCACTGTAAACTCGGGGGAGAGAGAGAGAGAGACTGAGGCTGAAACCAATGAGCTGGAGAATCGTTGGAGAGGAACAGATGAAAACAGACTGAAATGAAAACTTCCTCCATCTGATGTGGTCACTGAGGCTTCAAACATGGAGGAAGACTAACCAGCTGTTTAGCAGCTGTGACAGAAAGTTGAGGAATGTGTAAACATGGCTGAACCAAACACAGATGGAAACTCGACAGGGATAAACTTTTTTTTTCAAACATTAACAAGGTTTATCAGTGTTTCTATACGTATGAGTCACAGGGTGTATTAAATGTGACCAGATGCTGACACAAACAATCTCACTAACACGTTAAATTGGATCCGTTTTTTAAGTTTGTAGATGTTAAATCAGTTTTTTTCACAGCACGTAAAAGATTTCTCGTTGAGTTTGGTTCAACCTCAAGGAGAGGGCTTTAAAGTGTTAAAGGTTATTTTTAACCTTGTGGTGAGATTGTTTTTGTCCACTGTCGTTTCCAGAGTCTAGAGTGTACAAAGTGCAGCAACATAGCTGGACGTAATGAAAACACACCAAACTGTTTGGTGGCGATGAGCCAGGCTATTTTGGAGCTTTATATTTTGGGAAAATAAAATAACCAATGACCTTATGAGTTGATGAATGTTGTTTTGTTTTGTTTTAATTCCTGTTGTCTCATCATTTTGGCCAAGCTATTTAAAAGAAAATGTATAACCATTTGTGAATATATCATTTTTGTAGCTGAATTATTGCTTCTCTAATTCTTTTATAACATCAAGGGAAACTCTTAAGTGGTGAAAAACAATGTTTATTTACAGTTTACAGTCAACAGACAAACATAATGTTTGTATTTGTCATTAAAAAAGTCACGTTTTCTGCTCAAGATGCTTTAAGAATACAGGAGTTCATGATTTATCCAGGAACTATATGAAGGAGAGTAAGCATAAAATTCTGCAGGGACGATAAAAACTGGTTGTAACGCCGCACGTCTACGGTGGCGTTGACCCGCAGGTCTAGAAGAGAGGAGCGGACTGTCTCGGGTCGTCTGGTAACACACTGATGGAGTCCTCTGCCTTTCCACACAGCATACAGAGCATCGTGTACTCCTGGAAAACACAATACACATATGAAAGGTTTATACAGTGGCAACGACTGAGCACGAATTGTCTGTTGTGTGTCTGGGTGCCACTTTTACTGTTAGATTTATCTTAATTTTATTTTATTACTTTTGCACTATATCTCAGCCCTTTTCATTGTACATATCTTCTGGGGTATGTATACAATAAAAAAAACTTTGAATACTGTTGTAACAGACACTATAACAAGTCCAGCCATTGTAAAATCTATAATATTATTCTCACAAAGAAAATCTTATGGAAGATAACTTGCTGGACAACTTTATTTACCTGGTATTCATCAACGACGGAGAAAGTATATTCATGTCTGGCAACGACATGGTCACAGTTTTTACAAACATCTGGAAGGAAAAATGAACATCAGTCATATACAGTATTTTGTGCTGTTATTATTATACTGTTACAAAGAAGTCAAATCAGTGCTGTAATCCACTAGTTTCCTTCTCTGGCTGGAGTAACGTACGATCATATGTGACAATCTCCTCTCCATCATCGTCCTCTGTGGCTTTATTACTGATCAACAATAAGTCTCTCTGGTGGCAGTTGGCACAGCCCAGGTAGTTCATCAGGTAAGAGCCGTTCTCCAGACAGGTGTTCCCCTGCACAGGAGAGATGTATGTATGTTAGAATAAAACAAAAAAATAAACACATGCAGTTCAGTTCAGTTCAAGAAAATATAAACTCAAACAGCTTCAGTCCAAACTGGGCTCTGTAGACATCATGAATGGAGGAGGGTTTTATTACAGGACAACATTTAGATTTGGTGTTGTTTTGGGTTTACATCTGATTGGAGGTGCTATAAAAACAAAAACTACCTTTCCTTTTCTCCTAACCCTAAGATAGAAACTATTTACACACATATAAAAAAAAATCCAGATCATTACTATTTAATATTCTTTTTCAAATACATCCTCATCTTCAAGCAATACTGTCACTGTCAGTGTATGTTGGTTAACCTGAGCCCAGCCAACTGTATCATTATTAGTTACACATTTACTAGAATAGAATAGAATAGAAACTTCATATGTCTGAAATCAAAGGGTAACAGGAATGTGTCTTTGACAGGTCTCAACACAACCTTTACACACACACAAGACGTTAAAAAGGACCTAAAAAAAAATAGAGAGAAAAAGTAGCATCGCATAGTAGCATCAGTTCGCCCAAAGCAGCAACAGAAAGTCTCTCAGCGGCCACAACTCACCCGGTCCGGGTACTCTTTATGTACACATCCATTGCACATTTTGACTCGTAGCTTTTATTTTAAGTTAGTAAACGACCACAAATAGCGATCAAACCGCTACGTATTATGATTTTCTTCTTCCTACTACAGCCTCTACTTCCGCACGGAACGGTGGCCCGTGTGGCTCATTCGAGCTGCAGTACATCCGCACTTCCTGACATAGAAACAACAGCATCTCTTGGACACAGAGCATCTCTCTGGGTTTCAGGCTCTCAAACCCAGAAAAAAAACTCAGCAATGCCTGCTTTAGACTACTATGATATTAATATAACTTTTGTGCGTTATATTAAAAGACAAACAATTGGACTTAGTGATAAATGTTTTACAAATCTTAGCCAAATTCTTTATCCATAAAGCTAAATCTATAAAGATCCCACCCGTCTTCACATGCTTCTTCAATCAATTTCAACCATAGACTGTATATAAAAGAGATTTCAACTTTTAGCTTAGTCCAAACTTGCCAAAAAGTGTTCAAAAATGATCTGACAAATGAAGCATAAGTCAACCTTTTAATTCTAATTTATTTGCTTTGGCTTTTTCATATGTAGCCTACTACTTTTTTGACTGTTCATTTGATGTTTGTTTATTCTATTTCATGCCCTTTTTATCTTATGTTTTGTATGTATTTATTTTTGAATCAAGGTTTCATCTGTTCTTGTTGAAGTTTTTGCACAAGAGTAGTTTTATTTTTGTTTGTTTTTTACAAGTGTACTCTTTGATTACTTTACTGGTTTGTATTATATTCATTTGTTTGCAATAAAGTAAAAGAAAGAAGAAAAAAATTATGTATTATCAGAGCCAGTCTAAATTCTCTGGTATTATCCATGCGCCCATCACGCTTCTCCTGTGTTTTTGTAGATCTACGGAAGCCCGCCGCGCTTAAAATGATTGGTCGACGTCACACTTGACGCACGACGCACGTTACGTCGGCAAGCAAACATGGTGGTCTAACAGCAGTGGAGTCCTGCAGCCATGTGAAATTAGTCCGGTATTGACCCGTTTAAAAATTCAAATCTAATATTTCGTCCGTTAAAACTTTTAGCAAGATGCCGTTAGCTTTACCGGGCGTGTTACGTAAACTGTAAGCGAGGCGACGTGCAGTTGTTTCACCCTCTCAGTGAGCACAGCAGAGGTCTGACCACGTTGTGCTGCTGTTTTTAAGGCTCAGACTTGATGGTTACAGTGTTTTATTGATCATGAATTAACGTAAATGGCACCGTGTTGTTTGTTGCAGTCGTTATCGCGTGATGAAATGGTGCTGTTGAGCTTTGTTTGTGCTGTTTTTTAATGCTAATGCACAGTGCTTTTTACATATTCATGCGTTGTTTGTTGTTGTTTCTGTTCCTCAGATATGGCACAGGTACACACCCCACAGCAGAAGATGGTGGGTAAAGCCCCAGTGGTGAACAAGAACCGACCACCACCAGCCAACTCCCAGAGGAAATCTATTTACTGCGTTTTGTGTCGCCATTATCTCTTTAAAGATGTAAGTTTAGTTCAGTTTTGTCAATTGTAGTGATATATCTGGAGAAGAATTTGCAGCATTTACAGATAATCTATAATCGTGACAAATTAATATATATGTTCACTTACAGGAAGAACAGGTACATGTGCACAGTATGTCGCATCACAAACAGCTGGATATGGTGCTGGGCAAGTGAGTAATGTTTGTCAAAGGCAGAAAATAGACAAGTTTAAGAGAAATCTCCACTATCCAGTGCTTATTTAGGTCGTTTAAAGTTCATGTGCAGTTGCTTGTGTTTTAACATTAAATTATTTTGTTGAGTTTTGTTAAATCAGTTGCTGGACTTTTAAGTTTTTAAGCTGAGATACCAACATCTGCTTTTGTGTGATTGCTTGTTGTGTGCTTTTAATGAACAGGTGTTCCCATCACCGCTGTCAGGCGTGCAAGGTGTTCTCCATGGGTTTACCGGAGTACGCCCAGCACATCTGCACCGCTGCACACAAATCCCAATTTAAGAGACTTCTTTGTAGCAAATTTAAGGCCATTGGTCTGGAGCGTTATCTGAGCCAAGAGGACTACAACAAAATCCTGCAGAGAAACAAGCAATTAAAGAAGAAGCAGTAAGAATTTCATCCATTATTAAAGGGATACTTCACCCAAAATCAATAATTCACCAATTGTCTACTCACCGTCATGCCAAGGAAGGGTTTAGAGAACTTTTGGAGTTATCAAAACGCTGTTGGAGTTCCAGGGGGGGTCCGACTGGCAGCGGATTTTCATATAATGGCGGCGGATAGAGTTAACTTTTGAACCGTCCAAAACACACACTATGAAACATCCAGATACCTCCATACTGCTCGTCCGTACTGACCCAAGTGTCCTGAAGCTGCAACATGAAAAAGGTGTTCAGGAAAAAATAATTTGATCTCAGTTTTCAGCCTTGTTGTAGTAGTAGCAGCTCTCAGTGGCTGCGCGAGATGCTCGAGATTTGCTGTGAGATGTTCCTCATGCGCACAAACATCAACAGAGCCACTGGGAGCTACTGCTACAACAAGGCTAAAAACAGAGATCACATAAATTTTTTCCGAACAACTTTTTCATGTGGCGGCTTCAGGACACTTGGGTCAGTACAGACGAGCAGTATGGAGGTATCTGGATGTTTCATAGTGTGTGTTTTGGACGGTTCAAAAGTGAGCACAATCCGCCACCATTATATAAAAATCCCCCTGGAACTCCAACAGCGTTTTGATAACACCAAAAGTTCTCCAAACCCTTCCTTGGCATGGCGGTAAGTAGACAATTGGTTAATTAGCGATTTTGGGTGAAGTACGGTATCCCTTTAATCTGTTGTGCAGATGCAAATTATAATACTAGATTTTGCATGTTGTTCAATTTGAAACGCTGCAAGTTAATGACCGTGTCTATTTCCATCGCAGGAAGAATCTAAATAAAAGGAAAAATAAGCAAAACATGGCCACGAATGCATGCGCTACAACGGCACCGGGAGTCGCCCAACAAAACAAAGTGGCATCCGTTGTAGTGAAGCTGGATAAAACCAAACAAGAAAACACAACCATGGGTCACCTGAAAGGAGGCAACAACATCGTCATCCGGAACAAGGAGAACAAAGTGTTGGCTCTGCAAAAAGCTCCCCACCAAAGAGAAACGGCTCGACCGCCTGACGTGCCGACCGGGCCTCCTCGGCATCACACGTCTGTCCGAGACCAGTCCACCCGACCGATTCCACAAATGAGATATGGGACCAATTTCTCTGTCAACGGCGTTAAAATGAAGCAACAAAATCCACACAACAGCCCCGAAGAAGGTCACGGGCTGCACAAACCAATGTTGCCCGTCAGCAGCGATTATGAGCGATACAACAGGCCGTACGACAACGCAGTCAGCTTCACCAGCGATCACCTCCAGGGTTGTCGAGGCTTCATATTCGATGACATGCAGAGTGAAAGTCCCAGATCTATTCAGCGGGAACAACAAGGATCGCATCGTCCTGCGCCTCCTGCTCCGGCGAACACATCCATCGGCGGAGGCGGCGGCGTTGGCGGTGGTGCGGCTTCCGCAAGAGCCGTCGATGTCAATTCAATGCTGAGGCAAATCAGAAGAGCGCTGGGCGTGAGGGAGCCGTGCAGAGCAGATCGTGAGGCGAAGAAGCAGCAGAGTGAGGCGAGCACGGATCGCAGCCCCTCGCAAAAGGCTGGAGGAGAGACCGCAACATCTGCATCTGCATCTGCATCTGCATCTGTGCAAGCTCCTCGGGTCGCTAAAGGTCCACGTTCCAGTGTTTCTCCTGCAAAGGCAAAACAGGCGACTTCGAAAGCGCCGCAGGAAGCCGCTCGGAGGTCAGGTGCTGCTGCGTCGACTCACTCAGGAAAACCCACGTCGGCTAAACCCAACCCGAACGTCGGCCACGGCAAGGTTCGAATCGCTCACGAACCGAGCAAAAGCTACGGCAGGAAAGAAACCAGACCCAAACCGAACCTGACCAATTTGCTGACTTTCTCCGGGGCCAAGAAGAAGGGCAGCGTGATGGACATGTACAACGAGATGCAGAGGAGGAAACGGGACAAGGCCAAAGGCATGCCCAGGTTCGGGATCCTGTTTTCGAAGCCCGCTGCTCCGACCGACCAAGGAACCTCAACGCGACCCCAGTACGACGACTCGCGGCTGTCTGAAGGTTTCCACTGGGAGACGATTCCAGACAATCCTTCATTGTCGCACTTGACTTTACCCGTTCCACCAAAGGAGCTGACCTATACCGCTGCTCATGCTCATGCTCATGCTCATGCTCAAGCTCCAGCTGCTACTGCTCATACTCATGCTTCTGCTCATGCTCCTGCTCATGTTGCTTATGCTTCTGCTCATGCTCATGCTGCTTATGCTTCTGCCCATACTCATGCTTATGCTCATGCTGAAGCTCCAGCTGCTACTGCTCATACTCATGCTTCTGCTTATGCTTCTGCTCATGCTCATACTCATACTCATGCTTCTGCCCATACTCATGCTCAAGCTCCATCTGCTACTGCTACTGCTCATACTTATGCTCCTGCTCTTGCTGCCACCGCCACCGCTGCACCAGACTCCCACAGTGAGACCCGGTCCGGTTCTCGGCTGCAGGCGCCCGGTGCAGCTCAGCAGTGTGGGACCAACCTCACAGCGCCGGTAGTCCGCGTGAAAACAGAACCAAACCAAAAAGAGGAGGAGAAGAACGAAGGTTGGAGAGACAACTACAGCAGTCTCAACAAAAGGAAACACAACATGGTGAGCGGTGTGGTTGTTGTTGTTGACTTCAAGTTCAAACCTTGACACGTACAGTTCCCCCACTAAGTTGTTAATTTATTGGCTTTCTGTCTTTCCAGGATGATGGCTTTTTGGAGTCAAGTGGGAAAAAGAAGAAAACAGAAAGAACAAATTCCAACAAGGGTAATTATTGTATTTTTTTTTTATGTATCAGACTGGAATCTAAATAAAGTTAAAGAGATAGTTCAACATTTTGGCAAATTGGCCCATTGCCTCGACCGGAAAAAGGTGGCTTGCACCCTCCAGGTCGGGGGAGAGTTCCTGCCTCAGGTGGAGGAGTTTAAGTATCTTGGGGTCTTGTTCACGAGTGAGGGGAGAACGGAGCGCGAGATCGACAGGCGGATCGGTGCGGCGGCCGCAGTAATGCGGTCATTGTATCGGTCCGTCGTGGTGAAGAAGGAGCTGAGCCGAAAGGCAAAGCTCTCGATTTACCGGTCGATCTACGTTCCCACCCTCACCTATGGTCATGAACTCTGGGTCATGACCGAAAGAACGGGATCCCGGATACAAGCGGCCGAAATGAGTTTCCTCCGCAGGGTGGCGGGGCGCTCCCTTAGAGATAGGGTGAGGAGCTCTGTCACCCGGGAGGAGCTCGGAGTAGAGCCGCTGCTCCTCCACATCGAGAGGAGTCAGCTGAGGTGGCTCGGGCACCTGTATAGGATGCCCCCTGGATGCCTCCCTCGTGAGGTGTTCCGGGCATGTCCCACCGGGAGGAGGCCCCGCGGGAGACCCAGGACACGCTGGAGTGACTACGTCACTCGGCTGGCCTGGGAACGCCTTGGGGTCCCCCCGGAAGAGCTGGAGGAAGTGTCCGGGGAGAGGGAAGTCTGGGGATCCCTGCTCCGACTGCTGCCCCCGCGACCCGGACTCGGATAATGCGGCGGACAATGGATGGATGGAATGGATGGCCCATTGCCATAATCCCTATAGTCATAGCAGTAGGTTTTTTACCTTTAATTGTCGGTGCAAGCTATTTTTAGAACGGCGGAGCAGAGCCGTGAGCTGCTCAGAGCTACGCTATGGAGGCTAATGGGATTTCTTGGTTTCCCTCATCAAACTCATCAAATACACAATCCAACAACTCCAAAACGCTCTGGTGGACAAGTTGTGACCTGCACATTCACCACGCTATGAGATAATAACGGAACATTACAAGACGTTTGTTTGTTTTCAAGGTCAATGCAGAGACTGCTTGCCGAAAGAAATGCACCCGATGAGAACGTGCATCAGCGTTTTGCATGAATTTACCTCTAAAACAACTCTGTCTCGTCGTAACGTTCTGTTATTATCTCATAGCGTGGTGAATGTGCAGGTCACAACTTGTCCACCAGAGCGTTTTGGAGTTGTTAGATTGTGTATTTGTTGAGTTTGATGAGGGAAACCAAAAAATCCCATTAGCCTCCGTAGCGTAGCTCTGAGCAGCTCGCGGCTCGGCTCAGTTTCATCACTGTCCCGTCACTTGCAAAAGGCTTTAATGTAGAAAAGACGTTTGAGATTTTTTTTTTAAACAGTGACATTAGAGGCAAATATGAGCACACTGAGCACATGGATAAGTAATGAGGCTGTGAAAATGGGCCAATTTGCCAAAATGTTGAACTATCCCTTTAAATCCATGTCGTAGCTATGACAGAATTTTTTTTTCCAACATTTAGAGGCAAATCAAACTGTGAATGTTTCCAAATGTTCTTCTGTGATTCCTCCACCTGTAGACCAGGACCGTGTGGACCAGCTGCTGGCCGTGTCTCGGAGGGAGGACGAGCTGAGCCACTCGCTACAGAATCTGGACAAAAACCTGATCCTGGCTCGCAACACGCTGCAAGCCGCCTACACAGAAGTCCAGAGACTCCTGCTCCTGAAACAGCAGGTACTGATGAAGAGAAAGTCAAATGATGTACACAATTTCCATATTGCACATTGATCATATGTTGACATTAGGGATGTCACGATTATACATTTTCTTGGTACGATTATTGTCAGAGAAATAATCACGGTACTACGACTATCACGATTATTATGCATTCATTAATTTCACAACACTATGAATGCGTAAAATCAAATATAGTCTAAATATAATTACATTACTCATTGTTTACACTAAATATTTCAAGTATCTATTAATATATGACCAATTCTTAATCCCCAGGGGAAATGTTTGAAATATTCAGGTCATTAATTGTTATCTATACCAAATGTTTGCATTTATTTTAATCGTTTTCTGTTTTGTTTTGCTTTTTTTTTTTATTAAAAATGACACGCTAACATTTAAATTCCTACCAATTCAATGTTACGTTAGTTAAATGGATCAGTATCTGTGCATTTACCTTTATTTACCCGCACATCTGCCGATACGGTTCCAACAGCATCATTCATCCATCATCTTTACGATTGATTAATTAATTGTGGCGTTTAATACCACGATTAATTGTGAAAACAAGTAATCGTGACATCCCTAGTTGACATGAATCGCTTCTTCTGCTGTTTCTAGTTTTCTACTGAGGTCGACAGTCTGAGAGCCCAGCGCATTGAGATCCTGCAGGGGATACAAGGTACCGATCGCTCTCACATGGAAACCTTGTGCCCGTGGTTCAGTTGATGGCAAACTGTAATTTTTTTTCTTCTTTTTCAGAAGTGTACTCTGAATCATCATCTAACGTAGCAGAGAAAGCCAACACCACCACCACCACCACCACTCCTCCTCCTCTTCCTCCTCCTCATGCCGTTACACCTTCCTCCAACCAGCAAACACCAGCGTCATCCATCGCCCAGACCCCCCTCGTTCTGCCGGTCACCTCAATAAAACAAGAACCGTGTCACCCACCCACAGCCGGACAGGCCAGCCAGTTTGCCTCCTCTACCACAGACGTCTCTCTGAATCAACCTGTGCCTTTGTTTCCTCATCAGCTGCTCAGACCGTCGCCCTTAGCAACTCCTCCACCTGCAGCCTCAACATCAACTCTTCCTGCTGCTGCTGCTGTGGCTGCAGCCTCAACACCAACTCCTTCTCCTGAGTTATGCTCCAGGCAGCAGGAGGAGCAGAAGACAAAGCCGGGGTTGAAGGACAGTGTAAAGACAGAGAAGTTAGTAGAGGAGAAAGTGCAGCAGGTTGAAAGTGATTCTAAGGAAGAGATGAGAGGAAATCTGCACAAGGTGAAAGAAGAAGGAGGAGGAGGAGAGACGGCGGCGACAGAGGGGAGAGTTCCTGAGAGCGATCCCAAAGCTGTGGCACCGGACGACGGGAACGAGAGCGACGGCTCGGTGGAAATGGTGGAGACGTCTGACCAGGTGGTCATCAACATCGACGAATCGGATGGTGAACCGTCACCCGAGACGGCTTCAAAAGCTCCGGTGGTTATCAACATCGACGAATCGGACGGCGAACAGTCACCCGAGACCGCTTCAAATGCTCCGGTTCCCCCGGAGACGACTCAGAGGCCCGTCGGCGCCGAGTCGAGCTCAGCGAGTCCCGCGAGCAAACTGACGTCTCAGCAGAGCGACGCTGACAGGTGAGGTCCTCCACGCTGTCGGAGGCGAGGAGCCCTGAACGCTGCAGAGAGGCTTCATCTGCACATTCAGATCAGTTGATGTGAAATGTGACCAAGGTTTTTTTTTTCTTCTGTTGACCCTTTTAGAAAAGTTCAGCCAGTCAGAGATGCCAGTGCTGCTGTGGGTGAGTGAACTCCGTCCTTCTTGAAATGAATGAATGAATTGTATTTTGAACGAACGTGTCTAAAATAAAACAAATATAGTTTTATTTTTTGTTTTTTTATATAAGTATCATCAAATCATATGCACAAGTTATAAAAAGGAGTATCTATCTATCTATCTATCTATCTATCTATCTATCTATCTATCTATCTATCTATCTATCTATCTATCTATCTATCTATCTATCTATCTATCTATCCATCCATCCATCCATCCATCCATCCATCCATCCATCCATCCATCCATCCATCCATCCATCCATCCATCCATCCATCCATCCATCCATCCATCCATCCATCCATCTATCTATCTATATCAATATACTCCAGAAATATACTACATCCATATCAATATATACTACATCCATACAAATATATATTACAAATATATACTATACTAGATCCATAAAAATATATGAAACACATACTACATAAATATCCATATCAACTTATACTATCCCTTATGTTTAACAATTTATTTTTATCCCTCATCTCTCCCCGGATATTTTTTGGCAGTAGATCATTTCTTGATATAAGAATGAAAATAGCATGTGAGGATACAAAGGCACAGAGTGTTAATAAAAAAATCATTGTAATCACTGTTATTATTTCAGTGTGTGTTGAGGATGAGGAGCCATCAATAGGAGCTTTTTCGAATCACTGTGGCCCCATCTACGGCCTCCAAGTCCATGAGGGCGTGTTGTACACCTGCTCCGGAGACAACACTGCACGAGCCTACAGCCTGACGGTAAGTCGTTCCTAAATAACATTGGGTCAGACTTTACTGTCTCGGGTTTGAAAAAAAATCCAACTCTCAGCTTCACTTCATAAACCTTTAAAAAAAACCTGCAGTGATTTTTTATTGACATAGCTGTATCATTATGGAATGACCTACCTCCATATCTCCGCTGTAGCAAACACAACAAATCGATCTTAATAAAGAAACTTAAACTTTATTTGAAAATGTTAATTGATCACGGCATTGGAAGGGAACTGTTTTAGTAGCTTTTTGTTAAGTAAATTGTTTTTCTCTTTAATTATTTTGTGTTTGTTTTGTTATATGTTTGATGGATAAAGTTCTGGCTATTTAGGTTTTTATATGTATATTCAACACTGATATATATGAATGCTTTTGTATATTTCGTGGGGACCCCAGGAAAATTAGTTGAATGCTACGTCATCAGCTAAAGCTAATGGGATCCATAATAAAATAAAATAAAAACAACACTGTAATATGTAACACTGCTCTTTCTGCTTTGTTTAAAATAACCAGCTTCATATTTTCTCTGTACAGGGCAGCAGGGAGTGTCAGGCGGTGTTCGATGGTCACACAAACAAAGTCAACTGTCTGCTGGTGTCGACGCCTCCGAACATGCCGGCACGTCTCTACACCGGATCAAGTGATGAGACCATCCGCTGCTACAGCTTAAAGGTGCAAACTGTCTGTCCAGGTTCTGCTGTGCAACATTCATGTGTCTATTTGTGCAAAGACACAAACCTGCTGCACTGTAAAATAAATATAATAAAATAGTAATAACAACTCAACACATGCAAATAAACAGACATGCTGCAAAATCAGTCGTACAGCATAAAACAAACGTGTCCATCGTCTTTATTTGGTGGTCAAAGGTCAAGGTCACTGTGTCGGCTAAAAAAGACCATCTTCTATTTTACGACCTGTATTTTTGATGTTATTTGATTTTCCGTCTGTTTGTTTTTTCCCTCCTCCAGTCCAAGAAGTGTCTGGAGCTGATTCCTCTACCGGACAGAGTGTTTTGTTTGCACGTAGCCTGGAATATTTTGTACGTGGGTCTCGCCAACGGGTCGGTTGCCAGCTATGATTTAAAGGTGAGTGAAATGGGTCATAAATCCACGACCATGACGATTACAGCCAACCACCTTGAGAAATCTTAAAAACACCTCCTCCTCCTCCTCCTCCTCCTCCTCCTCCTCCTCCCGTTAGACTCTGAAGCAGCTGGACGTGTTCGACTGCCACCGCCCGCGAGCCGTGAGCTGCCTGGGTTCGTCGCAGGAAGGCGCCCGCCGTGTGCTGCTGGTCGGCTCCTACGACAGCACCATCAGCATACGAGACGCCAAGAGCGGCCTGATGCTGCGCTCGCTGCAGGGACACTGCAAAACTGTGCTCTGCATTAAGGTGAGTGCGTAAGTCCAGGTGTTCACCATAGAGATGCACCGATCCAGTTTTTTTCCAATCCGATACCGATACCTGGGCTGAGCGTATCGGCCGACACCGATACCGATCCGATACTACTGTTGAATGAATGAACCGTATACCTTGCCATGTGAGTGAAGGCATCAGGCTTGACATTGAAGGAAGAAAAAAGCAGTCGCTCAACTTATAGCCTTGATGTAGAAAAAAAATATATAATTTATTAAAAAAGGACCGACGTTTCAACCTCACACAGGTCTTCCTCAGGGTGTGATCAGGCTTGACATAAACATTTAGCCTTGTTAAAAAAAGGTAACAAATTAACACAGATATAAATGTACTTAATATTATTTATTAACAAATAACAAAGTGTACATTAGCAGCAAAAAGAAATAAATAATACTAGATCGCTGTAACTGTATTGCTGTGTATGATATTAATAAAAAAGAAATGACTGGATTGGAATGCTGTATCGGCCTCATTCATCCGATGTCCCATCCAGCTAATTAGTCAATATCGGAGCCGATATCCGATCCGGGTATCAGATAGATAGATAGATAGATAGATAGATAGATAGATAGATAGATAGATAGATAGATAGATAGATAGATAGATAGATAGATAGATAGATAGATCTATCGATCTATCTATCTATCTATCTATCAGATCGGTGCATCTCTAGTTCACAAACTGTTCAACCTAAAATGACTTGTACCACATGGACCTTGTTGGTTTCAGGTGGTGAACGACCTGGTCTTCAGCAGCTCCAGTGACGCAGCTGTTCACGCCCACAACATCC
Organism: Trachurus trachurus; assembly: GCF_905171665.1. Taxonomy (NCBI): domain Eukaryota; kingdom Metazoa; phylum Chordata; class Actinopteri; order Carangiformes; family Carangidae; genus Trachurus; species Trachurus trachurus. The sequence continues at coordinate 13,051,602 of NC_139910.1, read as the reverse complement.
ACGTGAGTGTTTCTAAATATTTATCTCTGTGACAAATTTTGTATTTATTAATTAATTAATTATAAAATAAAACCTTCACACTTTTTTTGTTTTTACGATCTTTTCTGCTTGTAGACGGGTGAGCTGCTTCGTATCTACAAAGGTCACGGTCAAGCCGTCACATCCGTCGTCGTCTTAGGGCGGGTGATGGTGACGGCCTGTCTGGACAAGCTGATCCGAGTCTATGACCTCCAGGTATTTATGACTCTTATGTGTTTTACCTCAATGACAGCCATTTGATAGACTGATAACTAGTTTATTTGATCTTGTGCACAAATTGTTACAGGCATCAATCAACATTCAATAATACATTAATTAAGACTTGATTCATAAACGTTACATAGATCAAAAAGGTGTAGACTGAAGCTATTATGATACCTGGGTTTGAAGGATTGATCGTTCTCATCTTACAGAATTAAATCAAATTAAGTCAATGATAAAAATGTGAATCTCTCTCGTTCAGTTCATTGTGTTTCAACATCCAACGAAGAATATTCAAGACAAAAAAATTTAATGACTCTTCTTTGCTAATTACAATGTGATTTCTCATAGCATTGTTTGTAATGTCAGAAAATTAACCAGTTTGCTTCTTGAATTACCGTTTATTCACTTCTGATCACTACATGAAAAGATCTTAAATTAGACTTTTCTGAAACCTGCACTGCTAAATATAGAAAGATTTCTTGTAGATTTTCTATGTTAATTAGATTTTTTTTTTCTTGCTCATTTTATTTCTAGTCGCATGACCGCCTGCAGGTGTACGGCGGTCACAGTGATATGGTGATGTGCATGGCTGTCCATAAGAGTGTGGTGAGTGTTTAACCTAAATCTAAACTGCTAAATGGCGATGTTCATTTGAACCACGTGACTTCATTTATTTAGTTTAATTTGTGTCGTTCTGTCCCACACAGATCTACTCCGGCTGTTACGATGGCAGCGTTCAAGCAGTGAAGCTCAACCTGACAAAGAACTACCGCTGCTGGGTAAAGACTCACCTTCGTTCGTCATCCTCGATAACATCCAATAGGTTTTAAAGGGATAGTTCAACATTTTGGCAATTGCCATAATCCCTATAGTCATAGCAGTAGGTTTGTTACCTTTATTTGTCGGTGCAAGCTGTTTTTAGAACGGCGGAGCGGTGAGCTGCTCAGAGCTACGCTACGGAGGCTCATGGGATTTCTTGGTTTCCCTCATCAAACTCATCAAATACACAATCCAACAACTCCGAAATGCTCTGGTGGACAAGTTGTGACCTGCACATTCACCACGCTATGAGATAAAAACAGAACATTACAAAACTGAGCTGTTTTAGAGGTAAATACAGAGACTGCTTGCTAAAAACTGCCCCCGACGGGAACACGCATCAGCGGTTTTGCATGTATTTACCTCTAAAACAACTCTGTCTCGTAACGTTCTGTTATTATCTCATAGCGTGGTGAATGTGCAGGTCACAACTTGTCCACCAGAGCGTTTTGGAGTTGTTGGATTGTGTATTTGATGAGTTTGACGAGGGAAACCAAGAAATCCCATTAGCCTCCGTAGCGTAGCTCTGAGCAGCTCACGGCTCTGCTCTGCCGTTCTAAAAATAGCTTGCACCGACAATTAAAGGTAACGAACCTACTGCTAAAACTATAGGGATTATGGCAATGGGCCAATTTGCCAAAATGTTGAACTATCCCTTTAAGATATTTGATTTTAAGATTTGTTAGCATTTCTGATTGACTTGTGTCTTCTGTTAACTTTCGTCTCCAGTGGCAGAATTGCTGTTTAATTTTCGGCGTTGAAGAGCATCTAGTTCATCACCTTGTTGGAGATCACTCAAACCCGAACCAGCAGATAGTCAAATGTCGCTGGAAAGGCTGTGATGCTTATTTTACCACAAAACAGGAAGTTAAACAGGTAATAAAACGATCCCAGTGATTTCTCATCCATTATATTACCGTGATATATTGTGATATAAACACGAATCTCCTGGTGTTTGTGTTTTTCTGCAGAAGCTGCCTGAACACATGCAGAGCCACGTGAAGAACGACAGTAAGGTAGAGCCTTGACGGGTGGAGGTGACGTGATGCAGCGTTGTCTGTTGGATTGACGCTCAGTTTCTGATCGTTCACTCCCCCGTGTGTGTGTGTGTGTGTGTGTGTGTGTGAGTGCCTGCTGACCTCGACACTCTCTCAGTCGGTATTGATTCCTCTGAAGCTGTTGTTTAACGGGACTGAAACGTTCTGTGTCGAATTGCAAAAAAAAAAAGACACCGACCTGTGCCTGGTTCAGTGTCTGATAACACAATATGCCTCTTCTGAAATGTATAAAATCTAAAGCTAATCATTCAGAGTATTGTATTAACTTTTTTTTTTAAAGAAGCAGCTGTTAAATCGCCCTTTAAGATCCATCTTATTGTTGATGTGAATTGATGAGTAGCTCAAAAGAAGAATTTGCAGGTTGACTCTTTTTGTTAAAAGCAAAAGAAGAAAGATAAATCAAGTGTCAGAATGAACAAATTGAATATAAATGACATTTTATTTGTAAAGATGGACCAGAACCACCCAACCCCCTTTGAAAATGTCCTATATTCCACCAAATAAAGCCATTATAGATCATTATTACAGATTTTTGAGGGTCTTTTGGACTAAGTTTAAAATCCATAAGTCTATATTTAACAACCTGTGTCGTCAATATTTGCCAATATTCAGATACTGTATCCTTCTTCTCTCCCTGACTCGGACTATTGTCACTTCACTTTTGAAACAGATTCTCTATGACGAAGACTTTTGAAACATTGTGCATAATTTAATATAGAAACCATCCCTTATTTCATAACATTTACATTTTTTTTTACCCTTGCACACACACACATACGCCACCTTGTACAACACATTCTTGAAGATTGTGGATAATGGAGAAAAATCAGTGAGACAGGCGAGACCAACCTGTCCAGAGTTGAACTTGTATGATGCTGTATTCTGTTTATAAGTTCTGACTTCTTGTTTTTGTTATGTTATACTGTACAGTATGTATTTAATTTGTAATACCAACTGTATGGGTACAGCAATAAAAGGAGAAATGTAAGTGTACGTGTTCACCTCCATTTTAAAAACAATATATATAAGATTTGTCAAACAAAATGCTCATTGACTGAGAGCTCATATTCAGTAGGTAGTTTTTTTTTTACTACTGATAATTGAAGCTTTTCAATAGTAATCATATTACAACATGGGACATTCGGCAACAACAGGCAACTCTGCACTCATAAGAGCACCTGTTCATGTCACTGAATCAAATGGCAGCGACATCAAGACTTTGTGATCACAAACAATCTGTGCAAAAAATGACATTCAGTTCAGTGATGCTAAAGAAAAATGAAGCGACTGTCCAGGAGAGTTCAGTCCTGACAAAACTGGTGTCGTAAACTTGAGCAGCGACTGTCTGCAGCAACATCAGGACAGGGTCAAGAAGTCGACCTAAGAGTACATGGTCAGCTGGAGCCACTGCAGAGAGAGGAGGAGGAGAAAGATAAGAATAAAGGTTTACCTACAAATAATAGACTGATAAACTCTGAGTGATTAGAAATGTAAAAACCAGTACAGGGGAAAGATGTTATTATAAATTCTGCTTGTAGTTAAGTGGGTTTTATCTACAAGTATCAAGTTTCAAAATCTAACTTAATTGATGACTTATGTCCTGTTTCAGTGTTATGTTAACATGTTTTTGGATGAAGGGGCTTCTGATGCGCAGCTTCAAAGTAAAAGCTCAACAAAAACTGACCACAGCAAGTCAATAAATGGTTTTAGGAATATACATGTTTCTATTTATTTAATGCATTATCTAGTCTATGAAGCCCTTCATTACACCATATTTAAAAGCTTCCATCAGTGCATTTACCATTCACCTTTAATTTTCCTGTGATTAAAGTATAAAGAAGAGAGAGAATGTGTGAGTTACCTCCAGTACATTCAGTTTGATTAATCCATCTCCGTCTTTATCAAAGGCATTAAAAGCTCCTGCAAGAGACACAAGAAAAACTCTATACAAACCTTTTTTCATGTAACTGGGCTGAACCGTGTCTGATTTTTAGTGACATACAATACCAGACAGTCAAAATTTGAAAAAGCAAAAGTGCAGGTACTTACTGAACATGCCCTCTAGCCGCACAAAACAGCAGATGTAGCTGTCAAAGTCGATGTTGAGGTGTTCGTCGGCGTAGCGCATTGCTAAGATGTCGTATAACTGTTTGTTGAGGTGAAACCCTTCATGTGAAAAGGAGGAAACAGAAATTCATGCTTTTAGACATATCGTAGTTAAAGTTTTTTTTTATTAAGTTGTAGATAAAAGGATGTGAAGCTAGTGGTAAAAAAAAATGACGTGATTATTGAAATATAATATGCAGCTGCTCACCTGCATCATGAACGGCGTTCCTCATCTCAAAACTGCTGATAGAGGAGGATTTGTCTTTATCATAACGCTTGAAGATCAGCTGCAAACACAAAGACACTGACAGTCAGATCAGATGAAAGCTTGTATGTTTTTTGTAAAACTGAATATGAATATCAAAGTAAAACATGGCCAAATCCACCCGTACCTGCCACTCCTTGATCTTTTTCCACAAGTGCTTGAACTCTTGAAGGTTCAGCTTCCCTGTCCCGTCAGTCTGAGAAAAGCCAGTTAAGATATTTTCTTTTTTCTTTCTTTCTTTTTGAAATGTTTTCTACCATTTTAATTTCTCCAAGGAGTCCAGCTGTTTTCTTGGTCACTATGTGTCTTCCTTATTTCATTGCAATACGCACTGTTCTATGGGCATACAGTAGTTTGGTCTCAACACTGGTAGGAAACCAACAACCCCACCAAAACAAAAACGACCTATTTATTTTTAAATGCTGTAAACTGAATGGTTTCCTTATATCATTTGTATTTACACTGACATCAAGCTGATCAGGTTTATTTATTCATTTATTTCCATGTTTGTTTATCAGAATTTGATCTTTTTATTCACTCTTGTCTCTATTGATGAAACTCAGTTTAAATTGAGTTTAAATAAATAAACTTGGCTTTACTAAACTGAGTTTAACTTGAAACAGCGCAACAGATCTTGTCTTATTTTTGGATTAGGGTTGATTTATCTTAAAATTAGTTTTAATTAAAATACGATCAGAACTTAAACTTAGATTAATTAAACGTTGTTGGTGCAATTCAGCCTCAGTCAAACACTTTCATGGAAACGTCATGGAAACACCTGGAGGACAGATTATTATCAATTATCTAATAGCCTATAACTTCAACCCAAACTTAATGTATACAAGTTCATTCAAATATCAGGAGGGAAAATTTTGACTTGTTAATTAGGAAAAGTGGTCGGTGGTTCCACTGAAAGGATACATCCATCAAGGCGATCATACTCCGACACGTCTCGAGGCTGAAACCTTCTGTGGTTTTTATTTCACTGTCTGTGGAGGAGAAACAAGTCGGTGTGAGCGATCGATCACCACGTGACGCAGCCTTCAGCTACTGTCCCGCTCTTTTCATCGTGGGCCTACCAATATAATACATCCATGTGGCCTACTCACGTTTGGCGAGTACGTTCTTCATGACCGTCTTCAGTTCGTTGGCACAGATCTGCATGTCCTAATGGATGGAGGAGGAAAAGAGGCGTTTTATGTTAGCTTCATTTAAAAACACACACGTTCATACATCTGTGTTCATTCTCGCTGGCACTCACCTCGCCAGCAATTTTCTCGTAAATGGCCCTGAACTGTTTTTCCTCCTCAGTCTCCTCCTCGGGTTCCAACATTTTTCGCTGAGTAAGAGTTAAACAGAGTTATTAGGTCAAAAAATAAATACATTTAATTTAAATGTACCATTTGCATTTTTTAGATATAGTATAAGAACCGAACTAACTTACTAACTGAACTTGCATTACAGCTAGCCACAAGTACACTCAAAATGTTACATGCCGTTTATTGTTCTGTCTCAATAAATACATTAAGATGAATGTCAACAGACCTGTTTTGATCAATAATACTGTAAGAAGATGCCACAAATTTGTCATTTCAATTGATTGTTTTGTTTTCGAATGTTCAAGATGAATTTAAATCTATTAAATTGATCAAAATTTCAGAATTAGTTAGTTTTATAATGTAGAAATCTAATGCTTATGTGGTAAAACAGAGGTGTTAAGAGGCAGCTTTGACCAATAATATCCTGAATTGTAGGGTAGAAGTGTGGATTATCTATATAATTTTTTTTTTTCTATTTGGAAACATCAAACCTGTCTCGTTGGCTTAATAAATGCTCTCCCTTTCTGAAAACCAGTGTGCAAAGTTAAGATACTCCGGCCAAACCTCATTTGGAAAGCAAAAGAGTAGAGTTCATTAGTTCTTAGTTTGGTAAGAGGTGTGATCGCTGGACAGTTTAAATAAAAAAAATATTAGAAATCTTATTTTATGATTTTGTTTTGTCTGTTGTTTGGTCACTATGGGATGCATTTCCTCACAGAGCCAGAGGAGAGCAGCACAAGTCTGTACATATGAACAACCGGACCTTCACACACACCGAGGCCTTACAGGAAAACAGGTGCAGCTGAGCCGCTTGAGTTCATTTGGCCTCAAACTCAATTGTTTTATTCCCAGTGATGTTATTTGATCTGGTGGAGATTACATTACAGCGCCGTCAGTCTCCAGAAATTATGGCAGGGCAGAGGTCACAGTGTTGTGTGGCTGCAGACAGTGTTGATATTTTCGCTGCTAAATTATCATCTGTCTATACACAAGTCTGCTCCAGCAGGGGATTTACCTTTTTCTTCTTCTTTTCCCCCAGGATGCCGTCGTGCTCAATTTCCTTGTTGGCACGCGCTCTGTCTGACACAAATACAATAGGCTGGCATGTGGAGTAAGAGCAGTGGTTGGTAAGAGGAGAGAGAGGAGTTACAAAAGACAAACAGAAACAGAAAAAATAAGAGTTAATTTATAGTTATTCCACCGTTCATAATCTCTATATTCAATGATGGCACAAACTATAACTGCCAACATTGCTGAAAGATGACGAACAATGGGGACAGGCCAAGAGAGAGAGAGAGAAAGCCTAAGCCTAGAGTCTAAAAGCAAATCTACTTGTTCTACCGCCACATGCATGCTTTACCTTTCCTTTCGTATTCTTGTCTTGCTGATGGCCAATAAGACAAGGAAGGACAGAAGGATGAAATGAGATGAAACGGAGGAAAACACATGGATAGTCAAGCCTGTTAGTAACTCTTGTGTGGGGAAAAATTAAGTGAAGAAAAACTGGGACAAGACAGAAAGAGATGAAGAAGTTGACGAAATGATGTATATGTGAAGTTTCTTAAGGAAGTCCTGTGAGTTTACATGCATGGGTTCAACTTTTGTTAGGTGGCCGTTTTAACTTTTCTACCTTAACAAAGTAGTGTGTGTTTTCATTCAATTATTTCATTCCTTTGTTGTGGACTCTGATTGCCTACATGTCCATCAGAAATACCAAAACAAACGTTTCCTCATTTGTTTTTAACACGTTTAACATAATTTTGTAGAGACAGAGTTATTTTGAGTCATGTCACCCTTTGCACACAGTTATTATGATATATTTTGATCCCACTACTACTTCCTGGATGTTGCAAACCTGCGCTTGGCCAGAGTCGATGGTGCTCTCTGCTTCCCTGTGTGGAAAGAGAGGCCCATTAAGATTCCTGCTGTCAGCTCATAATGACCGTCATTATAAATGCTTTTCTATATTTGACAATTTCCCTGTAAACAATCCTCCAAAAATAGGTGATCCTCCTTACTCAGACGTGTTCCTCTTCTCTGAGAAGACCCTGAGGATGAACTCTCCGTCTTGATGCTGCTGGAAGGTCGTGGGGATGATGACGTACTCTCCCGGGGGCAGATGGAAACGTGCCGTTACCTCTCGTAGATTAATGTAGCTTTTACATTTCGCTTTGGAGGCCGTGTAGAGGAAGAAGTCCTTCTGCAGGTGCTGATTCTGTCCACGCATCTACAGATGGAAACAAACCAACAAACTGTGAGAGGGAATTTCCCAAAGGTGAATAAAGTTTCTTTCTATTAGTGCAAAAAATGTATAATGTAGGTTGCGCAGAAGTAATGTCCCAGTTTGTTGCTTCCATGTACATATTGTTTTCACTTTGGTGTAAAATGTTTTTAAGGTTTTGTTTTTGCACCTTGGTGCAAATACTATTTGCTTCTAAAGGTGTTATATAAATAAATTAACTTGAACTTGAACTAGTATAAGAAATACATGGATGATCGTTCAAATCAACAAGCATATATTTACCTTAACACAGCTAAAGTGTTGTAAACAATCAGAAATTTGTGTAGATTTTTGCATTAAAACTATTTTGATAATCAATTAAGTTTCAAATAAGTGAATTATATTCTTATAAATTTATATCTGTGGGACTACCAGACAAAATAAAGCAATTCTGCGACATCCTTTTGTATCCAGGAAGTATTTTGAGCATTTTTTTGTTGCTTATTTTCTGAAACTACACTACAAAGTACACTACATCAACCGATTCATTTATAAGAATATGGTTAAGTCGACCTAGAAGTTTTACAAAAGCTTGACCAGTGATATCACTACATGAGCTGAGAGTCACCACACACACACACACAACTCTGTGGAGATACAGATCAACACAGGGGAAACCTCCTTCTCCGAGATGGACATACCTCCTTTGGTACCTGGAGAGAAAACACAGAGAAGAAGTTCAGCCTCAGTGAGCACACATCACAGAGAAGACCACAGGGGTTCAGGGGGTTTGTGTGTTCACTACCTCGTAGATGGAAAACCCGATGGTGAGGAATTTGGCCCCCTGATGGCGCTGCATCCTCCGACCTTTCTGCATCAGAGCCACGACGACGGTGCAGGTCAACTTCTCGTCCTCTGGGTCGTCATCCTCCTCATAGAGCTGCAGCCGGTACTGAGGGTTCGTCCAAAACGTGTCTGTAAAACACAAAGTAAATCTGCACGTTGCCATAATATGATAGAAGGCTAATGGAAAAATACTTAAAAGGAGTTTGACCGGGGATATTTAAGGTATAAAAGCTCAAATAAAAGCAGAGAATAAACCCACTGTACCTGGGAAGTTCCTGCAGCCGCCGGCAGAGCTCCCTCTCACCCACCGACCCTGATTCACCGACACCGACCAGGTATGTCTTTCGTCACCCTGGAGCGTGTCGGGGGTCAAGTTGCACATCTCCAGCTTAGTGTAGTACTTCTTGAAATCGTCGAAACACATCCTGGAGGGGGAAAACCAAAAGGGAAGTTTGTAGAAAGAAATGCTTTCTGGTTTTAGAAAAATCCCCAGTGGTTAAAATAAATTGATTTCATGGTTCAGTGTTTGGTTGACCACAGAGGAGAACAAGTCAACACTTGGAGTTACGACTCACCAGAACTCACTCGTCTCAACGGTCTGTTTCTGGAGGTTCGTCTTGTCTCCGACGGAAATGGTCGACCATTCCTTTGAACTGTGGAAAGATACAAAAACACATTAATAAAATCATATTGATATCCTGTATGTTCACCACAGCATGACGAATCCAAATACATGAAGTTTAATTTGGCCACGTAGCAGGAAAAGTGCAAATGTGTTTTCATTTTTGTCTGAACATATCACAGCTCTGTCAAGTCATGGGTCCATCACAATGCTGAATTACATGCACATGTGAAGCCTAAGTTGTTTTTTGACTGATGATGAGGTTAAGTTGGAATGGTTTTTCAGAGAAGAGGTCTTTACTAGAGCTACTTTTAATAAAAAGTGTTGAAAGAATGAATTATTGGTTTGAATTCTACTTGAAATGTGCATATCAATGTGGTTTGGTTTGGTTTGGTTTGGTTTGTACTCTGCTGATTACTGTATGTTTGCTGGCTATGTGAAATCTGTGTCTTGTAAGCCCTTATAGGCTGGGCACTTTAATTGGTGTATGACACATAAATAAAATAACATTCATTCATTGTTAAAAGACTTGGTCTGGTCCAGGTCACATCTTACTTTGCGCACCACGGCCCCTTCCACAGCACCCAGCCCCAGGGATTGCGCAGGCGAATCAGATGTAATTTGGTGTCCTTATCAACCTCATTACACTGAAAAAAAAACAAGGCCTCAATTGCATTATTGTCAAAAAACACCTAAATACATCTACATTTACAGAAACTGGGCGAGTAACTATACAATACCTCTTCCAGGCCTGTGATGGAGTAGGCGTGACCTCTGACCAGCCCCTGCTCGATCCTAGTCTCCATTTCACTGGCTGAAAAAGCCTGAGAGATTAAAAACACGTGTCACAGCAAAACACAGACAGGATTTTGAGACAACACATATGGCAAAAACACAATTTGAAAGCATTGAAAGAGTCCTGAAACTGATATGCGTGAGGAAACTATGGATGTAACTTATTTATAATTCACATCTATATGCACCTGTCCTGTCTCCTCTACTCACATCTATGGAGCAGCCCATCAGCGAGCCTCTCTCCAGCGCCTTCCTCATGATTTTGTAGAGCTCTTTTGGCGCCTCGTCCAAATCAAAGAATTCAGTGACTCCTCCTGTGAAATCCTCCATGGCCTCCAGGGTGTTCCCCCCCTTCAAGGCCTCGTAAGACCCGTGCAACCTACATGGAAGGACGGAGCCGGAGGAGGCTGTGTGTTATTGATAGTATGAACTTTATGAAGAGACTCGGTTCAGTATTGGTGCTTAAATCATGGGAACTGCCAGGCAGGGAGGTGAGAGGTCGAAGGTTTCATGGGTTTGACATTATTTAAAAGTAAGAGAGGACTAATATCAAAACAATCAAACCACCTGAGATGTTTTCAGACACTAAAGCAGGAACATTAAATTATTAAATAGTGCAAGATAGTGTGAGTGCGTGTATGTGAGTGATAGATTTATAAAGGGATTGTGCAATAAGAACCAACGATGGTATCGGGAAGTGCAATAGAATAATCGGAGTGCAATCAAATAATCAGTGCAATAGAATTAATGAGATGCTATATGGGTACATGTGCAATAGGAAGAGCGTGTGCAAGAGTGCAAAAGAAGAGAGTGTGTGTGTTGGTGCAGGGCTGTGAGATTTCTGTGAGATTTCTTTATTAGATGTTTCTGTGCTCATATGAATCTATGCCATATGTAAACAGACTTTTTTTTCTTCCTCTGTGTGTGTTTTGTGATGTGCTATATGTGAATATGTGACATTGTCTTGTGTCCAAAACAAATGTCTCCTAAGGGAAACAATAAAAGCAACTAATTAACTAACATAAACCTCAGGTCCAAACTCAGAGGCAAAACTTTTTAGCAAAATCTGGGCCCGACTGAATGAGCAGATGGGAGGACGTTGGTAAGATGCTGCTCACTTTGCATAAGCTTTTTCCAAGAGAGCGCTCCAGAACTCGTTCTGTCTGAAAGATTTGGTGAACACCAGCTGGTTTTTACAAGTGGGAATCCGGTCGTCCACAACCACATCGACCCATTCGCCATAACGCCAGAACTGAAAATAAGAAGACAAAACCGTGGAGAACAGTAATGACACAGTGAAGAACCAAATCATAGGTGTACATTAGATGTTTTAACCAATTTCTATGTAATATAACCTGATGTGTATACTGAATACCACACAAGAAACATTCCCCTTTGATAACATAAAAGTATGTAGGAAATATCACGAGTGAAATGGAAAAACTCTTCATTTATCTCTTTCTTTTTATATCCTCAAATCAAATCTGAGTTGTGTTGGTTATTCAAGAGTCGCTGCATCAAAACAGCAATATGATTCTGTAGTGAAAGTGCGTGAAAGTTAATCTGCTCGTTGCACAATCTGTCAGCTGTTTAATTTAAGACCTGGAAATGGAAGATGCCGGCGTAGTTCTCGGTGAAGCTCTGATCCGGAGGAATGACTCTGTAGAGTAACTTCTCGTTGAGCGTCAGGCAGGCGATGGCAGCGAGCAGCCAGCAGTCACCTGTCAGGAGCAGATACATGAGCTACGAAAGCAGAAACCGCACATTAAAGCCACATAACTGCAGGTGTCACTGATGGGGTAAATGGTCATGACCTCATCAAAGCTGCTTCTGCTTGTAAAAAATAATCTCAAGTGAAAGCACAACTTTTTATAACATCCATAAATTTCAAGAAACCCCTGCATTTTCTTTTTTTTACTTTTTACTTTTTTTTAATCATGATTTAACATTAATAACTTTCTCGTCTTGTTAACAGGTAGGTAACAAAACCAGTTCAATGCTGACACAATGAGGGAAAATATAAGAAAGTAAAGCAGGGGGAAAAGTTCACATTCACATCTACGTATGTTCCCTTTAATATTTCTGCCAGGGTTGTGTGAATTAATATTTTGAAACTGTTCAAAAGCAGAAATGGTTGAAATATTACCCAATTCTCCTTGACAGATGTCAGTCCTCTTGGCTCCATCTATGATGAACTCTGGGTTTTCGCAAATTTCCTGTCATATATAAAAAGAAGAGTATTAGGGGGCTTTTTCTCAGCATGTTGCAAAATACACTCCATGTGCCACCGTTTTTTGTTTTTTTTCTCTCACACTGGAGGCCACACAAGTTGTAGTACTTGATTTTAAATGTCTCTAACAAGAAAAATGCCCTTCTTTACCCCATTTGAATGACCTGAAGGCAGCATATACTACTCTTTAGTGTTGTATTAATGGGTCAACAGACTGATCAGGTGCATGCTTGACAAAATCTGTATGGAATTTAATTTAATGAATGACCCTTCTCCTTTTAATGGATAATAATAATAATAAGTAATAAACATTCTTGTTTTATTAAGCCATATTCTTGTGGTCTCTGAAAATAATTGATATCTCAAACACTAGAGTTCATAATAATCAATATTTAAACTTTAAAATCTGTGTACAAAATCTACCTCTGACATGATTGACAGTATGAGGACTTAACCCTGAAACTGAAAGCAAGTTGGAGAAAGTTCCCAGGCCGGGGTGAACCTGTGACCGCCGAGCCCCCTCTGCATTCGCTGCATATTTATGAAGAGGCAGCTGTTTGGGGGCGGCGGGTCACGACCCCTTAGTCATCTGGACAAGTGATAATGCTGTGCTGAATGTGGAGAAGCACTCACCTCATAACTACGTGTCTCTGTAACAGCAGCGTGACTGACAGCCTCTGGGATCATAAAGGAAACTGGAACTTATACCAACATATTCCCCAGTCGCCTGACGTCATGGATAAGTTTATACTGGTTTGGTGAAACATTATTCCTATTTCTGAGCACATATTGTTGCTTGTAATTAAAGGATTTCATGTTAAAGGATTAAACGGGCTTCCCAGCCTGTGCATTTGAATCCCTCTCACCCATTTAGGTCTCTACAAACAATTCTCAAGCAAAAACCAACATTTTCTAAATCCCTTGAGATGTTGCAAGAAAATCCTTGACAGCCCAGGCAGAAACCCAGTTGTCTGGTGTTACAGAATAATAACACCAGGTCTCAGTTTGTTTAGGGGATTCACAGTGACACGATTCCCGTCATCATACGACTAACTGTAAGCCGTGAAAAAGCAGCCTCATGATCCAAATTTAGAGCAGAGCCCACTGCTGACACCTCGATGGGATTCATGTATCACTAATCTCTGCTGAGTGTCTGAAGCTGCATTCATCATCTGCCATGACAATCACACCTCAGTTGCACTTTCTACAAAACAGAAACCTTAAATTTTAATAATTTGTATACTCTACTGTATACTATACTGTTTGTAGATCTGTTTAATGTTGATATTGTACAGTTAATATGGAAATAGATACTCATTCTATCATAAAATAATCATACTTACCAATAATCAAATTAAACTGTGGGTGATTCATTCTCATGTTTAAAAGATAGTTCAACATTTTGGCAAATTGGCCCATTGCCATAATCCCTATAGTTTTAGCAGTAGGTTCGTTACCTTTAATTGTCGGTGCAAGCTATTTTTAGAACGGCGGAGCAGAGCTGCGAGCTGCTCAGAGCTACACTACGGAGGCTAATGGGATTTCTTGGTTCCCCTCATCAAACTCATCAAAAACACAATCCAACAACTCCAAGACGCTCTCGTAGACAAGTTGTGACCTGCACGTTCACCACGCTATGAGATAATAACAGAACGTTATGAGGCAGAGTTGTTTCCGCAGGCAAATGCAGAGACTGCTTGCTGAAAAACTGTCCCCGACAGGAACGCACATCAGTGGTTTTGCATTAATTTATACCTCGAAAACAACTCCGTGGCAATGGGCCAATTTTCCAAAATGTTGAACTATCCCTTTAAGATGTTCATGTCAGTGAAAGCAGCGGTTGAAAGTTACTAATTATGAGTTGTTTGTAGGTACTTTACTTGTGCGTTTTGATTTAATGTCAATAGAAAAGCCTGAACATGTGTGGAAATATGCTTTGAGAATTAAATGATAGACCTATTAAGTTGACGAAGCTACAGCCACAAGACAGTTGTTTTATCTTAAGCTAAGATAAGCTACACATAAAGACTGGAAATGGGTCGAAATAGCTACTAATTAACAGGTTGTATCATTTGTATAATCTGTTGATTAGCTGTTACCGCCGGTTTAGTTACAAATTAAACCATTAACAAGAGCTAAAATAATATTTAAAGCTATTTCACTGCTGCTATCCAACTTGATGCATCAATAATAATAACCCAAGCATCCCTATAAAATATCCTAATATATACCAGTACATATGATATGATGTCACAGTTGGAGAGCTTACTTTGCAGTATGAACGCAGTGTTTGCATTTCTGTCTATTAGTGTTACACATATGTGCTGCAGGGGGGTAACATTACTTGAACATGTGTCTTCTGCCAAATGTCCTGGTATCAGAACCATCTGGAAAACAACCAAACCCAAGCTGCAGGTCATAAAATAAACATAAAAGCCTGAAGCCAACACACCGAGCTGCCACTATGTTTCCCAGCAGTGTCAAGAAAGTCAGCTGTTTGTGACTGTAGAAGGTGGTAACCCAGAGCTATGCCATTCAGCCACATCAACCTGACACCACATAAATGTGCTGTGGAGTAAGTGATGAGATACACTGAGCGTCTCGAGAAGAGCTTTTTAAGAGCCACTTTCACCATTAACTGCAACTTATACCCACAGTAAAGAGGATGTGAGTGACAAAAGACCATCAACTCACCGAGGGGCGTTTCCACTCAAACTTCATCGCAGGTTTTTGGCTGTAGAAGAGTGAGGACTCATCTGCGGGGAACAGAGGGTCTTCAAACAAAACGTTCTTCTTTACGTATTTGTCTCGCAGCTCCAAAAAAGTCTTGAGACGCTTGGCATCCTTGACTGCCTCGTTTCTGCTCAGGATAGCAGAGTAGATTGAGTTCGACCCAGTAGGAGAGTAGTCAGATTTGTCGTCAGGCTCAAAGGATGCTTCGGTTTCATAAAGCACCTTCACCTGTATCTCCTCCACAACAGGTACTTTCCCTGTATTGTCCCCCATGTTATCAGTGCCAGCCGCAGCCTTTGACATTCCCGTTTCAGAGGGCAGCTTGTGAAGTGGCGTCCTTCCCTTTTTTGTGTGTGCAGAAACAGAGAGTGAACTTGCAAAACAACCCAAAGAAACTTCCTGTGTTTCCTCCCTGACTCTGCTGATCACTTTAAGTTCCTTTTTTAAAATACTGTCTGTCACAGCTTGTGGACTGTTCCTAACCAACAGCCTCTCGCACCAGCACCCACACGGTCACTGTTTAGTCCCTGGGCCTAAATATAGGCCTCTTTAAAGGAGGGGAGGAGGCTTCTTGGAGAGAGACCCTGATCATGTCCCAATAGTTTCAGTTCACAGTGTGGTGCTCAGTGGGACTGTCCACAATCTGTCATGAGTGCAACACTGCAGTGGGAGTGGTAGATCAGACCACACAACAAGTACGGTCATGCATGTTTGCCTGACCATGTTTGCATGTTTGCATTGCTATAAAAAAATAAAGCTTGTAGTCAGCACTACAAATCAGACAGTTTCATATCTATTTTATTCATTATAACTTTAATAATTTCCATAAAAATGTCTAGAAATTCACGACACAAAGAGGTTTAAATTCAGTGATTATGCACTAAATGTGTTCTTGTGTAATGTTTTTGCAAACACATTGTCTGTTTAAAGGTGTTAAATAGAATACAATATATAGCCTATAAATAGAAAAACATAGGCCTTTAAAAGCGTTTACTTGGTGATTTTCTTTTGGGTTTGGGTAGGGTTATGCTGCAGCCATTACTTTTACAGTCGGTCTACAATCGTGCCCACAGCCTGGGATTTAACATCAGTTATGTTGACACCTAGTGGTCAGATAAACGACTCGACATCTACTTCCGTGTCTAATGGTTTGGTAAAGATGACAAAACAGACCAATCATTATAATTCAGTGCTCAATTGGCCCGGCCCCTTGTCAATCTACGACTCTACCAAAGAAGAAAAAGGAGGGGACTGAGCAGAGGGTTGCCAGGTTTGAAGAAAACCCGTCTTCTTATGTTATTTTTTAAAGGGACGTTGAAGATGGTATTATTAGACTGTCTTTTGTATTATGTGGTGTTGATGATAACTACATGAGATAAAATGTATGAATGAATTAAGAAATATTTTAAGTAAATAATATTTGTGGCAATTCGAAATTCTGACACAATTTCAACAACGTATGTTTTATGTCTATAACAACTCGTACATATTATCCTACGATGTTGTGACAATAATCTGTTATTCTGAGCTCATAATATAGCCTACCTACATACAGTCATATTATAAGCAACAAGTGAAGTTACTTATCCAGAGATCTTGGGAGGACTTTACACAAAGAAGGTAAGGCAATTTAATTTATAGCCCATTTTTTATAAACAGTTTGTTTTAAAGGGCTTTACATAGCATAATTACAACATCTTGTGCCCTGCTTAGACCCTCGCATCGACTGAGGGAAAACTCCCATGAAATCTCAGGTTGAGCAACCAAGGACAGGCAGACGGGCAATGTTGTGTTCAGACAAGAAAATAAATGTGCAGGTCACAACCTCTCCACAAGAGCGTTTTGGCATTGTTGGATTGTGTTTTTGATGAGTTTTGAGGGACAAGGGACCTGTAGCCTACAAGGGGGCAGTTGTCGGTCTGAGAAGTGAAGCTCGCTTCCGCGTTCAAAAAACTGCAATCCCCTCGGCTGTCACTGGGGGCTGGTACCAGAAAGCAGCATTTCTCCATAGACCCCCAAAATCAGACTTTACATCCTCAATAAACATGATCAAAGCCTGGTGTCATAACGTTTTTTGGTCTCAATCGATAGTTTCTACCCCTGCACACTCTGAGGGGGGTGAATTTTTTTTAACTCTACCGTTTTACTATTATTAGCTTAAAATTCTCGCCAATTAGGGCGCGGAAACGTTGAGTGACAGGTCCGGAGACCGCTGCTTCGAGGCCGTTCGAGGCCAGTGGGCGGGTTCTCGGCCGGTAAATCCAACATGGCGCTGTTCAGGCCGCCATATTTGAGTCACAAAAACGACTCCCCAAAACCAATGGGTGACGTCACGGATGCTACGTCCATTCTTTTTACAGTCTATGGTTCAGACAAGAAAGGAATTGTCACAACCTCTCCAAACAGACACACAAAAAGAGCGTTTTGGCATTGTTGGATTGTGTTTTTGATGAGTTTTGAGGGAAAGGGGACCTGTACCATTCACCTCCATTGTGTTCACTGAGCAGCTGGCGTCTCTGTCCCGTGTATCTCAAAACAACATTCACTGATAATTAAAGCAGAAGTAAGCGGAATGTTTGTGTTAATATAAGTCTTAAATAGTTATATCTTCCGACAGCAATCACTTACATAGAGTATTTGGTCCGAAACACGGGTCTGTCAGTCACTCTGCTCTGCTGTAAGCCGAGGAGAAAACTTTCCTTGTATCCTACAACCTTTATCCAATGAGGAGAGAGAACGGCATAAAGGGGCGGTCCTCTCTGTGTGTGCAGCCAAGGGATGCGCGTGAATGTGGTGACATGGGACGAGGGCGGGAACTGCTAACTCCATCTGCTGACGAGAAGTTAGCCAAAACGACCGGGTCGCTTACTTCTGCTTTAAAAGTAATGAACCTACTTCATAACTATAGGGATTATGGCAAATATGCGAATTTGCCAAAAATGTTGAACTATCCCTTTAATGGGAGTAGTGTGATGGCAGAAGGGGGATGGGACAGAGCTTGTCTGGCAACCGGCCTGGGCTCTGCCTGAGAGCAGTGTGCATCTGTAAGTTGTCGCCAATCGCCATCATATGTGGCTACATGTTAACCTAGCTAGTCCCAAGTCAGTCAGCCTCAGCCAGCCGTGCGCTGTCCGCAGGATACAAACCTACCGGCACCGTGTTTCTGTCGTTTCCCCCGGTCTGTTCTTGTCCTCGGTCGAGTGTGAGAGTTACCGGATTATGATGCTATCGACCGTGTTATAGTTTTTTTAGGATGTCGCTATTTTGTGGAGTTCACTCACGTTAACGGAGCCGCCGGAGTCTTGAGAAGCAGCAGCAGCAGCAGCAGCGAGGGGCGGTGGGCTGCTACCCCCCAAAAACAGAAAAACATTGCTACCTGACGGCGAAAACCAGCTTGTTGGTTAGTTATCTAGTTATAATCTGAGGAGAAACTGAGGCTGAAGTGAGTCACGTCGGTAAACGTTGGTCGGTAAACGGTCGCCGCCGCCGCCGCTGGTGGTTTCCGCCGTTGGTAACGGTCGGTAGCCAAGGAGCTAGCAGCTAGCATCCCGGAGCTAGCTAGCTGCTGCTGCTGCTGAGAAACCGACAAGATTCACGGCCGAAAAGGGGAGATAATTGATCATATATAAATATTAAATAACCTCCTGGGATCGGGCGGAAGTCTGTTAAACTGGAGCTGGCATCGTCACATCTCCTGTCTTTAACACGTAAGATCAATAATATGCTACTTTTCTTACTCATGTTATGTGACATGGTTTACATATTGGCCTTTCCTGCTGAGAGCTAATTCAGCTAACTTCTTTTTTTCTTCCTGCAAAAGCCGGCCTGCTACATTTAACTAAATCAAACCACTACTACACAATGCATAATATTTATACTGGATTTCATACTTGACTTGGTACTTTTTCATGTGGCTGCTATTGTGACTGATTTATTACGTAAACTTGTAATGCAAGTTGCTGCTGATGTTATGAGATGTTTTCTTTTTTTATGAATGCGTTTTAATGCGAGCTAAAGACAAATTTCTGCTAGAGAATATAGTATTTCTATTCTATTCTTTTCTGTACTCCTCCTCTCCTTCACCAGCCAGACACAGTCATACTGAGTGCATGCAATTGTTGTCAAAGCTAGTTGTAAAATATGATCCAATTAGCCACGTTTTGTGTGTTATTAATCAGCAGTGAACAGGTGAGTGTGTGTGTGTGTGTGTGTGTGTGTGTGTGTGTGTGTGTGGGCTGTGATACTGATGATGCTGCTGTGTGTTTATGAATCATGCAGCAGGCTGCTGGGCCTGACAACCCGAGAGAGAGAGGGGAAGGATGTCTGAGGGAGAGAGCAAACAGGCCCCGGACGCCGGCCAGGAGGGGAAGCCAGAGTCTGGACCCACCACGGGTCAAGGAGGAGGAGGAGTGTCGTCGGTGTCCCCCCCTGTGTCCATGGTGACCCAGCCTGCAGCCACCGCTGCCACGGAGGATGAGGAAGAGGAGAGCGAGGATGAGTCAGAGATTTTGGAGGAAAGCCCGTGTGGACGTTGGCAGAAGCGCAGAGAAGAGGTAGAAGATGATATATCAGCACAGCAGAGAGGAGTCAGGTTTATCTTCATCAGGGGCGCAGGTATATTACAGCTGATGCTTTATTTTGTTGTCTTTTTCCCCCCCACCCGTCCCCAAGGTGAATCAGCGCAACGTCCCTGGGATTGATAATGCTTACTTGGCCATGGACACCGAGGAGGGAGTGGAGGTGGTGTGGAATGAGGTCATGTTCTCAGAAAGGAAGAATTTCAAACTACAAGAGGTGGGTACAGAGTTGGAGCTGACGTAGATACGATGTGTGTGAAGCCACTGCTGCGATATTATGAGGATGATGTCAGGATGGAAAGAGGCGAGTGTTTATGTCCATCAGGAATTAAATGTCTCAACATGGAGTTAAGTGTTGTTTTCTTGTGCGATAGGTTTGCTTTTGTTTGCCGTGATCTTGCTAACAATGTGAAAGCCTACTTGTTTTCATTTCCCCCCTTTGGTTTTAAGCTCCTTAGGCAAGTGGTTGGACTTGTTGCTGCCAGCAAGAGAGGCAAAGTACAGTACAAACTGTGACTGTGTCGTTGCAAAAAAAAACAAATTTGAGAAATGACCAGACTGGTGGTATTCAAGGCTTAAGGTTGCGCACATGTTTTGGCATTTCAGGCATTTAACGCGATGGTTTTGCTTCAGTCAGGAGTTGTTTTTAGTTGTTTTACTGTCAAGAATGCTTGAGTTGAAGATGTCATATGTTTTTTATTGCATACAAGATATATGGCACTAGAGCCCCAGTAATCCAGTGATTACTGCTGGTTCCTACCCAACTGTAAAGATAGACAGGGGGACATCATTGTATGTCATTATTAGCTCTCTGCCCAATGTCAAATATAAAAAAAACCCTGAGTAACTACATGTAACTCTGTCTGTCCTGTAGTAGCTAGACTAACTCATAGACTATTTATTCACTGACTGTTTTGCAGTTTTTAAACATGTACTTCCTTATCAATAAATGGCTGTTAGTCTGTAGAAATGCTATTAATGGATGCACATTTTCACCTTAACAAGTCGTTCAAACACAATGAGCTCATTTGTGTTGGATTGTTTTAACTTAATTAAAGTTTGATCAAGTTTGACAGCACAAAGGCAGGCGTAGCAGTCGCTGCATCCGTTTTTATTAATAGTCATATGTTGCAAAAGTGATAATGTGATATGAATGCCTGAGCAACTTCCTCTTTTTTTTTCTTCTACAGGAAAAGGTCAAAGCAGTGTTTGATAATTTGATCCAGCTGGAGCACTTGAACATCGTGAAGTTTCACAAATACTGGACGGACGTTAAAGAGAACAGAGTGAGGGTAGGATCATCATCCTCCTCCTATTCATCCAGTCATGTAAAGAAGAGTACAAAGACCTTCTGTGTTCATCTTCTTTTCTATTGCTCTTTTTTTATTATGTCTGCAGGTCATTTTCATCACTGAATACATGTCTTCAGGAAGTCTGAAACAGTTCTTGAAAAAGACAAAGAAGAACCACAAGACCATGAATGAGAAGGTGTGTAAGCTCTGCAGTTTGTTTTACAATGATGCTGACAAGCTCGTTTTCTTATTCTTTTTTGGTTCATCTATTTTGCATCAACTTTCACTTCTGGTAACACATTTCTTTCCTGACAGGCCTGGAAGCGCTGGTGCACACAGATACTGTCTGCTCTCAGGTCAGTCTTAACAAAAGGCTTCATTTTTATAAGCTACTTAGCTTTTATGAAGAAATCCTGGTAGAAGGTTTTACTCCAACAATGGTCCCAGAAAGGGGTTTTTACTGCAAATTCAGACGATCAGCTGTGTCACAGAGCTGCATCCAGGTTTAGGAATCATGTTTAAAAAAATGTGAACATAGCAAACATACATAAACAGCAGCTGCTGTGGTTTGTGACCTTTTTTTTTTGAAACCACATTACCTCCATCTCTGATCTCCAGTTACCTGCACTCCTGTGAACCTCCCATCATCCACGGCAACCTGACCTGTGACACCATCTTCATTCAGCACAATGGCCTCATCAAGATCGGTTCAGGTAAACGACAGAGATCAATCACATCATGAAGGTTTTATCAGAGAATCTGAACATGTATTTCAATGAATCTTTCATTAGATAAACATTCAGGAATAAACGGCACCGCCTACATCTCATCACACAAAATAACACCTGTTATCTCTATCCAGTGTGGTATGGGGAAAAAGAAACCTGTAACCCACAGGGAGATACAGCTCTGTTACCCAAAGGATTAAATGAGTCATTCACCATACACCCCCCCTTTTAAAAACAAATGTATATTGTCATTTTTCTTTCATATGAATGATACGCCAAAAAGATTTCAGTCCTTCAGGCAACTGTTTTTTGTTCGGCACCAGCTCATTTTACACTTTCAACATATGTCCTTCATCAGTCATTTTCTTTTTTTAATTATTATTATTATTATTAATATGAGCAGTATTAGATCCTTCACAGTTATTAAGTCTTTTGTCCTGCTGCTTTTAGTTGCCCCGGACACCATTAACAACCATGTGAAAACCTGTCGGGAAGAGCAGAAGAGCCTTCACTTTTTTGCTCCAGAATATGGGGGTAAGCTGCTGCCATGTGTCATTTTACCTCAGATACAGCTGTGTGGGTGTTGGTGTTTGTGTGATACTGATAAGTGTCTGTGTGTATCTGCCCCCAGCTGTTGCCAATGTTACCACAGCCGTGGATATCTATTCCTTTGGAATGTGCGCCTTAGAGGTGAGAGGCTCCTCACATACTGACATGACACAAAAGTGCCATCACCTCCTCTGTAGACATAGTTCATGCTGTTGTTAACGCAGAAATGAGTGACACCGATAGAAATCAAAAGGACACTTACCTCTGTTATGTAAGAAATGAATTGTAGAAATTCTTTTTTTGTGTGTTTTAGGATGACACATAAGTTTTTGTGTGTCACTGCTACTGGTGTAACCTTTGCGTCTGTATTAGTGAATCAGTCCTAATCTATTCTACACATTTCACCTCCTCCTCAGATGGCTGTGTTGGAAATCCAGAGTAATGGAGATTCGTCTTATGTGTCCCAAGAAGCCATAAACAGTGCCATTCAGTCCTTAGAGGACCCGTTGCAACGGGTGAGTGGAGGAACGACGACTGTTTCAAGCTTGTGTTGCCGTTTAAGACACAGATCCACAACCTCTTTTCTTGTTTTTTCCTCTCGCACCATTTCAGGAATTTATCCAGAAGTGTCTGGAGGTAGATCCCAGTAAGAGACCCACAGCGAAGGAGCTGTTGTTTCACCAGGCCTTGTTTGAGGTGCCCTTACTTAAGCTGCTGGCCGCTCACTGCATCGTCAGCCACCAGCGTGAGTGAACACACACACACACACACTTTATCATAATGAAAATTGGATTGACAAATGAAACAATGCAGCCCTTACTGGAACTTAGCTTCAAATCTCATTGAACACATTCACAATTTACAAGCTGTGTGTCATGAAACCCCAAAACACACGATGCGCTGTCACAAAAATAATCTGTAAGTGTGTTTGGAAAATGAGAATAAGTTTGTCGTCTAACTGAAGTGTTGTCTGTTTACCTGTAGATATGATTCCTGAAAATGCTTTAGAGGAAATGACAAAGAACATGGATCCTAACTTGGTGATAGTTGAGGTCAAGGACGGAGTTCAGATGAAGTAAGTCGGAGCATCATGCTGCTGTATGTTAATCACCAGATGAAATTTGATTTTTAAAGAAAAAGCACATATATAGTGCAGGTTTAACTAATGTTCCAGCTTTTATAGGAGTAATATGAACATTTGTACACGTCACCCAGCTGTTTATTTTGAATTTCCTGCCTAAATGTTCAGTATTAGTGACAGTTTGTCTTGTGCTTCAGACTCTCTCAGTTCCCTGCCCTTGAACTGGACAAGTTTCTGGAGGACGTAAGGTAAGAAAACAACCATGGGAATAAACTGAGCTCAGAAACAGATTTGTCTTTTGTGATTTTGAGATTCAGGTCAAATGACTTTGTGAACTTGTCTGAGCATAAAAGTGGGGAAACTGTTGCATTGACAAAGATAAACACGTGCAGACTAGTCAGTGACGTGAACTGTTGTATTGTAAACATCTAATATACATTTATGTTCAGTGAATCTATAGTTTTAAAGAATACCTTCCAGTGTCCAGGAAACTAATCTGTACTGATCCCTTGTCTTTGGTGACTCAGGAATGGGATCTATCCTCTGACTGCGTTCGGGGTACCGTGTCCACAGCAGCCTCAGCAGGAGACGGTGAAGTCGCCCATCGTGCCCCCGTCGGTCAAAACCCCGACTCCTGAACCCGCAGAGCTCGAGACCAGGAAGGTACGAACTGAATCTGAATCACTGATGGAGGTGTTTAAATGAAAATGCAGCAAATCTTATTAAACACTTGATTTATTTAGTTTTATTATTCTCTTTTTTGAGTGAAGTGAAAAAACTTCATTATCAGATTCACTAGATCAGATGTTTGAAAATCTGTCTGTTTTTTTTATTTTATCTTCATTTAAATCCAGGAAATAAAGAAAAGAAGATGAGATTAAAAAGGGAGATTAGGAACAGATTAGAAATTCTGAATGTGGAAAAACTGCATCAACCCCGAACAGTTTCTCCTTGTTGAGCTCTGCATGAAGAATAAAGCCCCCAAAAAACATTCCTCAAACTAAGCACACTGATTGGATTTTAGGATTTGCATTTAACTCTTAATTGAAAGCCTTCTGTATTCAGCTGCTGGATCTGCCAAACACTAAGACACGGCACCTCTGCTTTGTTTCCCCAGGTCCTTCAGATGCAGTGTAATATTGAGCCTGTGGACGAGGGCGCTAAGCATCATGTAAGTCTTAAACGTGTCTGTGTGAGGACTGACGATCTTTAAGTATTCGATCTTGTCAGTGACAGTGTGTGATGTTTTTCTTTTCTTCTCCTTCCAGCTGACCTTACTGTTGAAACTTGAGGACAAACTGAACAGGCACTTGAGCTGTGATCTGTTACCAAGTGAGTTTCTTTCTCTCTCTTATTGTCAATGAACAGGACTTGTTTTTATATCGGCACATGCACACATTTGCAGTTTCGTGTCACTGTTTCTATTAGACGATACAGTGTTATTTATAGACTGTGGAGGAAACCACAATGTCTTGTTTACATGAATTTTTTTCTCACGCGTGTGCACGTGTTTCCTCAAGGCCTGAGAACATGTATTTAAAAATACTTTAACTCATGAATCTACAATCTTCTGCTGTTTCAATACAAATTGCAACCACCTTGTATTGTGTAGACGTTGTGTATCACATCACCTGTTTGCTTTCTGGACCTTTCCGGACCATGTTATCTATGTGGACACTGGTAGATCATATACACAATATGGGAAGCTGCTAATTAAAACGTTAAGCTCTGTGCATTTTCATCATTCGTGTGTAAAACCTTCTTTTCAAAGACACGTTATTAGCATGATATTGTTGTGATAAAACCAATAGATGTTTCCTCCTAACGCCTCCTCATCCACCGTGGGTCAGTGTTGTGACAGATTTGTATTTCTGCCCAGATGAGAACGTGCAGGAGCTGGCTGTGGAGCTCGTTCAGCTGGGGTTCATCAGTGAGGTCGGTAGAGTTTAGAGTTCATCACCACTACATGCTAACATAAAGGTTTACCAGTAGAGGATCCTTTTATTTATTTGTTGACCCTGCCGTGTCCGTATGTTTCAGGGTGACCAGCCGCGACTTGCATCTGTTCTTGAAGAGGCCTTCACCAAGTTCTACAGCCGGAACGGATCTCTCAATCCGGTGACCGTGTCCTCGTAGCAGAGGACTCCCCAGGCCTTCTTTCATCCCTCCTCGTCCTCGTCAGCAGGACTAGCTTTTTGCTTCACCTCTGAGTTGCAGGAAAGCTTTGCGAGGACAGGGGAGGAAGCCTTGGTCTGATTGCAGATCCTGCAGCCTGTCCTTGTATCTTCTGGTGGGAAAAAGCTGCCACTAAGTGGTCGTTGGCTTTCTATCTTTTTTTTTTTTTTTTTTTTTTTTTCCTTCCCACCCAATACAGCCATCTGCTTCTCTTTTAAAAGAGGAAACCCTAGTTGCAACTTAAAGGAAAATACACGTGTTTCCACTTTGTTGGCTTATTTCTTTCAGGTCTGAGTTGAGATAAAATGTTAGAGGTAAGCAGAATAAAACTGGATGACAGCAGTATTTTCCTTAAGTCAGTATTAAAAAAGTGTATTTTAAACATTTTTACGTAAAATTGTTTGATAGTTGTCTGTATGAAAAACAAAAAAGAAAAAATCTTTGTCCCCGCATACCGAAGTGTATGTATTATGGTGTTGTAAGGTTTAAGTCTGGTTGTCTGTTCCTTTGAAACTTTCTCTTGAGCAGTGAGTGAGGCATCTTCCTACCTTGTATCGGTTTCTGGAGACTCTGGTCGAACGCATCGGTCGCTCGTCGTAGCACAGCAGCAGCAGCAGATGCGGCGTCACATCAAAATTTCTGTAATTATTATTATCAACTTAAAAGTCATGAAACGTGCAGTCAACTCGCAACACAATCTGAAGAGCTACCGAAGAATTATTAAAAATCAAACTTATTTATTTGTGTATCTTTTCTTGAGTGTTTACTGTACTTCACTTCCAGCACTAAAAGGCCGGTGGTTGTTTGAATGTAAGCTTTTACTTGCTCTCTTTCTCCTCCTCCTCCTCCTTCTTCAAACCATGCTGTTACTTTCTGTGATAAAGGGGTGTCAACCGTGGTCCAACTATATCGCTATAGCTTCTGTTTTTCAAGTTAGAGCCCATCTGCAGCACTTATCGATTAGGGCTTCGGTCAACAAGTCGTCTTTAGCTGGCAACTTTAGAGGTTGGTTTAGGTTTCCGTGTGAAGATGCTCTGGGCATTTGAACACATGGGTGCGACGGGTGTTTGTCAACAGGCTTGGTGAGTGCATGTATTGCTTTTCTATGTCTATGGAAACTGATGCATGCGACACACGCCGCTTCTGGAGTTGTTTCAGATCCTTTTCTTCTAAGTCGATGGTGATAGATTTAAAATAATTCATCACACGGGGGAGAGTTTTGTCAGCTCAGGCCCGTCAACATTTAGATTTCGTCTCTCTCTGAAACATTAGTTACCCTTCCTATGTGGCTGAGGCTTCCTGTGTGACACCGTAGCTATAAAAAAAAGTGTTCTCGCCACTTAAAATTCAGTTTTTTTTGCCTCTGACCAATCTTATCTGTTAAATGTTTGAGGATCTCTCTGCTAGTTTGCACTACTGTACACTTTTACATCCTGTTGGAAATGTCCTAAGGCCTCCGGCGCCTTCACACCAACAGGAACAGGAAGTTAAATAATTGGGAAATGGCGTCATTTGAAATTTTTTTTTTTTTTTAGTCGATAATCTGAAGTCTTGCCTTCTCTATGCTGTGACTACTTTTCTGTTATAGGGTCTGTAGATACAAGTGTGGAACCGCCTGGCATGCTTGTAACCATCTTGTACACTGTATGCTGGACACTGTGCTCTGTTTCTGCTACGCATTTACCCCCTTTTTTCACCTCCTGAAATAAAAAACTACACTATCAGCACTTCATGTCGTCGTTTGGTCTCATCTTGTGTTTTTAAACTTTGTCTCTGTGACTGAGATCCAGGTGACATCACACAGCATTTACTGTACCATCGTGCTCATTGTCTTTTGAACAAAGGCTGAAATAAAACTGGTGCAATAAATAAACTCTTAAGTATTTGTGAAAAAAACAAGTAATAGTTTAAATATTTAAGTAATTATATATAAATTGATTTTACTCAATGAAATTGGGGTTGAATCACATTCAATTTAAATTAAACTGACTTGAAAACATCAAACAATAAAACTGAGGTTAATCTTATTTACTGGATGAAATAAACTTGGAAAATAAAGTGAATTTTATGTCAATTTTTTAATAAAATTTGACTAAATACACTTCAATTGCTAAATTTAAAAAAATTATTAAAAATAATTGTTTTAAGATAAGTTACCTTTAAATTTGAATATTTTGACATTAACATAATTATGAATTACATTTTTTTGACTTATTTAACCAAATTTTATCACCTCACAAAACACATTTTTGGACATAATGTAAGAATCCATTATTGTTTCTAATGATGGCAGTGGGGAAATTTTTATATCCAAAAGGTCAAAGGTCAACTTCACTGTTTCATCATTTCCTGGCCATTTTTCCAGAAAAAAAAGACCATTCCCACTAAAAAAAGGAAAAAGAAATCCTATAAAGCATGTTCCTCATTTGAAAACGTACATTTTGGTGTAGCTCTGACTTCAGATTGGACCCGAGTCCCATATTAATTCTCTTCTAGATTAAATAACGAACACACAGACACACAAATGGAACAAAATTCACTTATTTAAATCATTTATACAAAAGCCCATCCTGGTGTATCAGGAGCGTGATCTCTATCTATCTCAGAGCATCACTGAATTCTGAATTAACAATTTGTTCAAAATTTTAAGAAACTGTAGTAGCCCTTGTACAAGTAAAATCCATGTACATACTTTAAGTCACAATGTGTGCTCCAATACCAGTTGAATAAAACACGTTTCATGCTGACAAACACATTGCCGTACAAAATTACAGCAGTATAATAATAATAATAATAATAGTCATAATCATAATAATAAAAGTACAGCGAGACTTAAAAAATACTTTTCATATAAAACGCCCTAGAAACACACTCTAAATAAAAAGCTACCAAAATGGTGACATCCAGTTCATGAGTGTTTTTCAGTGACGTGGGTGTTTTCAATTCTGTACATTGAGTAAAAAAAAAGAGAAGAAAAAGAAGAAACAAACTACAAAAACAGTACATAGCACTTCAATTCAAACACATTACTCTTTCACATTAAATTTGTGTTTTTACTTCCCAGTTTGAAAGTAATGTATATAGGCACAGTAATTAAATTCATTAACCATGTTTTGGCCAACACTATCCCTCGTTATTCACAACTCCACTTTTAAAGTTAAACCACTTTTTCACACTCATTAGTTTCCCCATTTGTGAATGAGAGAGCCGCCGAGCGTTAAAATGTTGTTGTCAGTGGAAACGAGTACAGATAATCAATGCATCTCCTCCACATGAGTCACGCACCTCTCTTTATTTGTCCTCAGGCGACTTCCAGTTACACATCTACATATTTCATACCAATATTTAATAGAAATATTCCCAACTCTGAAGGGTCTCATTCCAAAAATCTGTATCATTTTAGATTTTTAATAATTAATTAATTTCAGCACATTTCAACAAATCCTAATCCTCTATTTACAGGAACCGACGACGACGACGACATCGACACCGACGTATGCAAATGTTGTCATATTATATAATTATTAGATTTTATGCTTTTATATGCAGAGATTCGACTACAGTATTTTTTTTTAATTATTCTTAATTCATTCAAGTCCATACAGCTAGGACATAATTAATTATCATCATTTTCCATTTCTCTATAATTATATATGTGTTGAGATATGTGATTCACAGTTTTCACATCTGACCTTTGCAGCTTGAATTTTAAAAATACTTCAGAATATTTTTATCAATAAGCCTTTTTTTTCCACATAGGAGACCCTCTGACATGTCACTGGAGGAAAAGCAGACGTGTAATTAATAATGACTGTTTCTATTTTCTATTCAGCTGCTCCAGTTTCAGGGTCCTGGTGGTGAACATGCTGGTTTGCTGTCACTCCGTCATGGCTTAGTGAGACATTTTAATAGGACAGAGCCTCCGTTTGTGTCATTAGTGACGCCTGTACTCTTTATATCATGACATTTATAAAAAACATTTTAGATATTTCTCTTCTAATAAGCACTGAAAATCATTTGAGTCAAAGAAATACGCTGAAATTTTACCTTTTTTTGGAATATTTCACCACTATCACTGCAGATTGAGATCATTCTGCAATGATAATTAAAACAAAGATGATTATATTTCTTATTCTGGCATCTTTGTATTATAATAACAATACTTAGAATAAGCCTTAAATTATATTGAATGGTTAATTTTACTTTCTTTTAAAGCTGGAGTAGGCCCTTTAGTGGGGACTGAGATTTATTCATTTGCAATATCTGAACTTTAATAACCATAAATCCTGTGACATCAGTATATGACTAATTCATATTTAGTAATTTTATAGTTTCATTCATAATTTTGAGATGATTTCAGGTCCTAAAGGAGAGAGGCAGATTGACTGGGTCCAGATTTTTGGACAAACGTTTACATTTGGGTTTGTTTTTTTTTTAAATTTTGGATTGAAACTCTTCGACCTTCGATGTGGAAGGAAACGTGAAAATATATATAATACACAGAATAATTTCAGGATAGCACCATCAGTGCAGCTGAAGACATTCAACCCGTGGAGGCTCGTCCTGGTTCCTCTCATGGCTCCAAGTAGAAGAGAAGATCTGTGGTGTTGTTTAGCTCTGTAATAAAAAAAATCCATACAACCAACCCGCTTGTCCCTCCTGTGTTTGTGAGGAGGCCGCGAGGATCGAGCTGCTGTCCGTCCGTCCGTCCGTCCTCTCACTTCTTCAGACACTGGTACATCAGCGCTCGTGGATTCAGCATGTAGCGCTCCGAGTTGAGCAGCTTGGTGAGATACTGCGGCACCGGGGGCCGAGGCGCCATGTAGGACACGCCGGGGCTGACGGCCATCACCTCCGCGATCTTCTGCTTCATCTCACTGATCTCCCGGTCCTGCTTCATCACTTTATCTGCAGGGAAGTAAAAACCTATTGAACTTGCAGCAAATAAAAAATATATCATATGGCATATTAAATAAGCAAACAAATAACTGTGGTTGAGAAAAGGAGAAAAATCCATGGCACTCCTCCAAAATATGAAAAGCTGTTTATTGCGATGGCTGTTTGCTTATGAAACATTTAAAAACAGACTTGTCCATGTAGAAAGTGGAGCTGGGATACAACCCAGTTATAACGTTCCCTGTAATCAAGGTCAAGGTGTTGTATATTTATTTACCATTATTGCCTTGTTTTTTTTTCCAATTTTGTGCATATCTTGTCACATATTGTATGTATTTGCTTTTCTATATCATTTTTGAAGAGCCATCTACAGGTGAGGTCTGGTACTTCTTACCTGTGAGCTCATTGCCTACCTGCTCAGTCAGGTGTGTGTGTGATTGACTGACCTACTTTAAGGGGATCCTGTGTGTGAAGAAGGCAGTTTGTGCCGCTACGTGTGGGTTGTATCCCAGCTCCACTTTTTACATGCACAAGTCTGTTTTGAAATGTTTCTTAATTAAATAGTCGTTGCAATAAAGGCTTTTTATTTTTTGTCGGAGTGCCTTGGATTTTTCTTCTCTTTCTCTCTGTAACTTTATTTTTGAATGTTTGCATTTTCTTTTTTACCTCTCCCGTACTTACTATGCTTGTTTCATTTCTATTTTTGTAATTGTCCTTATTTTTTATGGTGCAAATAAATAAACTAAATTAAACTAAACTAAAACTAAACTAAACTAACTTTGTGTCCCCAACCAAAGAGCACCTTCATCACATGTTAGAAAACTTCCTTAACACTCTGGACCTTGCTTCTCTTTTTAAAATAAATCATTACAGGATCATTACAGGAAACCACTCTAGTTGAACAGTTGAAGAAACACTTGTATGAATTGATCAATGAGGAGTGGAGCCAACATGTGAAGCACTTTAAGTCCACTAGGTGGTGCTTTTGGAGCCAGTTTCCCATCTAACTCCGATCATGTGATACTATTTTCAGATTAACCAAACAGGATGAACAACCTTACTCGTGTGCAAACTGATTTTCACGTTTAGACAAAACAAGTGTGTGTGTGTGAACCTTGAGCGATCTCCAGCTGCCGGCGGGCGTCTCCCAGAGCGGAGAACAGGTCCAGCTTGATGCGAGTCTCTGCGCTCAGGTTGTACTCCAGGTGCTGAGCCTTCTCCTGCATGGCCGACAGAGTGGACAGCAGCATGTCCGTCTCTTTCTCCACGCAGCGGTACTTCCCCAGAGCCTGAGTCCAAAAAAAAAACACATCCACAGTGAGACCGAGTGTGAAACTAACTAACTAACTCCTCCTGCAGTGACCAGCTACAGCAGCGCCAGCGCCTTGGTTTCCTGAGTGTTTGGTGCAGTTTTATTTTCAAATTCTGGTCATTTTCTTTCCCCAATTTGTGACTTGAACTATTTTGGAAATTTATTTTTCAGTTTTCACTCAGGGAACCAACGTAGACACAGACAAAAACACTATTCACACAATGACGATGACCCACAAAAGCTGCAAGTAATGAGAGAAATACTCTGAGGGATGATTCTTTCTGTGTTAGACATGAACTTAATTAACTTTTACTCATATTTTGAGGAGCGTGTCCTGGGCTCAGACACTTTTATATCATTATATCATGCTTCATGAGGAATATGCCACTAAAATTAAACCACACAGTTACAACAACACACACACACCTGATGTCAGACAACAATAACCAACAGCAACACCGATGTGATGACAAAGTGCAACATGTTGACTGCAGGCCAAAATAAAAGTAAAAAAAAAAAGAAAAAATAATAATTTCTCACATTAAAACTATTGACTTTCTAATATTTTACAAACACAAAAGAATTACACACATAAAAAAAGTCAAAAACAACGAGTCACACAGCAAAACTACCACATGACTACATGACCAAACTGAAGACTTGAGACCACTTGAGAATCACAGACACTTAAAAGTTCATTCCCAAACAGAGGAAAAAGATACCTCAACATCACTCTCTAGATCTACCACCCGACTCTCTTTCACTTGACACTCCAGCTGTAGTTGTTTGTACTCTGTCTCTAGATCTTTAACCCTTTTCCTTAACATTTGGGTTTCAGAGTGTTCCTGCCTGGTGTAGGAGACGGAAGAAAATCAGAGTTTGGAGCAGTGAGAGACGAGGTTTCACTTGAAATGAAGACCAGATCACACAGAAAGAAACATGGCATTTCATTTGCAGGTTGTTGTTTTTTTTTGTTTTTTTACATTGACCTCATTGTTTTTACTCTACACAGGAAGTGCACTGCAAAAACTCAAAATCTTTCCAAGAATATTTGTCTTATTTCTTGTCAAAATGTCTCATTTCTAGTCAAAACTAATCTCTTTCCACTAAAAATTAACGTGTTTTTAGACAATTTTCACTTGTTTCAAGCACATTTTCACTTGAAATAAGTAGGAAAATCTGCCAGTGAAAGCAGGTTATTTTTTGTGCTTGTAATAAGGAAGAAAAACTTGCTCCACTATCAGATTCTTCTACTTATTTCAAGTGAAAAAATGCTTCAAAGAAGTAAAAAAAAAAGTGTCTAAAAACAAGCTACTTTTTATGCGATGAGTCTTATTTTAAGTATAATAAGATTGTTTTGACTAGAAATAAGACAAATATTCTTGGTAAGATATTTGAGTGTGAAGATGGTTATAAAGCAATATCTACAGAAAATATAAGGAGGAAATACTGAAAATATGTTTTTTGGCTTTTTTGTCTGAGAGCTGGATAAGAAGATGGACACCACACACACACGCACATCTGTAGGTTTGATATGAAGCTGCAGTTTAGCAGAAATTAATGTAGCGTTTTATACACAAGCTCTTTTACTCTTTTATTCTATTGTATAATAATACTGGTTTGGTTTTTATTTCTAAATTCTATATTTGAGTCGTTATCTTTCTATTTTTTTTCTATCCAGGAGAGAAGCCAAACATTAGCTATTTCATTGTACCTGTTTTAATGCCAGTGAAGCTGACTCTTATTCACAGCTGGCCTGGAGCCACCAGCATCTCTACAGCTCACACAAATTACCATCTTGTTTGTCTCCAACCAAAGCGTCTCTGGAGGAAACCAGGCAGACAGTTTCCTCCTGTTTCCAGTCGTTATGCGAAGCTAAGCTAAGCTACGATAAACCAACCAGCTGTAGCTTCATATCCCACACACAGACGTCATCAATGTGGCGCCGATTTCCAACTCCAACTCTTGGCAAGAAAGCAAAATGAGCATCATTGAGGCCGTACGCTCACAGCAGAGTTTAAAGGGATAGTTCAACATTTTGGCAAATTAGCCCATTGCCATAATCCCTATAGTCATAGCAGTAGGTTTGTTACCTTTAGTTGTCGGTGCAAGCTATTTTTAGAGCGGCGGAGCAGAGCCACGAGCTGCTCAGAGCTACGCTACGGAGGCTCATGTTTCCCTCATCAAACTCATCGAATACACAATCCAACAACTTGAAAACGCTCTGGTGGACAAGTTGTGACCTGCACATTCACCACGCTATGAGATAATAATGGAACGTTACGAGACGGAGTTGTTTTAGAGGTAAATTCATGCAAAACCGCTGATGCAAGTTGCCTTCAGGGACAGTTTTTCTGCAAGCAGTCTCTGTATTTACCTCGAAAACAACTCCGTCTCGTAACGCTCTGTTATTATCTCATAGCGTGGTGAATGTGCAGGTCACAACTTGTCCACCAGAGCGTTTTGGAGTTGTTGGATTGTGTATTTCATGAGGGAAACCAATAAATCCCATTAGCCTCCGTAGCGTAGCTCTGAGCAGCTAGCAGCTCCGCTCCGCCGTTCTAAAAACAGCTTGCACCGACAAATAAAGGTAACAAACCTACTGCTATGACTATAGCGATTATGGTAATGGGCCAATTTGCCAAAATGTTGAACTATCCCTTTAATTATACTCAGTAGCAAGCAAGCGAATTGCAGATCCAGTTTTACTGCTCATGCACTGAGCCCGTTCAGCGTCGGGGAAGGTGAAGGTGTGTGATTTACCTGTTGCTCAGGCTCCGCGCCGCGCTGGCCGCCTCCTCCAGTTTCTGAGCCTGAAGTTCGGCCAGCTGCTTCTCAGCAGAGAGTCTGGCCTCCGTCTCTGCTCTGGTCTTCTTCTCCAGCATCACACTGGTCTGCTTGTCCCGCTGCTTGGTTTTAGTCAAGCACAGGATCCTGGAGGGAAAAAAAAAACATGAACCTCACTTTAAATAAAATAAAATTACCAGATTGAAACATGGAAACTTAAGTGGGTCAACTGCACCAAACCAGATAGACTTCAGCACGTAGAAGCAAAATATGTTTCTCATCATCAGCCTTGTAGTTGCTGAATCACTGGAGAGCACCTTGCTGTAAAAACTGGAGCATGTCTTATCAGAGGTGGTGGTGGCGCTGATCCAAACTGTCTTAAAAAGATTTAAAGCCTCTGGGTGGTGGATGTGGCTTTGATCTAGTAAATGTGTCGTCAGAGTTCGTTTGGAATTGGATGAACTGAATAATTAGGTCTGTTTCTATCAGCGTAGTCTTTTTGTTTTGCTTCATGAAACTGTGTAAACGAGTGAAATGTATGCTTTCAGATTGTGTGTGAGTGAGTGTGTAAGAGAATACACTAAAATATGGTAATATCTTAGGAGACGATACTGTATCGAGTCTTTGAAGCGCCGTATTGATATTTTATTAATAGTTGGTGTGTGTGACGGATGTTTGTGTTCAGACTGAAAAACAGTGTCATGTTGGATGTTGCAGCAAACCATGTATCATATTTATAACACTGACTGTTCACAGATTCAATTTCCTAACGTTTATCTCCCTGTATGCACTTTGGAGTTTCTCCAGTGAGTGATGCAGTTATAAATTCATCTGTTCAAATTGCACAAAACGTGTTTACTATGATGGAGGAGCTGTAAAATACAAAAGCAGGGATCTGAATGCATAAAATTAAACTGCATGTTTGCACACACAAGACTGCGTGTTCTTTATACAATGAGACTTTGCAATGCATCATCTTGCTTTATAGTATCAATATATATCATATTGTCACTCCCCTTTGATTCGTATCAGCTCCAGATTCTTACCAAAGTCTTAACACAAGAAAATAAAGTCTTGTATTCACTAGTCAAACTAAAAAAAAATACTGCTGTCAAGGAAAGCTGGAGAGAGAGTGGGTGTTATTAATATTGGGATAACTATGACATTAGCATATTCAGTTTAAAGGGACTACGAGGAGTTTCGGAAAGCAAAGTGTTTTCACACGACATTTCCCATGAGCCTCCGTGCGCACGGTGAAATTCTTGGACTGGCGCAAGATGGATGAAAGCGAAAACATTTGCCAAGAATGTTTTAATTAATCAAGAACGAAACTTGAGGTTCGAAGACGATCAGATACCGTCATAGTTCCGACCATAAACGATGCCAACTAGCGATCCGCTAGGCAGCGTCTGGGAAACCAAAACTAGGAAATGCTGGGCGAGTCGACCACTAAATAATAATATCAAAATAACGATAAAGACAAAATGATATATTGATCGAAAATGGGCCCATTAACAGGTGTAGGTAACGTAGATTCATCCACATTCATATGAGACTCTTTTATAACCAAAAGCAAACTGCTCGGTGTCTCTTTAATCATTTGTTCAAGACTTCAGAATAACATGATCAGAACTGGAATCCACGATCATCACAGTAAACTAATATATTATATTATAACCGAATATTATCAGATCTTATTTCATATTTCATATATTTCATTTCAGTAAGATTCATGTAGTTTTAGAACCAGGGATGAAAACTTCCATACGAAAATGCCCTCGTGTGATGGTGCTCAGTGCAAAATGCTGTCTGCATGTGTACTGCTCTGGCTTTGGCTTTGGATTTGGATTTGGTTTGGCTTTGGCGTATGTTTACCTGCACACACTCCACGTTTTAGTTTTTTATTTGGAGACCAGTGCATCTTGTTGAAGAGCCCACAGAAGGATCAACTCACTTGCTCTGCAGCAGCATGTTGGACTGTCTGAGCAGGGAAACCTCTGGTCTCAGGCTCCTCTCGCTGTTGGTCAGGTTGCAGACGTGACTCCTCAGCTCCTGCTCGCTCTGCCTGCTCGCCTGCAGCTCGCTCTTCAGCCTCCTCAGCTCCTGCTCCAGCCTGACGTTCACAACAGAAAAGAGGAGATTTTTCTTTTTCTTTTTTTTTGGGCTCCTGTGTCAACATCCAACTCAGCTGAAGTGAATTATTATTTGTGACTCACTTGCTCATCTGCTCAGTGTGGTGATTCTGAGCCGCTGTGGCGCTCTTGTCGGCCGCGTCCCGGTTGGGGCTGACCGTTTTGGAGCTGGATCTCTGCTTCTTAACACTGTTCTCCGTCCTCGCTGCAGGTGGCGAAGGAGTGTTTGTGCTTCCCCTGCGAGCTTTGGGCGAGGAGCTTTTAGCCGCCCGCGCGGAGGCTTTGCTGCCCTGCTCCTCTTGAGGTAGATTATCCGGGGCGGTGGAGGATTCTGGTCCTCCTGCCCCGCTGTGGAGCAAATCTCTGGACTCGCTGACGCTGTGTTTGGACGACGGCGGTCGTCGGTTTGACTCCGCCGGCTTCACCTCCTGCGTTGCCTTCTCTGTCGCTCTCTCTTCGCTGCAGATCTGGAGGCAATCCACAGTGTGGGCCTCGTCGTGGGTCACGACAGAACCGTTCTGACACTGATACTGACTCGACTCAGGCTTCGTCTTCCACTTTGAGTCTGCAAAAAAAACAAAGATAAGGTCTTACTGTGCTTTTGTTTATGTGTTAGTGTCCTTACAATGCAAAAATGAATTTCTCTTAAAAAGTCTAAACTGAATTCTGCACCTGGGATTTGAATATGTGCATCAAATTAGGCTGAAAAACATGATTTCCTTTGCAGTTTACCTACATTTAATGCTGTAGTCTAGAGGAAGCCATTGATGCCTTAAAGTAAGATGAACTTCCATATCAACATTATTGTGTCATCACCCAGTTTGTACTCAGTTATCACCACTGTCCATGTGGAACAAACAGGACAGGACTGCAGAGTTACTCTGAGCATTGATAACACAAACAAAAGAGCAGAGCGCCACCTACTGAAACTCAAACCTCTGGTGTCACAACATTGGACACAGTTTTTGACAGAGGAGGTGTGGCCAAGAAAAAAAAACTGTGAACAAGCAAGACTAGAATAACAACTCTGTGGTTGTTGTTCACCTTTGCAAACCAGTCCAGTAGGTTACACACAACTATGTCCAGACTCAAAGTAGAATTTGAAGTGTATTTCATCATAATTAGCACTAATTTAATTTAATTTACTTAAAAAAGCCACATTTTTTGGCTGAAAACACAATAATTCTGCTAATTCTAATTCACTGGCTGGGAGTTTGACGTCACACCCCTCTCTTGACCTTTGACCTTTAACCATCAAATTCTACCGAGTTCATCTGTGAGTCTGAGTGAACATTTGTGCCAAATTTAAAGAAATTCCCTCGAGGCGCCACTGAGAAATTGCCACGGTCGTTGGTGAGGAGAAGCAGTGGGAATGGTAGCCGAGGTGTAAAGGAACAGATGATGCAGATGCAACAGACTCACTGCTGCCGCTGCCGCCGCCATCTGTGCTCGTCTTGGGGAAAACCTGCAGACCCGGAGGGAGCGAGTGCTGCAGGAGGTGCATGTGGAAGTCGTTCTCACTCTGCACAGCTTTCTGTATGCGCAGCTTAAAGATGTTGGTGAAGTAGCAGGTGGCGTCGAACCCCAAATAAACCACAGGGTATCCAATACTGAAGGAGAACACAGACGGAGGGAAAAAGAGCGTGAATGCCACTTAATAAAGACACAAACATGTTGGCTGATAGATTTCTATTTTTAATGGTTACTCTATTAATAAATGTATGCATATTTTAAATCTTTCAAATCATACTGGATTGGTCTTTAGCAGGGAGCTTTAAAGTGAATTTACTCTTGTAATCTATGGCGCACAAAGACGGCGAAGGCTGATGATAGGCCATGATATCACACAGGGGATATTTAAAAGATTAATACAATTTCTTTTTTATGACAGTTTAATCAATTTCCCTGCAAGAATGATTAATTCAGAGAAGTTGGATTTTTTCTTTTTAAAGCAAATCCACTTTACCAGTGTGCAGCAAAAAGATGAGAGAGGTTGGCATGAGAGGTTTTAAGGTCTTTGAGTCGAAGTGAAGCCTCTGTGTACACGAGGAGGATCCACAGGGACACCGTCGATATACACATGCC
Source organism: Trachurus trachurus (assembly GCF_905171665.1). Classification (NCBI taxonomy): domain Eukaryota; kingdom Metazoa; phylum Chordata; class Actinopteri; order Carangiformes; family Carangidae; genus Trachurus; species Trachurus trachurus. The sequence continues at coordinate 13,012,731 of NC_139910.1, read as the reverse complement.
CTTCTCTGCAAGAGAAACATGAAAAAATGAGTCTACTGTGATATTTATTCAGATAAAATCATTCCTAGTTCAATTACATTTTTATAATGCAACAAAAACTTCATTCTTACGAGTGGTACAGAGTTGTATTCGTTGGCATCATGCAAAAGTTTGGGCACCCCTAATGTGAACAGTTAAGCAAATGGAAGATTAAATGATCTCCAAAAGGCATAAAGTTAAACATGAAACACTATTTAACGATATTTTAAGCAATATCCATGTATTATTTTGGTTTTCTACAGTTTTAGAGTGAAAAAAGGGAAACAAAGCAGCATCCTGCAGAAGAATGGGAAACCCAGGAGACTTGAGCTCTCAGATAACTTTGACCAAGGTATCAGACAAGATATTTACTATTTTACACACTGTGATAGTTTCCAAAGAAAGAAAGAAATATACAGTATATAGTTTAATATGTGAAGGGAATGTGTCATCTGTAACTTTCTGCCTTTTGGAGATCATTTAATCTTCCACTTGCTTCACTGTTTAACATTAACAGAAATTTTGACCAGTGCATGGTGCCCAAACTTTTGCATGATGCCACTATACAGTATGTTCTGTTGTGTATGTGTGGTGGAAATAAAACCAAAACCATGTGATCCTCATACTCTACTCACCTGTGTGCCATATGTAATTGAATAACACATAGGTGCTGGCCACAAAGAACAGCCAGTGCAAAGGAACGAAAATCAAACAAAAGATATCGAGAGTGAAGGCAGCACAAACAAAAACAATACAAATAACCTGCAAAGACAAAAAAAAAAAAAAAAACATCATTGTGAGTTAAATGCACTGGAGTCAGTATGTAAAATGATCATCATCATCTTCACAGTGTTTTGTCCTCACCAGCCCGTGGCAGTGGAAAGTGGTGTACACACTCCCGAAGAAGAGCCAGCACGGCCACAGGTACTCCAGTCTGAACTCGAGGACGAAGTCGGCCAGTAACACCAGCGTCCACATCATCATGAACTTCAGGAAGGTGTACGCACTGGAAACACAAAGAGAAATTACCACCACCCCCCAAAAAAGACCATTAAACGTCAAATATCTGTGTAGCCTATTTAAATGTGTATTCAGCCCCTGATTCCTGTAAACAAAGACATAACATGCAGCTGCACTAAAGCCAGAGCACTAAACACACACACACACACACACACACACACACACACACACACACACACACACACACACACACACACACACACACATACAAACATATATATGTATAAGATAATAAAATACACATCAGACACAAAGCGCTGGGCCCTAATTGACCGTCTGCATCTTTTAAACAGAGGCAGTAAAGAACAATGAATGTTCCTTCATTCGTTCTATTAGAGCGATCACGAGCCAAACAGGAGCTGCGGTTTCCTCCTTTGTTCTGCTCGTCCATAGGCTGCTATCACATCGCCCCTTCTTTGTTTGGTAACCATGGCAATATTTCATCTGGAGGAGAGAGGGAGCACCACAGCATCCTGCTATGACACATCCCTGCTCCAGTCTCTTTCTCTCTCTCTCTCTCTTTTAAAACAATACTGATACTGATAGATGAGGGTTGTATTTTTGTAAGTCTTTATCACAAATATGCAAATTATTTCATTTCATTTCATTATTCTAATAATTGGTGCAAGTAGCCTATTTATAGGAGAACAAGATGGGACAAAGAGCATCGTAAATACCTGTTTATGAGTTTAAATTTGCCTTATAAGAGGAATGCATGAACATATTTTGACTTTCACTGTTATTTTAAAGAGCAAATTGTGAAAATTGTCCTCAACTAAACTATTTTGAATTTTGAAAACACAACAAAAAACGAAAACAAAAAAACAATTCATATCTAAACAAAGGGGGATGAAAATAAGGGAAACAGCATCTTGCATTTCTTATAATAATAATATATATATATTTTTTAAAACAAGTTAATTAGCCTTATAATGTAATTAATAATCTACTGTTTACAGTAGCTCAAGCTATTTCACAACAAAAGGAGCGATGTTGTTGTTTTTTTACCTGCAAATTCAAGCAAAACCATCCTTCAAAATAAGATGTGTTTACATTTATTTTCCAAATTAATAGCGCACATTTAATTTTCCATTGTCTCGATCTGTTTTATGTGAAACAATGCATCATTAAAACAAGTGGTTTCTTTCTCCTAGAAGTCTTTTTTTTCTTGGACTCTGTCTAGACGCGTTCAAATTATGCAATAAAGAGTAACAAAAAAAAAAAAAATTGGTCGCTTCAGGGTAAAATAGCCTAGGCTACAGTCCGGGGCATTGAACACAACACGTATTAAATGTGTTAATCTGTGGATGCGGTGAGTGGAGGGGAAGCAGGCCGGTGGTAAGTTGCACACAGCTGCTTATTTCTCTGTCTGTAAACAATGCAACTACAAGTCGGCACCGACACCGACACCGACAGCTCCTCCTGCACTCAGCCGAACCGAGAAGCCCCGGACCGCTTCATGAGAGACGGAGGACAGACAGACCGAGACAGACAGAGAGAAAAACAGACAGGTGGTGAACATCCGCACACAAAGACCACAACAAAAGCAGCCTCCATCCCTCCATCCCTCCTCCGGCGGCTCTATACCTCTCAGACAGCCTCTCCGTGATCCTCAGTTTTTTCATCTTCCGTAGCCTGCTCGCGTCCACATAGCGTTTCTTCATCTTACGGCTGCTGCTGCTGGAGCTGGAGCTGCTGCTGCTGCCTCCTCCGTCCTGTCGGCGGAGGAGAGGAGAGGAGAGGAGAGAGGAGAGGAGAGGAGAGGAAACAGAGGGCGAGGAGGGAAAAGGAAAGAAAAGAAAGGAGAGAGAGGCAGAGAAACAGAGAGGGAGATGATGTCTCTTTGTGGGAGAAGATGCTCAGCTCAACCTGTGATGATGATGATGATGATGACGACGATGATGATGATGTCTGGGAACAAATACAGGCTGTGCGCATGCGCAGTGGAAATTCATGTACCTACAAGTTGCCATCGCAGGAGGGGAGCAGATCAACACTGAGGAGTGGACACTGCACTCAGCCTGATGTATTAATCAGTCCATAGTGTCAACACATTTATAGATACACAGTAAAGGAGGGCAAGACATATAGATATAGATATATAAACATGTTTTTTATAGCTTCTATTTACATGAAATAGCCTACATGAAACATGAAAGTCACTGCACTCAGTCTGATGTATTAATCAATCCATAGTGTGAACACATTTATAGATACAGTATAGGCACAGTGAAGGAAGGTAAAACATAGCCTATATATATATATATACTGTATATAGCTTCTATTTTCATGAAGTGGCCTACTCTTTTTCAAGTCACTGTGTCTGCTGTATTAATCAATCCATAATGCATAAATTAAAGCTACTTATATTTTCTTTTGCTGTGAACTTGTATTTTCTGACTATCTGTACCTACATTATATAGCTACGTTTTTTTTTGTTTTTTGGATTAGTTTAGGACCCTGTTTATTATTTTTATACATCTATTTTTCATATGACTTTGATACTTAAACAGAAAAATATTCTGTTTATCCTGGTTCTACAGGTTTTATAGCTACAGTCAGGTTGTTTCATGGTAATTGTTGATGTGAATGTGAAAAAAGGTCAAAGGTCAAAGGTCTTTATTTTATCAATTTGCTCCATTCCAGTGTAATGTAGACAAAATGAGATGACGTTTCTCAGGGACTCGAAATACAACACACACTCCCCCCCCTCCCACCTCCATTTCCCCCACACATACCCACTCACTTATAAAATGTAGAGTACATTTTTTTAAAATAAAAATAGAGTAAGAATCTGGATTTAACAATGTTGACATAGAAATGTACTTTTAAAACTAAGGACTTTGACTCCAGTCTCTAAGTTCAGTCTAAGACTATTTGGACAAGACCTACCAAACTTTAAAATATATAACTTATACCTCTCTCCTTATTACCCATATAACTTAAAGACAATATGACATGGATTTATGATGTATTTTATAATATTTAAATTTAAACTGTGCATAATCTATGTTTTCCGCTGACTACTGAGTAAACACATTAAAACAAATGATGAAATAACAAGACATCAGGATAACAACACTTTGAGCTTCGTGGAAAATCATACACTGATCATACATTTTTAATAACTCATACATTTTTTAATAAGACTTTATTCTATCAGTGTAATTATAACTTTACAGATTATATTTGCCTCATATTTAGATTTCCACTCGCCCTGATCTCCATCAGCCTTCAAGGACACAGATCTTTGAGTGCTAGTTTAACTTTCTGGTACAATTTGTATTTGATGTTATCGCGGTTTAACTTAGATACCATGTTCCTTTTGATAGCGCTCACCTTCTCCTCTTATCTTGCCACATTGAGAGAAATCTTTGATGCACATTTATCACAGATGTGCGACGTGAACGTATAGACCTGCAGCTTTCAAGGATTTCTCACAGCTGCCATGTTGACACACTGTTATCTTCAGATTTGGTTGTTGTATGTAAGTTTGCCCTTGAGCTTGTGTGTTCAGCTCTCACCTGTCTAGACTATATAAATCGCACCTGGCTCTGTGAGGTTGACAGTCCTGGATTCGACCATGACCATGTACACTATCAGCTTCCTGTGCGCCTTGGGCCTCTTCGCCGCTCTGCAGGTGCCCGGCACCAGGGCAGAGATTGTGGATTTGGATGTGGAAATGTTGGTAAGTAAGAAAGAAACGTCAGGTTCGAGGAGCAATTTAATCCTGGAACAAATGATGAGCTTTATTCTTACAGTAGTAGATTTAAAAAAAAAAAAAAAATCTCAACAGATATTTGTGTATTTCTGATTTGAATGTGCAATAAATTAACTGCAATTTCTCTCTCTCATCTCTGAAAATCATCCTGGAAGGAAGGTGAGTGTTAGTAACTGAGATTCCTGCACCAATCTTCATTAACATTCAACAGTAGCAGCTGCCATTGTTTCTAAAATGATCATCATCTTGTTTTTTTTGTTGTTGTTTTGTTTTGTTTTTGTCCTTACTTGTGTTCATTCAGGAGACGTGTTCGCCTCCAACTCCGACCAGAGAGACATTGTGGACAAGCACAACGCGCTGAGGAGAGGTGTCCGTCCTTCTGCCAGCAACATGCTGAAGATGGTATTTAAAAAAACAAAATACAATTCAATTCAGTTCATTACAAGATAGTTTATTAATCCATAAAGGAAATTGTAGTGTCACAGCAGCAGCATCTTATACAGACAGACACAAAAGAAAACAACAACTATTAAATAAAACTGATTCAAATAATTACAACTCTAATTGAGATAAGAACAAACTATTGCACACTATTGATCATTAAAAAGCCTTATGGCCGCAAGCAGAAAAACCTCTCTGTGGGATCAGACTGTCACTGTGTGTGCTTTTTCTAAAAACCTCTAATGCATCGATTGGTTGACTGTCATTATTCATGATGGAATTCTTTTTTTTTTTTAAATAATAATAAATAAATGATGATTACTGTATACTTTCTTAAAGCACTGGAGGTCAGTGAAAACATCTGATCTGAATGTCTTAGTGCTTGATTTGATATTTCACACGCTTCCACCTTCACATCCCTGCAGAATAAACTGATTGTTAACACATTAGCATGCAGCTTTTTGAGACGATATGGCGTATAATATATAGTGCTGAGGTCGACATGTAGGCTACCGACTGCTCCTCTGCTCCCCACAGAGCTGGAACAGGGAGGCTGCAGCCAACGCTCAGCGATGGGCCAACACCTGCTCCATGAGACACAGCCCTGACAGCTCCAGAGACATCAGCAGTAAGTTCACAACTCCTCTCTGACTGTCTTTTCTTTTGTGTCACCAAAAGCTTTTAAAGAGTCGGTCTAACTCTCACCTTAGATGCACACAGCCACAGCTAGAAATTAAAATTAGTACTGATTATTAGGGCCACGGGCCATTGCACCGGGTACTGGCCCATAGCTGTAGGGGCCAGTGCCCGGGCGTATTCCACGTTTTGATAGGTCATATAGTTTTTGATCAATCCCTGATCAATGACCATGATCATTTTTGGAGAAATTATGAGGTTATAATGGGTGTGTATTGCACGGAATGTTCGTGTCAGAGTGTGTGACATCATCGGTTAGAGTGGGAGAAAGCCCAGAAAATTTTCAGATTTTTTTCTCTTTTCACACTCGGCCAGGCCACAATTTACACTCTACACACATGATTTTTTCCTAATTTGTAGACAAACTTGTTCTGTCTCTCACCATGTGCTCAAAATATCAGAGAGACTTACAGAATTTGAATTATCAGCCTTTGAGTGCGGCCACGTCTGTCTCTGCTCCTCATTGACTCCAATACAAAGATTTTCTGAGAGAAGCAGAACGGACCAATGTTTTAAACTTGCACGTGTCTCGAAAATATTTACTGTAGAAACAACAAATCGTACCAAATTTTTCAGGAAGTCCTTACAGCACCGTTGATCTGTGTTTTGTTCTGATAGGAGTTACCGTTTTGTCACAGTAAGCCTAAATGCGAGACCAGTGCAGAGGCAGAAAATCGCTCTTTTTCTCGACGTTTCTGTCTGCCTCAGCCTGGGGGGCCTCTATCGTCATTGGCAACCACCTCAAGTTGCCGTGGTAACCTCTGGCCAGAGCTCGTGAACTTCATAAACAATCCACCTGGCGCTCGTTTAAATGTATGTAAACACATACACGCTAAATCAGACTGACACAGGATGCAGCTCATAACATGTGTCAAGTCAGTCACACACACACAGACTCTAGAACCAGCTCTGGAAACTGTTCTCAGATCAGATTGAGCCACATTTACACAAACAGGTTTCATACAGTTCTCAGGTCAGACTTTATTCCTCCTGTTGCTCCCTGTTGTACTTAATTGACTTCTCTCTCAATGCTCTGTGCTTATTATGGGCTGCTTTTTTTTTTCTTTTTAAAAAAAACTTTTATACCATTGCTTCAGGCACCTTAGTTCAACCACACACACTAACACATACACACACACACACACACACACACACCAACACACAGGTAACTTCATGTGATTACAGTTACACACACACACACACACACACACACACACACACACACACACACACACACACACACACACATCAAAACACACAGGTAACATACACATGCGTGCGTATGTGCGCACTCCTCTCCCACACTCCAACACACACAGGTAACTTCATGTGATAAAAGTTAGAGACACACACACACACGCATTTACAGCTCCTCCATATCAGTGCTTATAGAAAGATGATCATGTGTCTGATCAGCTCTGTCTTGACCTGAAGATCGTGGGTTTGATTCCCATGTTGACAGAGACGGAATGCCCGGCAGTAGCCCCCGTGGGCCTATCAAAATTTCCCAGAGGAAATTTTCTAGTTCACAATGTTATGCTAGAAATTGACAGTATTTCTTTTTGAGTATTGAGTTATTTGGTGTAATGAGAGCGTGAAATCACCTAAATCAGCATCATGTGACGGTGAAATGTCACAGGCTAAGTTCAGGCTAATGAAATTACGTGGCATTCAGCAGCTATTTATGGCACCGTGTCCACCACGTCTGGAGTGTTCAACAGCAGAGAAATTCAGGGAATCATCAGGTGTTACAGCAATTATGTAATAATTGCGACAGGCCTAATAGTAGACATCTCTAACAATAATATTAAAGGATTTGTGGCTGAGACATACTGCATTATCACATCAGATTTTAAAGGTGATGCTCATAAGAGATGCCATTCAGTATATTGGGATTCAGGCTGATTTAAATGTAATTAAAGAGTCGTATGAAGCAAGGAAAACAAACTTAATGGAACTCATCAGTAATGTTGACTCAGTTGTGGTTGAGTTTACCTTTTAATTGAGTCTTTAATGTCGACTAATGAGCTGTAATGCAGGTTAATGAACTGCAGGGTTAGATTGTAGGATCAGTCCAGCAGTCTCAAGCTCACCGGTGTGTCGTTCTTAGCAAGTTTTGAATGATCGTGACCTATCTTTTTTTCTTTTTCTTTTTCGACTGCAGCTAGCGGTTGTGGAGAGAACCTGTACATGTCCAGCAACAAGAGACCCTGGAGCGAGGCCATCCAGTCCTGGTACGACGAGGTGAAGGACTACCGCTACGGAGTGGGCTCTGTGAACGGAGGCGTGATCGGACACTACACCCAGGTGAGGTTACATGCAGTCGGTTTCCAACATCACCAGTTGCTGCTGTTTTGTTTTGTTTAAAAAGAGCAGATCATTAAAAACTCTTTGTGACCGAGCTCCTTGTGATTCTTGTATTTTGCCTCTCTGCTCAGCTCGTTTGGTACAGATCCAACCTGATTGGCTGTGCCATGGCCCACTGCCCCAACTCCCAGTACAAGTACTTCTACGTCTGCCATTACTGTCCTCCGTAAGTCAGAAATATTCTGTTATATAACTATATACGACTCTTTTGAAAATTATGATTGCACCTTAAATGTACATGATTATATCTGGTCTACGTTACAGTGGAAACTACCAGTACACTCACCCCTACAAATCAGGACGCCCCTGCGGTGACTGCCCCAATGCCTGCGACAACAAACTGTGCAGTAAGTGGCAAATACTGATACTATTGTTGTGAATGAGAGTGGTAGATTGGAGCGTACATAATAATCCTTTTTAAACACACATCAGAGGCCAATGAATGAACAAGATAATAATAATAACTTGGTGACAATAAAATGAGACCAAATCAGTTGATGAGGAAGTGAGTGAAAGCACCAAAGTTTCTGAGAGCACAGATGGAAAGAAAACATTTAAGTATCAACAGAATAAATTAGTAAAACAGAATTTAGTATGAGTGGATGTCTTTTCTTTTCTTTTTTAGATAGTGGAGATAAACTTTTTTTCTGTCTCTGTAATACATTTTAAAGGGAACATATTATGGAAATATCACTTTTTGAAGGCTCTTTCACATATATTTGGGTGTTTGTCTTGCCTTGCAGCCTGCAAAATGCGAGAATTGACAAAAAAAAAACTGTAATGTGCAGGCTCCCTAGATTGAAATCCATGTGGTTTTACGATCTGTTCCCTCAGTTGTCTTCCAGTGATAACTAGTTTTCAAATTTGCATAACCCCCCCCTATCTATATCTATATCTATATCTATAAAATTATTTGTACAGTACATTTCATGGATAAATTGCAGCTCAGATTATTATGTAATTAGTAGTAAGAATGCAAAAACATTTTTGGCCCTGCACACTGAGATTTGACTGAACTACGTATGTGCTTGTATGGTTTATTCAGGGGCTAAAAACAGTTATTAAACTGAGGGATTCTGTGCTTTTTCTTCCTACTGTGAGAATATAGTTTAACTAGGCAAAACAGAAGTGGGGCTTTCAACATTACTCACTAGACACATGTATATTAAACTTTTAGTGAGATTTACAAATGGTTACAGACTGAAATCTGTGAGTACCAGCCAGGGTAGTAAGGGTGAAAAAACAAAAATCTAGTTTGTTTAATTTCATTTTTCGTACAGTCCTTAGATACAGTACATGCATTAATTTTGTCCCTCCCCCTCTCCTCAGCCAACCCCTGTCCCTACACCGACAAGTACAGCAACTGTCCTGAACTGAAGGAGCAGTCCGGCTGCAGCAACAGCAACGTGGCCTCCTGGTGTCCCGCCTCCTGCAAGTGCACCAGCCAGATCATTTAAATGCCACATGCTCCTCCCACGGGCTCTGACTCATCGGTCAGTTTAAATAAAGCTTCTCATCATTCACACGTTTGAGTTTGTGTTTCTTATTCTCAGTTTATACAGTACCCACGAATGTCAATGACAAATAGATAAGTGAAAATAGATAAGTGCTTCCCGCTGATTTAATACTTGACCTGATCAGTAAACAGCAGAGATCAAGGCGGAAATTTACTTTGGCGCACGACCTCTCTGGACAAACACAGCAGGGGCCGTTTGACTGTGTAAGAGGTGTCAGCGGCGCACGAACCAGGAAAGGAGAACACGCTGAACTGGGAGGATCTGGCAGAGGTGGAAAAAAGTGAAAGTAAATTCCCGAACCGTTGATTGTGTTCCATGAAACTGTGGACCACTCCTCTTCACTGGCTTGGTGAAGTCCCTTGATATTGGTACATACATGTTGAATGGGTGAAATATCTGGCGACTATGCACTGAGGCCATGCAAGAACTGGGATGTTCACAGCTTCCAGGAATTGTGTACATAACACACTGCAACATGAGGCAATGCTGGCTAACGAGTGGTACTACAATGGATCTCAGGATCTGTATGTGTGTGTGTGTCCTTTGTGTTTACAAAGAAGTACAATTACATCTTTTACTGAACTAACAAAACACTGGAGTAAAGACAAGAGTGTTGCATTTACAGATTTGTTCCATTTAATTTAACTTGAGATGAATCTATTGAGTTTTTGATTGAAAACAGTAAATCTACTACTGCACAACAAAGCAGGAAAACAAGTGCTGATAATATGATGGGATGTAAGCACAGGTAGCAGCTACTTGCAGGGTGTTTCCGCCTGACGCGCCTCCGACGTTGCCAGCAGGGAAGCTGCAGGGTCGTCAGCCGGGAGCCACCCTTCATTGACGTTTCGCTCCATTATTCCCGGAACATCTCGCGGTGGTAGAGCCAACGGTAGGGACGTCTCCCTACCGCCCCCTGCAGCTTCCCCTAGGACCCTTGTTTTCCCCACGCCTTGTCCTTTCTTTTCAGCCAGAGCCAAAAGCTTGCTCTTTCTGCCTCTTCTGCCAGTTCCTTGAGGGGCTGAGGGGGACCATAGTATGATGTCTGGTCTCAGAGAAGTTGTCATTATTTCAGTCGGGACCTTGAGCTGCCGATCAATGTCCACTCTTAGATTCTAGACAGCTCCAGATGTTAGCAATGATTTTCTGTCCCTTTGGCCGATGTTCTGAGCCCCTTCTCCTTGTCCAACGAAATGGATCAGCCAAAAGAGAAAATGGAACATTTTAATGTAAAAAGTCTTAAAATGTGGAGCATATGATTTATCAATATTGAATATATTGTTTTTGTGCAGAGACAGTCAAGAAGTTTCTCCGGCTTCAATCTAAAGACATGCACGCTGGGTTAATTGGCATCTGTGAAGTGACTAAAGACCTACATGTAACAGTAGGATGAGTTATTGTTGCTGAGAAACAGAAACTTTAAGCTTTGAATGTCTGAAGTTGTCCTTCTGGGCAGCACAGTCTTCCCTCCGTGACCAGCAGGGGGTCCTTCATCGCGTCACCTGCGACTCTCCTTTCAAGCTGCATGCTTTTACTCTCTTACTCTTGCATACCAACACATCTGAGGCTGAGAGAGCGCGCCTCTCTTCAGGGGTCCGCCGCGCATGCTGCGGCTGCACAGCGGGCTCCCCGGCTCAAATGAGGCTGTGTTTGTGTGCGCTGCGCTCAGTGCAGTCCACGTTCGAGAAGCACAGACGGTCACGGATGTACGAGATCAGCTGGTTGGAACTCATCCAGACCGGCTCTTGTTGTGGTTTTCTTTTTTTGTGTGCACAGGCCTGTCTTTAGGTTTCCACTCTGCACTTAGAGCAGAGGTTTGTTTTCATTTTCACTCATGAAATAACCTCTAATTTCAACACTTGAGAGCAATAGTTAATACACTGCCACACTGTCACATGCGCTGCTATTGTGTTGTTGTGTAAGTGTCCTTACGATGCAAAAATGAATTTCTCTTAAAAGTCTAAACTGAATTCTGCACCTGGGATTTGAATATGTGCATCAAATTAGGCTGAAAAACATTGACAGACTTCTGTCTTTTGTGTGAACAACTGTGAAACATGATTCCCTTTGCAATTTACCTACATGTAGACTAGAGGAAGCCATTGATGCCTTAAAGTAAGATGAACTTCCACATCAACATATTGTGTCATCACCCAGTTTGTACTCAGTTATCACCACTGTCCATGTGGAAACAAACAGGACAGGACTGCAGAGTTACTCTGAGCATTGATAACACAAAACAAAAGGGCAGAGCGCCACCTACTGAAACTCAAACCTCTGGTGTCACAACATTGGACACATACAGTTTTTGACAGAGGAGGTGTGGCCAAGAAAAAAAACTGTGTAGCAGCAAAGCTAAAAACAAGCAAGACTAGAATTACAACTCTGTGGTTGTGCACCTTTGCAAACCAGTCCAGTAGTTTACACACAACTATGTCCAGACTCAAAGTAGAATTTGAAGTGTATTTCATCATAATTAGCACTAATTTAATCTACTTAAAAAAGCCACATTTTTTGGCTGAAAACACAATAATTCTCCTCCCTCTCTCCCTCCCTCCCTCCCTCCCTCCCTCCGCCGGCAGCTCTGTACCTCAGTTTTTTCATCTTCCGTAGCCTGCTCGCGTCCACATAGCGTTTCTTCATCTTACGGCTGCTGCTGCTGCTGCTGCTGCTGCTGCTGCTGCTGCTGCTGCCTCCTCCGTCCTGTCGGCGGAGGAGAGGAGAGGAGAGGAGAGGAGAGGAGAGGAGAGGAGAGTAAACAGAGGGCGAGGAGGGAAAAGGGAGAAAAGAAAGGAGAAAGACAGAGAAACAGAGAGGGAGATGATGTCTCTTTGTGGGAGAAGATGCTCAGTTCAACCTGTGATGCACAATACAGGCTGTGCGCATGGGCAGTGGAAATTGTACCAACAAGTTGCCATCGCAGGAGGGGAGCAGATCAACACTGAGGACACTGCACTCAGCCTGATGTTTTTTTTCATTCATACATTTAATTTTGATAGCCAGTTATATTTTCATTTGTTGTCAAGTATATTTTCTGAGTATCTGTAGTACTTTACATCTATGTTGTTTTTTGTTTTATTATTAGTTTAGGACCCTGCTTATTACTTTTATACATCTATTTTTCATATGACTTTGATGTCCCTACACTTAAACAGAAAAATATTCATTTATGACTCAACTTCTATGAAGTGCTCTTATTTTGAAAAAAAAGGAAAAGAAAAAAGTGACAGACCATTGACCTAATTCATTCAGACTCATTTAAATGTTTGTTTATGACCACTTCTGGAGGTTTATCCTGGTTCTACAGGTTTTAGAGCTACAGTCAGGTTGTTTCATGGTCATTGTTGATGTGAATGTGAAAAAATAAAACAATGTTGACATAGAAATGTACTTTTGAAACTATTTTTAAAATCAAGTAGGACTTTGACTCCAGTCTCTAAGTTCAGTCTAAGACTATTTGGACAAGACCTACCAAACTTTAAAATACATAACGTATAGCTCTCTCCTTATTACCCATATATGTGACATGAATTTATGATGTATTTTATAATATTTAAATTTAAACTGTGCATACTCGCTGTGTTTTCCGCGGACTACTGAGTAAACACATTAAAACAAATGATGAAATAACAAGACATCAGGATTACAACACTTTGAGCTTCATCTCTAGCTTTCGTAGAACATCTAAACATTTTTAATAAATCATACATGTTGCATTTTTTAGGAAGACTTTATTCTATAAGGGTAATCATTTAGATTTCCACTCGCCCTGATCTCCATCAGCCTTCAAGGACACAGATCTTTGGGGGTTAGTTTAACTGTCTGTTGTAATTCTAGTGTGATAGCGCTCACCTTTGTGGTATCTTGATGGGTTGATGTGTTGATGATTATGTACATTTTCTAACTCGAAAAACTCCACTTTCTTCAAACAGAACTATGTAGGTTACCAGGATGTTCATTAACTAAAACAACACATAACCTGTTGAATTTACCCTCTAGTATTTAACATCTTGACCAAGTAGTAACCCTTTAGGCTAACATAAACATAGACGGGACAAACCAAATACAGGTGTCCAGAAAACATGTCTTAATCTCTAACATAAACATTTAGCCTTTAGGCCAAACAAAACATAACAGCCATTTTCCTTTAGGCAAGAAAAGAACACAAAAACGATAAAGATAATACAAAAACATAAAAGTAAAGAATTTCAAGTGGATAATACGCTACACTTTCTCTTCTTATCTTGCCACTAGGGATGTCACGATTACTTGTTTTCACAATTAAAGCAGAAGTAAGTGATATATTTGTGTTAATATAAGTCTTAAATAGTTATATCTTCCGACAGCAATCACTTACATAGAGTGTTTGGACTGAAACACGGGTCTGTCAGTCACTTTGCTCTGCTCTGAGCCGAAGAGAAAACATTTATCGTATCCTACAGTTTTTATCCAATGAGGAGAGAGAACGGCATGCAGGGCTGTGTGTGCAGCCAAGGAACGCCGTGAATGTGGTGACGTAGGGACGAGGACTGTTATGGTGCGTTCAAGGAAACTCGTAACTTCCGACCGGTGAAGTCGTACCAGATCGAACTGGTACGACTTCACAGGTCGGAAGTTACGAGTGGCCGTTATAGTGACTTTCATCGGTAAAACAGGTCGGAAAAACACGAGTGGGTTGCCTGGAACGCTACAAAGTCGTAAGTTGTGACTTGAAGCTGTAATTTACGATTTCAAAAGCCTGCCTGGAACGCAGCATTAGCGAAAACGACCGGACCACTTACTTCTGCTTTAATTGCGATATTAAACGCCACAATTAATTTATCGTAAAGATTCCAAAAAAAGACTGTGTCGGAACCAAGTAAATGTAAATGCACAGATACTGGTCCGTTTACCTAACGTAACACTGAACTGGTATGAGTTTAAATGTTAGCATGTCATGTGTAATAAAAATAAACTTAAACATTTGTTGTAGATGACAATTCACTTTATGCACAGCTACACTACTTCCTGAAATAAACCAGCTCGTTTAATTCCTGTTTTACATTATTGGACCAATTGATTAATCCAGGTGTGTCTGAGTAGTCACAGTGGTCAGACACACCTGGATTAATCAGTTGGTCCAATAATGTAAGACAGGAATTAAACGAGCTGGTTTATTTCAGGAAGTAGTGTAGCTGTGCATAAAGTGAATTAATGACTTGAGTATTTCAAATATTTCCCATTGGGGATTAATAGTTGGCCCTTTGTTAATAGATACTTCAAATATTTTGTGTAAATAATTAGTACCGGTAATGTAATTATATTTTGAATATATATGATTTTACACATTTATAGTGTTGTGAAATTAATAAATGCATAATAATCGTGATAATCGTAATACCGTGATTATTTCTCTGACAATAAGAAAATCTATAATCGTGACATCCCTACTTGCCACATTGAGAGAAATCTTGATGCACATTATTTATCACAGATGTGCGGTGTAAACGCAGACCTGCAGCTTTTTAAGGATTTCTCACAGCTGCCATGTTGACACACTGTTATTTATCTTTAGATTTGGTTATTGTACATATGAAAACTAGTTTGCCCTTGAGCTTGTGTGTTCAGCTCTCACCTGCCCAGACTATATAAATCGCACCTGGCTCTGTGAGGTTGACAGTCCTGGATTCGACCAAGACGATGTACACTCTCAGCTTCCTGTGCGCCTTGGGCCTCTTCGCCGCTCTGCAGGTGCCCGGCACCGGGGCGTGGGATTTCTTTGTAAGTAAGAAAGAAATGTTAGGTCCAAGGAGCAATTTAATCCTGGACACAATTGATGAGCTTTATTCTTAGTATTTTTTTTTTTTTTTTTTTAATTCTCGACAGATATTTGTGTATTTCTGATTTGAAAGTGCAATAAATTAACTTCAATTTTCTCTCTCTCATCTCTGAAAATCATCCTGGAAGGGGGGGGATGAGGAAGGTGAGTGTTTGTAAATGAAATGCCTGCATCAATTTTCATGGACATTCAACAGTAACAGCTGCCATTGTTTCTAAAATGATCATCATCTTGTTTTGTTTTTTTGTTGTTGTTCTTTTGTTTTTGTCTTTACTTGTGTTCAGAATCACATTCAGGAGGAGACTCCAACAACGACCAGAGAGAGATTGTGGACAAGCACAACGAGCTGAGGAGAGGTGTCCGTCCTACTGCCAGCAACATGCTGAAGATGGTATTTAAAAACACATACATATACAATTAATTTCAATTCAATTCAACACAAGATACTTTATTATTCCATAAAAGGAAATTGTAGTGTCACAGCAGCAGCATCTTACTGTATGCAGACAGACACAAAAAGAAAAGAACAACTATTAAAGCCCCTGTACGGAGCTTTTAACTGGATACGCAAAAGTCTCTGGTTTCTGCTGATGTGTCTCTGTTACCTACAACAGCAAATGAGCCCATCAGTGTGAAGATACGCTATTTCTAAGTAGTCTAATTCTATACCTCTGGAAGGCATGGTCGGGTCGGACCACTGACGAAGAAAGCGATACGAATAGATACATTACGCTGCTAAAAAAAAAAAAAAAAAAGCAAGTCCCGTCTTCTTTCCGACGTTTCCAAAACAAATCTACACAAACGTCTTCATGACCGTGGGAAATGCAGTCTTCATTCCGGCAAAACACCACCACTTTCGTCCACAGGGGCCGCCAAAATCAACACTAAATGAAAAGTCTGTACAGGGGCTTTAAATAAAACAGATGTATAATACTCAAATTGAGATAAGAATAAATTATTGCTTTTGATCATTAAAAAGCCTTATGGCCGCAGGCTGAAAAACCTCTCTGTGGGATCAGCCTGTCACTGTGTGTGCTTTTTCTAAAAACCTCTAATGCATCGATTGGTTGACTGTCATTATTCATTCGTTTTAATAATAGGTGAATGATGATTATTGTATAGTTTCTCAAAGCACTGGAGGTCAGTGAGAACATTTGATCTTAGTGTAACTTGATTTGATATTGCACACGCTTCCACCTTCACATCACTGCAGAATAAATTGATTGTTAACACATTAGCACGCAGCTTTTTGAGACGATATGGCGTATAATATATAGTGTTGAGGTCGACATTCACCGACTGCTCCTCTGCTCCCCACAGAGCTGGAGCAGCGAGGCTGCAGCCAACGCTCAGCGATGGGCCAACGTCTGCTCCCTGGAACACAGCCCCGACAGCTCCAGAGTGATCAGCTGTAAGTTCACAACACCACCAACCTCTCTCTCTCTGTCTCTCTGTCTTTGTGTCACCATATATACCTTTTAACCTTTGTCTTGTGTCAGCTTTCTACTGCCATCTATGGTGTTCGGGTCCGTTTTGACCCGTGTTTTAAATCAGCTGTAAAATACACTAAAAACATTTTTTTCCCTTCAATTTGTTTTTCTTCTCTTGGTGACATTGTTAGGCTTCCTTATCCATGAAAATATTGGTCTTAATATTTTTGGTGTGGTTCCCTGGGCCTTTTTTGTCCGTATACCCCTTGATTTCAATTCAACCTTCCTCTTGTCAGCTTTCTGCTGCCATCTATGGTGTTAGGGTCAGTTTTGACCCGAGTCTTAAATCAGCTGTAAAACACACTAAAACAATTATTTATCATCCCATTTGTTTCTCATCTTTTGGTTACATTGTTAGACTTCTTTATCCATGAAAAGGTTGGTTTTGCACTTGTGATTTCAGTTTTAACTGTCATTATTGTTCTTATTGTATTAACCGGGTCAAAATTGACCCTAACACCACAAATGTCATAATTTTAACCCGAGCATTTTAGAATTTTGTGAAAAATTTTTTTTGTTTTATTTTGTTTAAATTGAGGTTCCTGACAAAGTCAAAAAGCCTTGATGCTATAAACAAATTTATGTGGTAGTTGTATGCATTTAAAACCTGAAAACCAGAGAAAGGTTAAGGAGTCGGTCTAACTCTCACCTCAGATGCACGCAGCCACAGAAGCCAGAATTAAAATTAAAATTAAAATTACTGATTATTCACAATGTTATGCTAGAAATTGACAGTATTTCTTTTTGAGTATTGAGTTATTTGGTGTAATGAGAGCGTGAAATCACCTAAATCAGCATCATGTGACGGTGAAATGTCACAGGCTAAGTTCAGGCTAATGAAATTAGAAATTCAGCAGCTATTTATGGCACCGTGTCCACCACGTCTGGAGTGTTCAACTGCAGAGAAATTCAGGGAAACATCAGGCGTTACAGCGAATAACCTTAAATGTGCAGACTAGTGTCACGTAGCAGTTTTTGTGTTTACCTCTAATGCACCTTGACTGAATCAAATACCAGCATACTTTATTAGCTACACCTATAAAAACCTCAGGTCATACTTAGGGTTGGTGCTGTGGAAACGTCTTCACAAGCTACAACCTGAATAGAAGATAGGGCGGCCACAATCGTGACATTTTAACTGACGATTAATTGCCATACAGATAATTGTGATTAACGATTTTATTGCTTTTTTCTAAACATTTTATGGCACTATTATAGTATTAGCCTGAAAACATAGTTTAATAATACATGTTCACCTTATAAAGAGGAAGAAGAGGAGCCATTTAGTAGCATGGCACATTGGAACATATTAATAAAAATTGCATTTCTGTATTTCCTTTAGGCTTTGCAACTAAATCCATGATGGTAATGTCAATAAATGCTCACTGAAATGCAGTTGTTGAATATTAGAAATTAAGCGCCTCGAGATAAACATATTGTGGTGCTCCACTCATTAAACCATAGCAGAAAAAAGGGGGCGCAACGTCATGATGTCATTAAAAGAGGACCATTCGAACCTCAAACAGTGGAAAGCGATGAGGAAATTGTGATGGAAATATGAATTTTTCTGTAGTTTCATCCAGCTGTTTTTATACAGAATTATGCAAAACGATTGCGGTTTAGAGGTGAACCTCATAAGAGATGCCATTCAGTATATTGGGATTCAGGCTGATTTAAATAATTTAAATTAAAAAACAAACTTAATGGAACTCATCAGTAAAGTTGACTCAGTTGTGGTTGAGTTTACCTTTTAATTGAGTCTTTAATGTAATGTCGACCAATGAGCTGTAATGCAGGTTAATGGACAGTAGGGTTAGAAGGTGTTGTTAATCAGTCAGGACGGTGCGCTTGTTTTGTTTGTCTTAAGCTCACCGTTGTGTCTGTCTTAGCAGGTAGGTGTAACTTTTTCTTAAATGGCATATATGACTTTGGTTTGTTTTATGTGACAAAGTCGATCAAGGGCGGGGATCAAGATGAGTGATTATCATATATTAAAACAACTTAACTTTATCAAGGCTACATCAAAAATGGTATATATTTGGGGGGATGTTATGTTATGCCTCAAATTGATAGGACAGTCAGAGAGAGACAGGAAACCCAGTGAGCTGTGACACCCTTAACTGAAGTGATTATTATTGATTTCAAGGAGAGAGTGTGAGCAGTAGAGATCATTTACTTCCTTTGATGTGTGGTTGTGAGTTGAACGCATGATCGTGACCTTTAATTATTCCTCTTTTTCTTAATTTTTCTTTTTCGACTGCAGCTAGCGGTTGTGGAGAGAACCTGTACATGTCCAGCAACAAGAGATCCTGGAGCGAGGCCATCCAGTCCTGGTACGACGAGGTGGACGACTACGAATACGGAGTGGGCTCTGTGAACGGAGGCGTGATCGGACACTACACCCAGGTGAGGTTACGTGCAGTTGGTTTATTCCGTACATCACCAGTTGCTGCTGTTCAAAAAATAAAAAATAAAAGCAGATCATTGAAGAAAGTTAAAACTCTTTGTGACCGAGCTCCTTGTGATTCTTGTATTTTGCCTCTCTGCTCAGGTTGTTTGGTACAGATCCAACCTGATTGGCTGTGCCATGGCCCACTGCCCTCACGCCGATTACGAGTACTACTACGTCTGCCAGTACTGTCCTCCGTAAGTCAGAAATATTCTGTTATATAACTATATACAGTAGGCCTATGTCTCTTTTGTTAATGAAAATTATGATCTCACTTTAAATGTACATAATTATCCTGTTACGTATGTATTATTAATATAATTAGGCAGTTTAAAGGAAAATTAAGAATGGAAGACTCAATTTTCCTTCTTCTCATAAAAGTGACATGTTTTTTGTTCATTTCAGACCATGACAGCCTTCTCCAATTTATATTCTAACACAAGTATTGTTGAAAAGATCACCAGAAGCACTTTGCAGAAAGATGACTAATTGAGTGGATGCAACAATAGAGCTTGAATGCGATTTTTTTTTTAAAAAGGGCAATTTACATCTAATTTCTTCCTATTCCTTCCTGAGTGGTCATTAAATAGTCACTCAAAGGTGCTGTGGCTTCTCAGATCAAATCTGCGACATGTTTGGGTTGATAACCATCTTTATGCTGTGGTGTTTAATATTTGACGGTTGTTACGGTCTACGTTTCAGTGGAAACTACCAGTACACTCACCCCTACAAAGCAGGACCCTCCTGCGGTGACTGCCCCAACGACTGCGACAACAAACTGTGCAGTAAGTGGCAAATACTGAGCTGGAGAGATGAGAGTGGTAGATTGGAGCGTACATAATAATCCTTTTTAAACACACATCAGAGGCCAATGAATGAACAAGATAATAATAATAACTTGGTGACAATAAAATGAGACCAAATCAGGTCAAAAGGCCAAAAAAAATAAAATAAAATTTGAAAATACATAAGTTGATGAGGAAGTGAGTGAAAGCACCAAAGTTGTGAGAGCACAGATATCAGATATCAACAGAATAAATGAGTAAAACATAATTTAGTATGAGTGGATGTCTTTTTCTTTCATTTTTTAGATAGTGGAGATAAACTAGAATAGATGCAGCTTCTTAGTCATCTTCTAATTACTGTTTACCCTTTTTTCCTGTCTCTGTAATAAGTTTTAATATTTATAAAATTATTTGTACAGTACATTTCATGGATAAATTGCAGCTCAAACTAAGACTATTATGTAATTACTAGTAAGAATGCAAAAACATTTTTAGCCCTGCACACTGAGATTTGACTGAACTATGTGCTTGTATGGTTTATTTATTATAGTTATTAAACTGAGGGGTTATGTGCTTTTTCTTCCTGCTGTGAGGATATAGTTTGACTTGTTAGGCAGAACAGAAGTGGGCCTTTTAACATTACTCACTGGGCACATACATGTATATATTAAACTTTAGCTATCTTGGTGAGATTTACAAATGGTTACATGAAAAAGACTGAAATCTGCTGAGTACCAGGGTAGTAAGGGTGAAAAAACAAAAATCTAGTTTGTTTAATTTCATTTTTCGTACAGTCCTTAGATACAGTATATGCATTAATTTTGTCCCTCTCCCTCCCCTCAGCCAACCCCTGTCCCCACACCGACCAGTACAGCAACTGTCCTGAACTGAAGGAGGAGTGGAGCTGCAGCAACAGGGACGTGGCCTCCTGGTGTCCCGCCTCCTGCCAGTGCACCAGCCAGATCAAGTAAATGCCACATGCTCCTCCCACGGGCTCTGACGCATTGAGATCGTTTTAAATAAAGATTCTCATCTTACACACGTTTGAGTTTGTGTTTCTTATTCTCAGCTTGTACGGCATACCCACGAATGTCACCTCTTTGTGTTAGCTGGAAAATAGATAAGTGCTTCCCCACTGATTTAATACTTGACCTGATCAGTAAACAGCAGAGATCAAGGCGGAAATTTACTTTGGCGCACGACCTCTCTGGACAAACACAGCAGGGGCCGATTGACTGTGTGAGAGGTGTCAGCAGCGCACGAACCAGGAAAGGAGAACACGCTGAACTGGGAGGATCTGGCAGAGGTGGAAAAAAGTGAAAGTAAATTCCCCAAACGTGAGCCAAAAAAAGGCCACAGTGTTAAGGCCACACCTGTGGGCCGATACTACTAATAATATATAATCAGCCCTGAATCCGATATTCTGCATTGTGCAGTAACATGGGTATAAACATGTGACTGATTAAATGTTTTAAGACAATGAAAACACTCAGTTTAATCTTGACTAACGGCAACCTGAGTTAGATCTGGGCGCAGTCGAGGATGTTATGTGAACTGGTCTGAGCTGCCAGGATTCCACAGGAAGCTGGAGAGGTGACTTCCTGTTACATAAGATTTTGAAATGCATTTATTTCTCAAATTCGAAGGAGGAATTGAGCCCTAAAATATAAACCTAAGAATAGCCAGCGTTGGAATGTAAGTGTACAGTACGAATGTGTATTTACTCCAAGTACTGCACTTATGTACCGTTTACTAAAAGCACAGTTTTGATGCACTACAACTTTATGATACTACTTCAATTTCAAAAGCAAACACTGTGTTTTTTTACTCCTCTACATTCATCTGACTTCTGTCGTTAGCTATTCAGGATATTTTGCAAATTATATTATTAATTAATATTTTTTATTTATTTAGTTGATTTTATTATCAATGTAACAGAGATATTTCAAATAGCTTTCAAAGCAAATCGTCTTTTTCTCAAATCAACTTCTTTTGTGTTGTTCTGTTGCAGCGACATCGCCTTGAAATTCCTGCTGTAATCAAATGTGGCTTGAATTGTCTTCTTAAAATGTATGTTTTTGCAGATTAAACTGACTGAAACTGCCGCAAAAATGTTGCTCACACTCAAATGCATCAGTGAAAGTGATCATAAGCCCTTTAGGTTTAAGTTAAACTTCTTACATGGACACTGACTTAAGATATAAACTTTTGTTTTTGCTCCTATAGAGTTGAAATCTAATCCTTTTCCCAAACACACAATAAGCTTCTTTCTCAAAAATGTTTCCCCCATTTGTGCCTGGTAAATGTCTCTGATTGGTTAGAATTAAAAGCCACTTTAAAATGAGTACTTTTATTCTGAAAAAAGTTGTTTTTTTAGGAACTGAACTGTGTGTGATTTGAACTACAGATGTGGGGGCGTCCTCCTTTGTACAGACTCAATCAGGTTGTTGATTGTGTTCCATGAAACTGTGGACCACTCCTCTTCGCCGGCTCGGTGAAGTCCCTGGATATTGGAAAGACTTATAACATGCAGTCGCACACGCACGCCCAGGGCACTTACATACTACATGTTGAATGGGTGAGATATCTGGCGACTACGCAGGCCATGCAAGAACTGGGATGTTCATAGCTTCCAGGAATTGTGTACATAACACACCGCAACATGAGGCAACACTGGCTAACGAGTGGTACTACAATGGATCTCAGGATCTGTATGTGTGTGTGTGTGTCCTTTGTGTTTGGAAAGAAGTCCTACATCTTTTACTGAACAAAAAACTGGAGTAAAGACAAGAGTGTTGCATTTACAGATTTGTTCAATTTAGTTTAACTTGAGATGAATCTATTGTGTTTTTGATTGAAAACAGCACAACAGTAAATCTACTACTGCACAACAAAGCAGGAAAACAAGTGCTGATAATTTGATGAAATTGTGCTATATCGTGTTATTTTGAAAGTCACCAAAAGAGAAAATTGAATATTTGAATGTAAAAAGTCTTAAAATGTGGAGCATGTGATTTATCAATATTGAATATATTGTTTTTGTTGCAGAGACAGTCAAGAAGGTTCTCTGGCTTCAGTCTAAAGACATGCACGCTGGGTTAATTGGCAACTGTTAAGTGTCTAAAGGCCTACACGTGACAGATAAGGGAGTAGGATGAGTAATTGTTGCTGAGGTTTGAATGTCTGAAGTTGTCCTTCTGGGCAGCACAGTCTTCCCTCCGTGACCAGCAGGGGGTCCTTCATCGCGTCACCTGCGACTCTCCTTTCAAGCTGCATGCTTTTACTCTCTTACTCTTGCATACCCACACATCTGAGGCTGAGAGAGCGCGCCTCTCTTCAGGGGTCCGCCGCGCATGCTGCGGCTGCACAGCGGGCTCCCCGGCTCAAATGAGGCTGTGTTTGTGTGCGCTGCGCTCAGTGCAGTCCACGTTCGAGAAGCACAGACGGATGCACGAGCTCAGCTGGTTGGAACTCATCCAGACCGGCTCTTGTTGTGGTTTTCTTTTCTTTTTTCTGTGCACAAGCCTGTCTTTAGGTTTCCACTCTGCGCTTAGAGCAGAGGTTTGTTTTCATTTTCACTCATAAAATAATAATCTCTAATTTCAACACTTGAGAGCAATAGTTAATACACTGCCACATTGTCACACGCGCTGCTATTGTGTTGGAATTTCCATGTGATAACAAACCATCTCCCAATGAGGATAAACACCGCAGCTGAATTTCTCTAATCTTGTCCGCGTGCCAAGAGAGCGTGAAGGAGTCGCACAAATGTTAAGGCCTCCTTGTTTCTGCTCCGTCGCTGCAATCCTCATGAGGTTAACCGAGGATGAGAAGAGAGAGAACCACCTCAAGTGAGTGGACAGGGGGAGCTGGTACGAAGTGTTATTCCCCCAGCAGAGGGGAGATAAGGGGATGAGTTCTTCCTCTGCCAGTGGGTCCAGTGATAGCAGAAGTCCTCTGGCTTGGCCGAGCTCGATAAGCCCGGCCGTGCCATCCTGTGGGGCTTATCAACCCCAGCAGCGAGCCTCAACAGTCGGTCCCAGGGCCAGAAAGTGTTTACGACTCCGGCGTCAGTTTGTCGTCCCGAGGAGCGGATTGTGTAAGATGAGGAAAAGTTAGGACAACGAACGTCTTCTGGGTCGTTAAAGATGATTTAGATCCTATATTAATCAATGACATGAGCTGGTGAAATCTGAAAGTTTCAGCAGCTAAAGACGGACTCGTGCTGCGTGTGGTCACTTCACCTCGCCACACCTCACCTCTCAGTTAAAGTAAGATGTGATAAGTTTATCACAGCTCCACCAGACATCTCGCTGCATGTTTAGTAACAGAGAAAATAATCAAGGGCAGACGAGACAGTTCCCCTCGCTATTGCTTTTAATGAAAATGTGCAGGAAGAGGAAGCAGAGAAAAAAAAAATATGTCAAAAAAAGAAGGGAAAGGGAGAGAGATGAGGAGAGAAGGGAGGGAGGGAGGGGGGGTGTAAGTTGCAGAGACATTTTCAAAGCAAGAGAAAAAAAAGAAGGAAGGAGGACACTTCAGATCAGTTACATCAGTCTGTCCAGACGAACGACGGTTCATTTAGTCTGCGCTCTTATCTCACCACATCACATCACAGTCTCTTCGGGTTAGAAACAGGAAGCAGAAGAGAAAAAAAAACGAGCTGACTCCGTTTAAAACCGACCAAAGATCTTCAGCTCCAGTGCAACAAATTGTATTGGATGCATTTTATCTGGCTGTTAAACTCAGATTAACTACTACATAGTAACACTGGAGGTTACAGCTACTGTGTGATTGTTTTAAAGGGATAGTTCAACATTTCGGCAAATTGGCCCATTGCCATAATCCCTATAGTCACAGCAGTAGGTTCGTTACCTTTAATTGTCGGTGCAAGCTGTTTTTAGAATGGCGGAGCAGAGCCGCGAGCTGCTCAGAGCTACGCTACGGAGGCTAATGGGATTTCTTGGTTTCCCTCATCAAACTCATCAAATACACAATCCAACAACTCCAAAACGCTCTGGTGGACAAGTTGTGACCTGCACATTCACCACACTATGAGATAATAACAGAACGTTACGAGACTGAGTTGTTGAAAAACTGCCCCCGACGGGAATGTGCATCAGCGGTTTTGCATGAATTTACCTTGAAAACAGCTCAGGACATTTACTAATGTAGTACAACGAACATCCAGTCCTGGATCGGGGCTGACAGGCCTCATACAGCTGCATTGTAGTGTCACCTGTGTGGAGTGAGGTCCGGCCCAGAGAGGCCTCTGATGAAAGCAGAGCACTGCAGCTTCCTTCCTTTCATTTCAGCACTTTTAGATGCAACACAACAGAAGCGGCCAACAGGCTTGTCAGCTCGCCTCTTAAGCTTTCATCACACGAGGCAACATCAGACCAAAGGCCACTGAAAATAGCTCCGCTGCTTCACACGCCAAAGCACTGACAGATCACTTTCATTGATAAAGGCCTGAACGAAGGAGGACCGTAGCCATGGCAAACACTTTATTTCTAATCTTTACGTGGTAGCTGGTTCTATAGTAACCGCATACTTCCCTATATTGTCTTGAGAAGCTCATAAACTGTGCGCTGGGGGACACAGTATGGGGTTTCCCTTAAGTGTCCGTGCTTGAGGTTTTATGATCGAGCGTGATGACTGCGAGTTCAGCGAGTGGCCAGACTGAGCTTCTCCCAGCAGCGCCTGGTAAATACAACTCGCCTGGTTCACGTCAGCCATTAGCAAACGAGGAGGGGAAGGGGGTGTTGTTCTTTCTCCGAGCCGCTGCCTGTTTGATAGCTATTCTCACTCAATAGTCCTGCGGCAAATGTACATTAAACAAACATTTGCAGAGGGGTCCCGGATCTGGAGCCTGAGTGAGTGAAGGGGGGGGGCGGAAATGGCTAAAATGGGTGTATCCTGAATACAATGTATAGCAAAACATTCATTCGGTTCACAATCACAACTGTGAAAAAATAAAATAAAATCAAGAGTGAGGAGGAGCCAGAGAACACGAGAAATTAGTTGTAGCTTTGAATTGGCACGCAAATTATATTTCCAGTTATTTTTTGTCAAATACGTTTTAATATAAACAGAGATTATGATGAGGAGCCAAAACACTCATTTGGACCTAGAAAACTTTGTAGTCTCAGTTCCTTTAGTGTCCACTTTTTAGGGCTTAATTTCATTTTTAATCTTTTTAATTTAGTTTTTATGTTGTCTATCGTTAGCAAATTGTGATTTATTTATCTATTTTTTACATCTGGTAACATAGGCTAATCATAACAGAAGAGATAATTTAAAACAAGTGACAGGCGCTGTGTTTTTATAATAGCGTAACTATGATGTAAGGCTGTTTTAAGAGTGTTTTGGAGGGAACACTAACATTTAATGCCAACAACAGATGCAGGATGTCATAACTCACAGTCCTGTATCACATTATATTGTTACTCCATAGAGTCTGGATGGAGTGCATATATGTCACTCACCAACTACAAATACCAACCACAGCTATTCCTGTGCTCAGACAACTATGCAGAGGCACCTTCTGTAAATAGCGAAAAGTGAATGTCAAGTTTCATTTCATTTACATTTTCTAAAATATATTCCTGTATGAAATTCTTGAAAATCGTTGTCTGGGAAAAATTCCTGACCTTGGCGTTCATGTCGGTGTACTGTGACACAGGGGAGGCCCGACACCCTGACACAGATTGCATGAGAGCAGCGCATTATTTTCTCCAGAGCGCTGTTCTCACTGCAGTTTATTCCCCCCCCCCTCTCTTGGTCTTAATAATAAATAAGCCCCACGGGTCTTTACATCTGCTTATCGCTGCTGCCACAGTAATCTGACACAGACGTTTGCCGGGCCTGACATTTACACAGAAGAGCGGGCGAGCATTCCTCTTTCTCATCCTGGTAAATCTGTTTGCCATTAGCCAGTGTCAGACAGATGCACGGACCAAATCCATACGCTTCACTCAGGAATGGCTTGGTCATGCAAGGGTCAATCACTCATGGTTCATTATTTCAGCGGCAGCCGATACATTCCTGCTACAGAAGTTATGTGACGTGAGAGAAAGAGAGAGAGAGGGACGATCGTTTCAAAGATCAGGTCTTCCTGGAAAGAAGTTCAGGAGCAGGCTGCACCAGCTCGCTGTAAATCTTTCTCTTGCATGTAAAGTCCTTTTACTAGTTTGTTTTAAACCACTGTGATAAACATAAAGTTACTGAAGCATCTCAAGCTCTAATATAAACTTTTCATGATGCCAAATGTTGTAAATCCTGCATAAATCTGCGTATGACTTTGTCTGGAATATGTGCCTAAAGGATGCAATTTGCTCATTTACTGTAGATTATTATCTTTATGTTTTGTAATTTAAGGCATAATGTGTTTTTTTATAAACTATAATTTAAATCTTATCAGTTAACATTGTTATGCAATAACGTTTTAAAGCGTCAATATCAACTGTTTTACTGTAGGAGTTTTATAGACTATAGACATTTGACATCAAATGTCATTGTGACCTCGGAAGATTTGGGTCCTGGTCCTGTAACACGCTTTAGTTTATAGGGAACATTAAGTAAAACAACTAAGATTATATATTAAATCTGTAGATGTTGTGTAACCACCCAAGGTATTGTACAATGACAAAAAGAAAAAAAACAATATATTTTTGACTTTGACAGACCAGGAATATAAATGACTGAGCTGGGCAGAGACTCATAGTTGGTAATTAAGTCTATACTTGCGTAATCAGAGGCCTGTGCTCACCACCATAAACAACAAGGCACAGTAAAGGAGAGGTTATTGTCATCATGATAACTGTAATTTATAGTTTTGTTTGTGTTTACTCGGCAGGAATGTGAAGCACTCGCTGTTCTCTATAAACTAATGTGACAAAAATCTTCCGAGGTCACACTGACATTTGATATCAAATGTCATATAGTCTATAAAACTCCTGCTGTAAAGTCGTTTTTACTTACTTTTACTTGTAGCCTGACTTTTACTGGAGCTTTAGACCACATCTCACAGCCTTGTGTTCTTGGCACACTGAACTTGCACAGCTGCTGTCATATGACTTAATACAGCAATGATGCTAAAGCATCATTAAAATCATGATCGGGACTCACCGGAGAGAAAAAAAAGAGGCCATTCACACCATTCAGACAGGGGGCTTTTTATCTATTATATTACCCTGCATATTACCCTACTTATATTATATTTCCTGTTAATAACCACTTAATCTATGCACATTACTTCTATTTAAAGTTGTGTTTAGTATGTAGTCTATTAGAAAAAAGCCAGGGGCTATGAAAATTACATAACATTAGCAGGTGTGCAACTCCTGTCAAGAATAAAAACAAGAAATAAAAAAAATAGTTTATATCTGTACTCTGCAAAGTAAGGAAATCCCATCTAAATCTACTGAGCACAGAGTATTAAGATGCCACGACTACTGTAAAATAATAATAAATCTGGATGCAATAATCACACCCATCATAATGACTGAATATACGCAATACAAGATTTAGAGATGAAGTTTCAGTATGCTGAAGTTAGATCAACACTGTGTGCACGCACATGTATACAAACGCATACCACCTGGGAAAATTGCAAATATCATCATGTCAAGCTGTTTGTATAATCCAAACACTCTTGTATTAAATATTTAAAAAATCAACCATGTCTGCAAATTTATGTTGCTGCTATCACAGTTTTGGTTTGAAGTGTAAATCTGTCCTGAGGAAAGAGCAAACACATGTTCTCCCTTATACAGTCAAAACTCCCTATACTGTACATCTGCTCTACTCTTACGTATGTAATCAACATGCCTGCTATAATAACTAACATGTGGGAAAACATTTAAACTGTTTGAATTGCAAATAGGTAAATGCAGCAGTTCATTGCTTTTAATTAGCATTTTATTGCCCAGTCGACTTGTCCGTGACTTCTTCCTACTGGATGCCAACCGCCTATAGAGCGTAAATTCCTCAAATACTTTAGGTTTAACAAGGCTCATTAATTATATCTTATACACAAAGCTCCTCCCAGTTGTGTGGTCTGCGCCGTTGTTTGCGTGACAAGTCGTTTTCTCTTCTTTCCCCCCCTTCTATACTTCACCGACATGCCTCAAACCTCCAATTTCTGGACATCCTGTGCATTCAGAGCCCACTCCCCTCGTCGTTTAAGCCAGGATGTTTTCTCGGTTGCCTTATTTTTTTTTTTTTTGTTGCTTCTGCTCCCCCTCCCTCCTTCGTTTTCCTATTTCTAAGGGAAGTCCTGGGTTGAGGCCCAATCATTTTAGTTTTTATTAAGATGCGATGATAACGTTTCAGGTTGATTGCCGCATGAGGAAAGGGTGCGGTGAAAGACCCCTCAATTAGGCATCATTTAAAGAAGCCCGCCGCACTAGATAAAGCAATTACAACATCACTGCAGGGAGGCCGTGTGTTTAAAAAGCAGCATGACATCAGGATGTGCTGCAGAGGAAGCTGCTGTGGCGCTGACTGCCAACGGCTTTCATCCAACAATAATGTGACAGCAATACCTTCCATTTTGGCGGATTTAATTGTATAAGAAAAACAGAGGAGGAATCATGCATGTGTCCTTAAATGCATCTCCACACATATTGTTACTCTACTATGCATACAATTAGCTTGACATTTAAAAGGCAAGAAAGAAAAAATGCAGCATTATCAGCTCAAGTCTAACTCTTGACCTGTCACACGTTGCTGCAGGTTTGATTTGCAGCTCGTGTCACCTTTTTCCTACCAGGACAAAAATGTCAGAATTAAAATTTAATAGAGTTTTATCAAACGTTTCATACTTGCGGTGGCCTGGGACCACGGTTTGCTTGTGCTATCTTTGTAATTGAGGAAACCAGAAAGCAAAGCAACGATTTATCTCTGTGTGTGCGAGTAAATAAAAAGAAGTCCCACGACGCTGCATAAAGTAACTAAACTACACCCCACCCCCTCTGCCGCCTCTCTACAGCTGGCGTGTTACACATACTCCCTCAAATAGACCGCACACTGTAGCTGTAAACAGTAAGCATGGGTTGACATGTATTTGTAGACAAAATACGTCTTCATGGAGCCGAGCTCACACAGGAAGCCGGCTAATGCCATTAGAAGTATTACGTAATTACAATTACCATACCACGACGCTCAAAAAAAGTGATGCATCTATCTTTATTTCACTGTGCTTGACCTTCCACCATGAACTGACCGTCCGGTTAAAAAAAAAGAAAGAAAAAGACTTCCTTAAAAAGCATGACCAGCTTCTGAGGATCGGTAACTATACATCTTCCTGCTGTCATAGAAAAACGCACAACAGCAGCAATTTTTCTGTATCACGTTTTGCACATGTGGCTTCGGTCCCACAGGGTTCAGGACTGTACGCACGCTCCTCTGTCCGCACTCTGTTTTAACTGATGCCTGTTGCACGTCCAGCGGTAACACGATAGGGCGCGGCGCTAAATCCTGCAGCCACCTGTTAAACATTTGCCCTCGGCCGTCTTCAAACAGCATCTGTAGCTGTGTGTGCAAAGCCATGCAGGTTGCCGCTCATGTTTATGTCATGAAGAGGCGACAGAAAGGGATTCTTCTGATCAATACCTTCACTTATCTTTTTTGGTCGCTACAGTACATGTTGCCGTAGTTTCTTCTCTCCATCACACCTGAAACTGGGAAATGCTGCAACTGTGCATGTCTGTTCTTTTCACCCAAGCACACACAAGAGGTGATGGGGGATTACTATGGGATGCTACAGTATATAGACTTAAAAGGCATAAATGTCCACCGCAACATAAACATGATGGGAGCTTGTGATTGTTCTTGATTGCTAGCATCCAACATGGTGATTACGCGCCTACGTTGGCTTCCCTCCGAGCGGGCTTATCAGGGTGTGCAATTGTTCCCCTCAGCCCTCAGCCACAGGAAACGACGGGTGGGGTACGTTCAGGGGGAGAGGGGGGGGGGGGGGGGTGGAGAGGAGGAGGAGGAGGAGTGTCTGTCTACGCGCTATCATCCTCTGCGTTCCTGTTCCCGCCCCCATAATGCATCAGGGCTGCAGGGAATGAAATGTTGAGGCCAAGGACATCGGGGCAAAGATTTATGCAGAGGTAATTGTGCTGATTTCTTCCACCAGTTGTTGAAATAATCAGCCAGTCAGAGTGTAGCAGGCAGGATTACAAACACTGAACCAATGAGTATTTCAGGTGCCGCCGACTCTCCAGCTAAAAGGTGTTTTGATTTTTTTTTTTCCCCCCACAGAGTCTTACATGCTACATGCACGTAAGACTCAGTATGAAACGCAACCTGGTTTAAGATCATCAGTAGAGTAAAAGTTAAAAACTCTAGATTATACCTTGGCAAGCAGTGAGAGTGGCGAAACATCATGGCTCTGTTCGTACCACGGTTTAAGTGTCATGGCTTTTGGTTCGTTTTATTTAAAATATTTTTAAACACTGCAGAAGTCTCATCTTCAGCATAAGTATTGAACGTGGCAGATAAGTGCATTACTCATTGTTTTTTTGTTTTTTTTATAACTGTACCTGCTAATTGCAGGTCTCTCTAAATCTCTCCGTCAGGGCTCCTCGGCTTTTGGACGACTCTTCTTAGTTTATTTTGACTGAATCTTGTGAGGAGCATCTGGTTGTGGCCAGTTTATGGTAAAATGTTGTTCTTTTCAGTTCCAGATTAACGGCACTAACGGATAAAACGGTGCATTCAGACATGTCTGTAACCGATGCATCACAATGTTCTGCAACATCAGTTTCTGAAGGTCTGGAGAAGCTCTTTGCTTTTCTCCATCATGAGACGCCTCTTGTGTGACACCTTGGTGATGAGAAACATTTTTATAGGCGTCAACTGGACTAAAGCAGCTGATATTACTTTGCACTGACAGGAGACAGGATGACTTTCTAAATACTGACAGACTCCAGCTGCTTTCTTGACTTTCCAAACCTTTTTGCACCTCCTCCTTTTCTTCATGTGTTCAATACTTATTCCATGTGTCATTTCACTTTATTACACATAACTTAATTTACGGACATAAATGTTTGGATTTCTTTGTATGTGTGCATTACTTGGGTTGTTGCCGACATCTGGTGAAAATTCATGTCAATAGCTCTATTAGAAATATGCTTTCTGAGAAAAATGTTGACGCGTTCAATACTTTTTTCCCCGCTGTATATAAAGAGATATCTTGACATAGACATGTGTTTACAGACATCCATTTACAGTTTCGGGAAATCTGTTCCAGACGCGTCCTGTAGTGAGAACACTGAAAATAACATCTACTGCTTAAATCAATTTACTTACTCAGTTGTGGATGAACTTCGTCCTCTCTCACTGCAGCGCTGATTCACATCATCACAACCTCTGCTCCATGGCAACGGCGCCCGCGGCTGATGGGTATTGTAAAATTTAGATCCGTCTTCCTGGCGAAACTGCAGAACAAAACATGATTTCTCAGAAACTCAATGGGTACATCAAGGTTTTACACTAAATGTCACACAGTGCTAATTAATTAGTGCAGAACAGAATGAATGAACAGCGAGAACACGGCGTCCTGCTGCAGATATAATGAAATGGCAATTCAGGCTGATTATCAGGCGAAATTGTTTCTAATGATTCATCTGGCATCAAGGTCACGATTAAAAATCTCAGTTTCAGGGGTCAACCACTTTTCTTTTAGCAGTCATTTAAAAATAATATGCCAGACAGAGTAGGCATATTAAGCATTTTTTTCTTTTCTCTTCTTTGTTTGCACAGGACACTTAATAATAATGAAATCTGTGGAGTAAAAGTTGCAATTTCCTGTAAGAAGCTATGGCTTTTTTCCTCAGTCACCCCAAGGGAAAACTTAATATAACTGGAATCAGCGTTGTTAAAAAAGTATTAATAAATAAATAACAACATAAAATCTCAGGGAGCAGCAAAAGCAGAGCTTAAAAAACAGAAAACATCAGTGGGAATGAAAATAAAATGAAATTACAGCAGGCGGTTTATCCCGTTGGCAGTTTTTCTCTTTTGTTTTTAGGAGAATTTTCTGAATATATACAAAATTAAACAGATTTGTTATTAGGGGAAATAATATGATGCATTTTCTGTTACAAACCGAGCATCATTCTTCAGTCTGAATCCTTATAGGAATAAAAAACCACCAGATATTTTCAAGTTTCTCACTGACATCTTCAACAACAGGCGCTCACTGAATGCGACTACTGCTTTAACGCCGACCTCTGCTCCTCCTGTCACATTACACCAGGCTTAAACGGCCGCAGTTGCACATAAGAGATAATGACATGAGTAGCTCAGGCAAAACATGACTTGGATTCAAAGCAAAGAGCCTAGGCAACACAGAGTTCATAGGTTCACTCGCATTGAAACACCTGCTGATTCACGGAGGACAAGAATTCGGCAGCTGGAGACGTGAAATATGCGCCGCACATATGAATACAATCTAAATGTATAGTGCTGCGTTCATTTCCCAGGAGATTCCTCAGCTAATTTCTCAGCTGAAATGCCTGAGAGTGAATACAAAAGCTGTTTCAGTGTTTTTTTCTGATCCCGGAGGCCAGAGCCGACATATTCACACCTGTCAAAGCGTCCTTGAGTAAAAAAAAAAAAAACCCTAAAGCTCTATCAGCTCTACAGTAAGCTGGCTGGCCATGACCGGCGTGGTGACATGTGTACAGTATTTTTAACTGTGTCACAGTTAAATCTAAAGATATGACAACTTGACAATTTGATTCAAAAACCACAATCCTGCGCTGTTTTTTTGCAATATGTCTGGATGGAAGTACAATCTGTTCTTTCACAGCTCCACATTCACTGGTTTCCTTCAGATAAATACAACTTTATATTCAAATATGTCTATATTTCGGCAGCGCTGCTCAGATCCTCCTCCATTTGTTTTTTCAGGGCCAAGATAACAGCACATGAAAAGCTGTGTGGAGCTGCATGTGATGTTACACACTCCCCCCACCCAGAAAACACACTGATTGCTTTACAGTTTTGATTAATGAGCAGAAAAGACCTGGATTTTGTCTGTCACACCGACTGGTCTTCTGTTTCCAATCAGCCATATACATATCTCTATATGGAGGGATCCTCCAAACTGAGGAATGCAGCGTTGATCCCCCCCCCTTGAGTAACCATAAGGGGCCTGTACATCGCTTCACATGAGAGCAGAGGTCTGTTTCATGCAGTGTGAAGAGAGAGAGAGGACTCGTCGTCGTAAAGACATACCGGTCCTCATTGGCCTCATGTGATAAGGAGTTAATATGTGGGGAGTTGGTAGCTGACCTTTGCATGAGAAAGAAGCTGAACAAACACAGACACACAGAGGAACATACACAAATGTCAGCTGCGAGGTGATGCACCCCCATACACACACACACATACAAGACAAGGGAGTCAAAGCAACAAGTTAAAAGTGCTGATAAAATGCACTTCGATGGAGTTTAATGAATAACAGCTTCATGTGTTGACTTTTAAACTGATAAATTCAACTTTTTGCCTCGTAAAAAAATGACCTTGGAGCAAATCCATCTCACATTAAAGGAAGGATTTTTTTTTTTTTAATCAAAAAGCAATGATTAGAAAAATATATGAAGCGATGAAGCCGCTATAACCTCCGTTTGACCTTTCCATGTGGCACACTAAAGCCTGACCAGGAATGTCCTGATGCAAAAAAACTAAAAGCGAACTATAGCAGCCATCCGTCATCCACCTCCTTCACTCTTTGATCCCTCACATTCACCGAGTCGTCTTGGCATTACAGCGAGCGAGACTCGGGCTACTGCGCTGTGACAGATGGACCAAGTGAGCAGAAGAGTATCATCCGTTACAGTGAGTCTGGTTTCATGTATGGAGTCATGTATATGTTGCATAACGGCACGAGTGGATCCAAGACAAAGGGGTGAAGCGCATTTTAGGCTGATGGCTTGTTTATTTTCCACAAATCTGCGCTTTACGGTGGAGTTGAGATAAATCGCTTAATGACTTTCCTGGAATGTAAGTTCAGAGAGGGGCTAGATTAAAACTGATTTGATGAAAGCGTTACTGTTTTTCTTCTCTGCGCTTTCCTTTAATGTTCAAACCTCAAGATTCTGTGACGCTAAACAAGGCAACACTTTTACTTCCACCAGCCATAATAGGGTTGTTTGATGAAATTGCCAAATTATTCAATGCAAGACTGACGAGAGCAAATTACAAACTTACGTAACACACAATTGCAGCCTTTGAGCTCCTAGTCGCCTAAAACACAACCACACTCCAGGAACAGAGCAACAAACAAGAACGTCAAACAAATTAAGTATTTATTTAGATATTCACACACAGTTAGATTGCACGGCCACAGTGAGCTAACCACACTTTCATGCTGGTTAACGAGTGCCAATTCTAGCACGTCACAGTAGCTCTCGAGGCATTTTAATATTTTTTCTGCACTGTGCTGTTTACTTCTTCTAGCATTTTCCAAGTTAGGAATGTACATAATTTCATTAAAGAAAGAATAATTGTGCAAAAACTGAAAAAAAACAACAACATTTTCCACACTAGCTAGCTTGTTAACATGTTGGTTAGCGTTAAATGTCAGCATTTTGTAATCAGACATCTACATGATTTAATTTAGGACAGAGTAATAAAGCTAATGACCAAAAAAACCAACTTTCCAAGCTAACAAGCTTGTTAATTGTCATTTAAACTGCTTATTGGCTTAAAGGGATAGTTCAACATTTCGGCAAATTGGCCCATTGCCAGTCCCTATAGTCATAGCAGTAGGTCCGTTACCTTTAATTGTCGGTGCAAGCTATTTTTAGAACGGCGGAGCAGAGCCGCAAGCTGCTCAGAGCTACGCTACGGAGGCTAATGGGATTTCTTGGTTTCCCTCATCAAACTCATCAAATACACAATCCAACAACTCCAAAATGCTCTGGTGGACAAGTTGTGACCTGCACATTCACCACGCTATGAGATAATAATGGATCATGCAGACTGATTGCCGAAAAACTGCCCCCGACGGGAACACGCATCAGCAGTTTTTTTGCGTGAATTTACCTTGAAAACAACTCTATGAACATTGAAATTAATACATTTTGTTGCAAAAGTTTTCGATGTTTATGTGACTGACCCTTTAAACAAACAGACATTTTTACGAAACACGACATTACAGCATGTGTCATGTTAAAAATCCAGAGCTGGATCATGTATAATCCAAAAAAAAAACCTTAAAGCACTGGTTCCTGTGGGATACCCCACTATGAAATGTGAGACTGAGAGCATTTACAGTCATTGAACAGTCTTGACTGTGTAAATAGTTCTCAGGACTTCTGTCCAAACTCTGTCCAAATACAGCCGAGAAGAGAAACATTGATTCTCAGGGCTCAAGATCACAAACTACATGTCCATAATAATGGGTTCAATAATTGCCGGGCTGAAGTTTCAACCCTATACAAACATTTCTCAGGACCTCCACTGCTATTCCTGAGGCAGAAATAATTTGTTCAA
Organism: Trachurus trachurus; assembly: GCF_905171665.1. Classification (NCBI taxonomy): domain Eukaryota; kingdom Metazoa; phylum Chordata; class Actinopteri; order Carangiformes; family Carangidae; genus Trachurus; species Trachurus trachurus. The sequence goes on along the minus strand of NC_139910.1, from coordinate 12,975,891 downwards.
TAGTAGTAGTAGGTCAAACAGCCACAGTTTATTAGGTAATAAATAGACTTAAATTCAATAAAAAGTCTACAACTACAAGAAAAGGAAACTGATGTAAGGGAGTATCTGTAACCGTCATGAATGAATGGCCTTGGCAGTTGGAGCACAAATCCTCCCATGTTGCCCTTAAAAAAAGAAGAGCATGTGGCACTATGGCTCCACCCACTAGACAGTAGACAGCCTCTACTGCCTGCCAAACATTACTACAAAACTTTGTAGTGAAAACTGATTGAGTAATGAGTCAGCATGAGTAGATTAGTTGTACACGCAGCGCTACAGAGTTTTTGATATCTCTAAACATTTGGAAGTAATTTCCCAAAGGATCTGGGAAAAAAAAAAAAAAAAAAAACTCTCACTGCTCTCAGCTCCAAGACAAACAGAAATGTGTTGCTGGCAGTGATTAACTACTCCGCTCATTCATAAAGCTCTCGGCTCAAATGATGGACCTCTGGCCTGGTAATTTGGCGAAAGGGCCTCGGATCGACACCACACTCACTGTGGGAGCCACTCGCCCCGACCAGAACCATGTGGGTCGGATCAGAGGAGCCGTGAGCTTGGACGGTTTCCAGTGGGAAACGAAGCAGCAGAGGCATGTACAGTGTGTAGCGATGATGACTCAAGACAAACAGTCGACGGTAAAGGAGCTGGAGTCCACAGTAACCTGATCACAGTTATATATACTGTCTGCAGGGGTCATGCATGGGTGGAATGACAATGTGCAGCATTTGTCAACACAACATGACACGACATAATCACAGAATTACTGCGTAGACTTTTAAGCTCTTTTTATTTTGGCATGACTCCATGACAGAGTGAACTAATGTACTGTTTACTCCACCACTGTAATTAGACTGTATCCTGATCAGTTTTGGTTGTTTACATGCAGTTTGCTTTTTAACGAGGAACTATGCAGGATTTGTAGCTCAACTCTGCTACATTTTTACCTTAATTAAACAGCTTCGGAGTAATTGTGATGGTTTAATAAATGGCTTAACTTGTTACAATGGAGAACGGAGGCTCTCTGCCTTCTACATGCGTGTCACTTATAGCATCTCTTGGCTGAAAAACAACCTTACAACCCATAATCTCTTGTTTATGACAGATTAAACTACACAAATATACACGTTGTAACATCGTATATTACATAACATTATTTACCGCTCCATTGATTACTTTCTTGTCTGCTTTGTTGTAAACAAATGCACATGGCCACAAGGAGACAGTGGACTGGACTTGCAAAGTTCCTCTTTAACAATGATCTTTTTGTTTTGGGGAGATTTTTTTTAACCTTCAATTACAAATATTACAATTAATTTTGAGTCAAATATTCTCTCTCACTCTTTCTGGAAATGGCAAATGTTTATTTGCCTTTTGTGCTGATCGGGTTGCATATACATTGGGGTTATAGAGCTGCAGAACAGCTGCCTGCAGAGAACAACAAGTGAACAACAACAGAGAGTAAGCCTAAACAGTAACACTGAGGCCTGACAGCTTAACAATAAGTGGAAACTGCATGAAGCTCAAGTAAGCGGTGAGAGCTGCTGGCTCAGGTGATAGTCAATAGTCAGTATTGATTGCAGCTGCTATGTGTGATTGTAACTATGGACATATTCACTTGTATATAGTCTTCTTTTTAAATCAAATGTAGTACATACATTAATGCAAACATACAGTCTGTACAAAACCAAATACATCTGCTGTACAATCCAATATATTGATTGGTTTCTCTTCATACTGTGTAGTGTGCACACCTTAGCAGCATTAACCTGTATATTGATTGTTTGTTTTGTCTATACTTTTTTTCTCATTTACAGAAAGTGTGCTGCTTTTGTTCTGTAAATTGAGTCTCTTAAAACATCTTCTCTTTATATTTCTGCATCCATTCATGATTGACTGAAGATGTTGCTGGTTGTTTCCACTGTAATCTCATGTCATTTGTTGATAATGCCTCTGTACATTCATCTATAAAAACGTTAATGCTTCTTTTACTTAAATGATGTTCAGAAAACTGCAGGTGCATGAGTCCAAGCACTGAAAAAATGTTAAATATCAAGGGAGCATGCTCTGAAGTTATCTGCACTGAGAAAGAGGAACAGTGTTCAGCAGAGTGGATAAAAGAGAAATAAAGACTGAGACTGTGCAACAGCAGCTATACAGTATCTTCTTGAGCAAAACAAATATCCCTTTGTGGCAACATTTCTATATATTTAATCCTCCACAGCATTTGAAGACACTAAAAGATCTGTCTGAAGTTAAGTCAGTAAATCAACAAACATAAGTTTGACAGTGAAAAATGAGTGGGAAGGAGCAGTCATTAAGTTTTTCTCCCATGTCCGCTCACTGGCTGGGTGTCATTACGCTTGTGTTTTGCTTTGTCCCCTCTAACGTTCAAAAAGGAAACCCATCCCCGTAAGCAAAGTGCACGAGGGGGAGTTCACCGCCCGGGCCTCAGTCTTCTGCCCTGTCATTGGTCACCATGAAACCTGCATCAGTTTAAAACCAGACACCAGTTTCTTCCCTCCTCTTCACACAGCACAACCCCTGAAAAACAGACCAGAGTCAGTCAGTGAGCGTGTGTGTGTGTGTGCGCGCGTGTGTCACACTGTGTGAGAGATAACCAGGGTTTGGTCTCGGGATGCCTGCGTACGCTACCAACATGAGGTTCAAGTTCCCCATCGTGGCCTTGGTTTTGGAGATTGTCACCATCATACTGTTTGCGGTGTTTGCGGTCTACGATGACGGCAAAGGTGGTCACGCTCATGGTGACCCACACGGCAATGACACCCACCATAAAGAGGAAGAGAAGAAGAACCCTATGGATCTCTACCCAAGTAAGTCTATGTGGGGGCTGCACGCTGAGGGATGCTCTGCCGCTGGATGTCTCAATGTTTCTTTGACAAGTTTGGAAATTATGGATTATCAAATTTGTATCTAATGGCTCTAATATATTACGTTTGTGACAGTTTTGTGGTTAAACCTCTTTCTAATTCACTTCAAATATCCAGAAAAGCTTTGAGAGGCCAGGTTCTATTGAAAAAGGAGTAAATCTACAAATATTCCATGTTTCCAAGCTTTCGCTCGTAAGTTTTGAAGTCTTGTTGAGTGAACTGGAAAAAAAAAAAAAAAAGTCTCCTTTCTTCATTGGAATAATGTGAATTCTGTTTTAAGAGTGTCATTTTCTAATTACCTGCAAACAGAAATAGAATAATTTGGAGGCTGTTTGTAGAGCAGGTCTGCTAAATGCAATAACAGGAGTCATGGGGTCACATTCTCGTCCGACACAAAGTCCATTCACATGCATGCAGCTGTGGAGTCAAGAGGATCCTGCAGGGAAAAAGTGTCAAGACTCATGCAGTCGGGGCCACATGTGATTTACATTAATGTCCTCAAAACGCAGATAAAGAGAGCAAAGGCAGATGGTCAGTGGAGCAGAGAAAATGCTGTTTGAGTTATGGGCTGCATTCACACAGGATTCGTTTTCTAGGTGCTTTTGTTTCAAGGGGATATTTAGGGCAGTTTAACTATCTTGATTCAGAGTGGCCGCTGTAATATCAGCTTTTCTTTCACTGTGTGATCGTCTGGTCATGATTGGGCGGGGCAGGTGTGACCCATGGAGATTAGCTCAACAGTGAATGTACAGTAAGGTTGAAGGATATCTTTCACTTTATATGGCATGTTTTAACCACATACTGTACATCGTTTGATAAACAGCTCAGTGCTAAAAAATTTAAGATCTAGACAAATGTGAATGAAATCGTTTTTCTAAAGGTCGATCTTGCTTCATCAAAAAAGTGTTAAAATTTAACAGTTTCCTTTTGCTCTTGTTGAAATATCCAAAGCAAAAAAAAAAATGCAAATATTTGGTAGTTTCAACATCACACTGGGTCATGATTTAATCTAAATTAGTTGTTATATAATATGTTAAACTTGGACTTGAAGGTGAAAACTTTCAGTAATGCAGACTACATCATTCTGCACAGCGACGGTCAAACATGCAAGTTAAATAACAATCCACATTTAGAGCAGAGGGAGACTTTAAGAATAGATCTATCCACAGCAGATAAATCTGCCGTTAAGAAATGTTAAGCATCTAAAAAATAAACCACATTGTGGCACAACATGCTCAGTTAACTATTCCAATTATGCAGAATCAGCTGAAGCCATGGACATCAAAAGTGCAGAGTCGATCCACAATCCAACGCATACCAGACTTCGGTAATTGTAGTTTCAAAGCAAGATAAATAAACAGAGAAATGACGGCTGGAGCAAGAAAAAAGCGGCAAAGTTTATCTGTACAGTAGATTTATCTTAATAAGGAGCTCAATTGCAGAATGAAAACATCAAAGATCAAAGGCGAGGAAATTGGTTGCTCCAGCATTTAAAAAAAAAAGAGAAGAAAATCCATTTTTTTCTTTGCACTGGTTGCATCACTCCTCTGCACTACAGCAGGTCCTGAGGAGATTCTTCCCTCTCTTGTCTTGGCTCACCCAGCTCTTCACAAGATTACTAAGCGTTGACTTAGATCTGGGCGTGGTGCCAGCCACCGTGGCGGCTCGCCAACTTTACCTCCTCCCCATCCTCAATCTGCCGTTCACTCGAAGCCCCTACTACAAGGGGAAGCGAGTCTGAGTCACCCAACTGAGAATGGGAGAGAGGGAGGGGGAGTCAAGTGTAAGCTGAGGGGCCGCACACAGGTTCTCTTCAAACCAGCTCCACGCAGGTGAAATCAGACATTTACACGTCGAAAAATGTTGATACTGTTATGCTCCATCGAACAATGACACAACAAGAGGAAACTTGCAGATCTTTAGCTTCAACGATGCTTCTGAAGTCACTGAAAGTCGCTCTGTGCAACAATACTTGGCCCCAATCTCCCTTTATTATTGAAAATGAGTGAAGAATCGATATTAAATTGGTGTATTAGTTTCTTTTCTTTCTTTTTTTTTTCTTTTTAATCAGTGTTAAATATTAGGTTGACAATGTGAAATATGATTTTAATCATTTCTGAATATGGAGTGTCAGTCCTCTGGGTGAGTCATGATGGATCATTGTTCTTTCCCTTATTATGTTACTTATAATGAATTAAGTTGAATCAGTTTACACTGGTGACAATCAATCCTACACAAAATAAATAAATATATACATAATAGTGGCCAGAAAACTCAGAGTGAACATATTTGAACTGAATCAAGTATAATTTATCCAGCCATCTCTCTGGGTTCGGCCTCAAAAGCAGATGCAGGTGTTTTTTTTTCCCTCTCCCATGTGTTAAAAATGTGCCGACACACTGTATATGTAAATACTGTAGACAAAAATAGATGTGGATGAATTTAATCTCCCTCATTAGTTCATCTTTGCAAAGCTGCTCCACTTTTATAAAAACAGGTGCTCATGTTATCGTCGTCTGTGTGTTATGATAATGTTCTCAGACTGAGGCAGACAAACAGAAATATCTCCCAGTCTGATATGTTGGCATCATGTAGCTTCATGTGTGTCTGCTCTCTTCACTTCTCCTGCAGCTATGTAACATTCATTTTGTTTTATTGGGACTAATGTCAGGATCTCTTTTATGGCCACAAATAAAAAACAAACACACAAACATATCCTCTCTCATAATAACAAAATGTGTAATTGATACTGTACAAGCATCCAAAAATGGGGTATTAAATGTTATTTAATGGAATAGTTCTGGGAATTAGGATTATTTGCTTCCAGAGTAATAGATTGGAAGATACTGATACCACTCCTTTAACTGTAAGGTAAATATAAAGCTATAGCAAACTTGCAAAAATACTGGAAACAAGGGCTGGCAACAAAATGTGTACCAGCGCCCCTACTGTTTGCTAATAAAGATATTCATTCTTAGAACAAAATTACATTTACCACTAAAAAAGCACCGGTTTGCGCTGCCTGATGTGAACAGGCCTCAGACCTGTTGGCGTTCTGCCTCCCACCGTGTGTGTTTCACCCTTGGACCCAACAGTGCAGAGCTGATTTCAAGGTTAAGAAAACAAACAGGCCGAGCACTGGTCAGTCGTTGCGCAAAGTAAACCATGAAAAGTAAAATACTGCCCAGAACTAACTTTGTGAAGGTTCTTCTGTGTACTGATCTCACCTTAACGCTTATTCATGTACTTTCCCAAACTTTTCTACAGAGCAGCAGCAAGATCAGTCTTCTCAAAGGTGAAACATGTCCTGTCTAGACGCCATCTAGCTCAATAATGTTCATTGTGAACTACGGAAATGAAGCCCATTGTTCCCCAGCTTGTGCCTATCTCCACCTTAATGCATTCTCCATATGAGGGTCTCATCATATTAACCTTAAAGGCCATTTCCTGTCACGAAGACGACTCTTGACTCTCAGAGCTGAGAATTCAAGATACTGAAATACGGCGTATAATCCAAGCCGATTCCCGACCCCGAGCGTGTGTGTCGGTCTAACAGCTGAGACTAATAGATAAGGGGTTTGACATGCGTCACCTCCCGCTAGTTTTAACTTATCAAAATCATATGCACTTAATAGACAGAGCTCAAGGGACGCACTCTAGACAGAAACAGCGGGAGCATTTTTCCCAGACTGCCATTAATAGTGTGACTGAATCGCTTTTTCCAGCTCACAGGTCATGGTTGACAATGCAGCTCCTGTGTCGAGCCCAGAAACGGCTCGATAAATCATTTAAACTACAAAGTCCAGAGGAAACCACCATGAGCAGAACAGTCGTAGTAGCAGATGGCTGATTTCTAATTGAAGGCAGCGTTTTTATTAATTTGATTCAATTTCACGTCCACATTTAACCGAGGCCCTCACAACAAAGTAGGACCCTGTGGTCGAATAAGCAAAGTGAACTGACCTTCCCTCCTCTGTCTCTCTCGTGTCAACCAGTGTTTCAGGACGTCCACGTCATGATCTTCATCGGCTTCGGCTTCCTGATGACCTTCCTCAAGAGATACGGCTTCAGCAGCGTGGGCGTCAACCTGCTCCTGGCTGCCTTCGGCCTGCAGTGGGGCCTCCTCATGCAGGGCCTCTGGCACATGGACGACGGCAAGATCAAAATCAGCATCTTCAAGTAACGACCCTCCGTGACATGTCTTCGCATTTCTGTGCTCCACCTCTTCCCCCCCTCTCTCCTCTAATTATCCTCCAGTTTCTGTTCCCCTAATGATGTATTTCCTTCCGTCTCCTGCAGGATAATCAATGCAGACTTCAGCACAGCTACAGTCCTGATCTCGTTTGGAGCCGTTCTGGGTAAAACCAGCCCCGTGCAGCTCCTCATCATGACCGTACTGGAGATCACCTTCTTCTCCATCAACGAGCACCTGGTTGCAAATGTTCTGAAGGTAGCTCCGCAATGACACGTGCATGTGTTGATGAGCTAGATGCATTCACTGTATGAACTGAACTATGTCGTATATACTCACAGATATGACTGAAGTTATTGTGGTTTTTACTCTCTTTCTACAGGCCAATGACGTCGGAGCGTCCATGATCATCCACGCTTATGGAGCCTACTTCGGCCTGGCAGTGGCCCGAGTGCTTTACAGACCAGGTTTAAGAAACGGACATGACAACGACGGATCTGTTTATCACTCTGATATGTTTGCAATGATTGGTGAGAGCCTGTTGCACTTTACACCGATTCAATCTGATTAATGATCCATTTAAAACAGTGATGTGTTTTACACAGCCCATCCAATTCACCACTTGGATTTAACTAGAGCCTCCCATTGGATATTTACTGTATGGATGATTATGTTTCAGCTGGAAACAACTTATTTAACCCTAACTGATGCAGTCTCATTTCTTAAACAACCATGTTGGAAGACACATCCTGTGGTTGTAGAAAGGTGTTATTCTGTTTCAGAAGGCATGCATCAAACAAATTGAACATCTAAGGAGACTGCTGAGACTAAAAGTGGGTTAAGAACTGTCCAACGCATTATTAAAAACTGGAACGATAGTGGGGAACCATCATCTTCAAAGAAGAAATGTGACCACAGAGTCCAGACCTCAAGACCACTGAGAGTGTTTGAAAAATAAATGCAGCTCTGGACGGAAATAAATGTTGTGACACTGCAGAAGCTTACTGAAACGATGCCACAGCGAATGCGTGCAGTAATCAAAGCTAAAGGCGGTGTAACAAAATATTAGAGTGTGTGACTTTTATTTTTGGGACGGGCAGTGTATTAAGCTATAATTTTCCCTCACTGGCCTCCTGCACATATATGCCACCTAGTGGACACAAGTAGCCATGCAGCATGGACACTGATGAAGCCATACTGATCTCAGCTGTACTATTATTGTTATTAACACTTAAATGGAGAGTATCTAACTTGTTGTGTCTTCTTTTTATCACCTTCTTTTTTTTCTCAACAGGAACCGTCTTCCTGTGGATGTTCTGGCCCAGTTTTAACTCGGCCATCGCTGACCCGGGCTACACACAGCTCACCGCAGTGATCAACACCTACCTCTCCCTGGCCGCCTGTGTGATGTCCGCCTACGCCGTCTCCAGCCTCGTGGAGCACAAGGGGAAACTGGACATGGTCGGACAACTTTCCCTTTAAAACATTCACAGTCAACGCTACCTTCCAAGAGCTGATAAATAACTTATACGGTTACATACTTGTATTTATATCTCCACGCTGTGTAGGTGCACATTCAAAACGCCACTCTGGCCGGTGGCGTTGCTGTGGGAACATGTGCCGACATGAACATTGAGCCATTCGGGGCCATGCTGATTGGATTAGTGGCTGGCATCGTCTCCACCCTTGGCTTCAAGTTCCTAACGGTGAGTTAAAAACACAAAGCAAAGGTGAAAAATAAGAAAAAAAGGCATACATTTTGAGTGTGTTAAATAATCATTAATGCATGAATGGTAGAAACTTTGATTGACAACCCACTGTTACCAAAGTTTGAGTAATTTCTAAGAAAAAAAAAAGATCTGCTTTACAAATATGAGCATTTTCTAGCAGTACTGAATGTACTTGAACGATTAGTGAATTAAACATCTCTGGGTCGCAACAAGAAATGAACAACTGAAAATATCTAAACTGAAGCTGAGAATATGAATCAATAATCCAGATAATAATTAGCTGCAAACCACTTGATGCTTTAAAAAATCTGTCTTTCTCAGCCAAAAACAATCAATTTAAAGCTCATAATATTTTTCACTATCAGAGTGTGTATTTCACCTTTCAAAAAGGCAGTCATTTGCTGACTACATGATGCCTCTTTTCCTTCTCTGCAGCCCATCCTGGCATCCAACCTGGGCATCCAGGATACCTGCGGTGTCCACAATCTGCACGGCATGCCCGGCATCCTGGGTGGATTGGCTGGTATTGTGGCCTGTGCATTGGGGAAGAAAGAGGGGTAAGGGTCATGTTCCTTTAAATCTAGTTGTGCATACGTCTTATACTTCAGAGATAACGATGACCTGGATGAATGAGAATATCCATAGACATCTACCTGTGTAATATACATGATATAACTGTATTGCAGCTTTTTGCAATAAGCTGCAAACAACAGTTTCCAGCTCTCACCATCCTGTCTCTCCTCCTCCTCATCTTCAGTGGTAACGCTGCCATGCAAGCTGCTGCCTTGGCTTCATCCCTCGGGTTCGCTCTGGTTGGAGGTTTTCTTACAGGTGGGTGGAGATGAAAATGAAATCAAGAATGTGACACATAACAGTTAAACTGAACTGAATTGAATAAACTTTATTAATCCTGAAGGAAATTCTTGATGCCAGCAGCCCATGTATACATTCATTCAAACAACACGACAATGCTGTACCTTTAAAAATATATCTAAAAATGCTTGCTAATACTAACACTGATGACTAAAAAGGTGCTAATGAGTGTATAAAAATAAAGTGCATAAAATACATACAAGTTAGGTGTGTACCCTGATTGCCATGGGGATAAATTAACAGTTTTGGGATCTCAGGTGTCCACTGAATGCGATCGATGGGAAAGGGCAACATTAACATAATTGTCCAAAAGGGCAACATCTCAGAAATCAAACAATTCATTTTCTGCTTCCAGGTTTTATAATGAAGCTGCCGATCTGGGGACAGCCTCCAGACCAGAACTGCTTTGACGACTCTATTTACTGGGAGGTGAGAAATCCCACTGCTCATAAACACCACGTCTATTTTCAGGAGACAGATGTAGCAGCTTGATCTTTCAACGGTTTTTTGGGGGGGATCGTATCAGGCAGGCTGACATTATTTCGACGTTCTGGTATCAGTGGATAGGCTACAGTCAAATGCTTGTACACTTGTGTTTATTTGGGTCTGTTTCATCATGCTACAGATAAATAATTTTTAATCGTATGCTTTCCAGGTTCCTGAGGAGGAGGACGAGAACGAGGAGAGCTTGGCTCATGCTGATCATTCAAAGAACAAAGCAGAAGCTTAAATATCATCCACTCAGCTCAAAAACTGAGGAGTACAGGATTATTAATCAGCTACACAATGAGCACATGTATCAAATTATCAGTTAAATTAACAGGATTAAAAATGGCGGAGTTACTGTACTCAACAACACAAAAACTTTAGCCAGTTTTGAGACTGTTTTGTGAGCAATTATGTCTTCATGTAGGGTATTTAACTTCTGACATGGATGCCATTAATCTCATTTACACAAAAAAAAAAAAACACTTAAGATTTTGAAAAGACAACAACAATCTTCAGGGATTTTCTTTTTACACTGAAACTTTTGATTAATTATCTAAACAGTCGTGGGCCACAGCAGTTTTGTAGTGTCACTGCTAAACACAACTACTTCTATAAGCTTTTTCTTTATGTCATTTTATCTTATAAAAAAAAAAAAGCATGTCCCAAGATATAAGCATAGTGTGTATTTTGCTTCATACATTCTTTTATATTTCTGCACACTTGGCGTTAATCATTTCTGCTGAGGCTTTAGGTCAAAGAGAAGACTTCAACTCGACTTTGATCTGCTGCTTCACGTTACCTCACTGGAGCCCAGTCCTTCAACTCCAAGAGGAGTCAGAGTCAGACTGTGGGAAACCAGCAACGTGGCTCTGACCTGGGCAGGGATAGTCGCATGATATTCTTGTAACTAATGAACCTCCGCTTGCCTTATCTCCTGTTGTTTCTAAAGAGTTTTTTTTTTCTGTCTACCTGAGGGGCAGCTGTACAACTTCTTTTAAAGCTGTGCATTCAGAGCCGTGCATTTAGCATTAGACTGGTTGTCATTGGGGTAAGCTAAGGTTTATATGTTTTTATTTCTTTTCTTTTTTTTTTTACTATTTACATCAAATGTATTCTTACATGTACATAAAGTTTAGTTCTTAGATGGATTGACACGGTCAGTTTTATCAAGGCCCTGCAAAGTCTTTTATAAGGAGCAACTGGTACTGAACTGAACACATTTCAGACATCTTTAAGGCAATATGAATTTTTACACACTGACATATAAGACAGGGCCGGCATTTTATCAGGTGCAAATGTAATTTTTTCATTGTCAAAATCCATTTCCACCCTAGTGTTACACTATTATACAGTTGGTCTATTTTCTGTTTCTATCATCTCTCTGCAGGGGAGTGAGCATCAGACTTTATCTGTCACTCCTGCAACAAACCTCCTGTGTGAATGAAGAGATTAGAGCTCTCTATGTCTTCTCAAACAAAGTGCATGGTGTTGTAGGGCTGCAGGACAGAGATTTAGTGTGTTAAACATCAAAGCATAGGACTTTGGGGCTGGATAAAACTGACTACACACAGCATTTATCAATATTTTTTGAATTGTCAAATGGATTTATGATGCCAGGACACTGAAACGCATCAAGATTTTTGTATTTTTATACAGCGGGCATATGCTCCTATTTGTATAATATACTAATACTGTCATAATAAATATGTTTTTGTACCAATGTTTATGTGTGATGTAATGGAAGTATTTGTGTCCGCACCAGGGATATCACGTGGTATTAAACGCCATAATTAATTAATCGTAAAGATTCCTAAATACCGTCACTTTCCAAAAAGATGATGTTGGAACCGTATCGGCAGATGTGCGCAAAAATAAAGGTAAATGCACAGATAGGCTACTGGTCCGTTTAACTAACGTAACATTGAATTGGAAGGAATTTGAATGTTAGCATGTCATTTTTAATAAAAAAAATTTAAAAAAAAGCAAAACAAAACAAAAAACGATTAAAATAAACGTAAACATTTGATATACTAGATGGCAATTTATGACCTGAATATTTCAAACATTTCCCCTGGGGATTAGCCTAAGAATTGGTTATATATTAACAGATACTTGAAATATTTTGTGTAAACAATCAGTTATATCATATGTATATTTGGGCTATATTGGATTTTACACATCCATTGAGATTGATTATTGCATATAATCATCATAATTGTAATACCGTGATTATTTCTCGGACAATAATCGTACCAAGAAAATCTATAATCGTGACATCCCTAGCATCAGTAACAATACAATCGCCGATTTTTACAATCTGGACCTTATTCCTAGCATAAAATAAGATCATTTACTCACCCAGATAACTTTGATGTCATTACAAGTCGTTCTGAGCCTGGGCACCGGAATGCAGCCTCCAAATAACACATTATCTGCGGCGAAACTCGTTCATTTCATCAATATTTTATTACGACAGCTTAGCTTTAGTGCTAATTCCTCTGAGTCCGGAGTTAGCCTACCTGTTATCAACATCCGGGGTCTGTAGGTTGACCTACTAACCTCTGACCTGGATGATATCACCTCTGAGCATTTTTCAAGCGGTAAAAAGTAAGGTTAAATCTTCTAAATATAAATCTTGAGTGATATAAAGTCATTTCGAGGCAGAAAATCCCTCTCACTGCAACATCAGGAGCTGGAATCAATGTTTACTAGTGGTAGTGCAGTTTCCTTGGTTACCGCTGGAGGCGCTGTCGCGGTTCTCTGCCGTTTCTTTTCTTCCGTTTCACTCCCATGTTGTTTTGAACGTTGCCAGCCGCGGTGCATTATGGGATACAAAATGTCTCCTCAGAGAAGGAGCTAATGCTGGACTTTACAAGGGATAACCGGGAATAAAAGACACATTTTCGCTCCTTTTCTCAGCGGGTGTAAAGTCAATATATATGTGATATTTAAAGTGTATTCCACCGAAGTCATGGTGAGTACAGAAGCTGTTGTTCTAGCGGTACAGCGGGTTTTCTTTTAACATCTTCAAGCCCATGTTAGCTCGTATCGCCGCTACTGACGCGTTGAACACAGTGAATGGAGAGTTTCTGTATAAACAACACTACGTATTTTTCTTTTAACTTGGGATATGTGTTGTGAACGGTAAGGTGCAGCCTTGATGTGTGTAATTTTAATAGCTGTCGTTTTTTTTCTAGCAGCATTGACAAGATTTCAGTCGCATTGACATCGATGGTGTAACTATTCATCATATCCAGTGACTGATTGATTTATTGACCTGTCGTTTTGCTCACATTGATCATGCTAGATTAATAATCACTCTTCAAACAAAACATGTGTTTTTTGTACCACCTAGTCAACGAAAGCGGAGTGCAGGGTGTCCAGCTCCACCTCCAGGACAGACGAGAGGAGGAGATCGACCAGCAGAGGCAAGACGACCTGACACAGTGAAACACTAAACCAGAGGAGTCAAACTCATTTTAGTTCAGGGGACACATACTGTACAGACTAAATTTGATCCCACATGGGCCGGAGAAGTAAAATAAAACCATAATAACCTATAAATAATGAGGACACTACATTGTTTACCCTCTGTTTTAGTCCAAAGAAGGACAAGTTTAGTATTAAGATTTTTACAGTCAATGAACTATCCTTTTACCAAACAGTATAAACAATTTTGAAATTTCTTGAGAAAAATATGTGCAATTTTAACAATATTATGCTTTTGCGGTCCTCTATGTAACTTTCACACATGGCAAATTCATAATACTCTGGCGGGCCACATGTTTGACACCCCTGCAGTGAACCAACCCTTAACATCTGGCATTAGACGACTAGTGTCCACCAGTGTTTCTATTAGTAATCTATGTATACTGTAATATGACAGACATTGACTCAATAACTGATGGCTGCATACATTCAACTGTTCACATCTAGGTCATACTGGGTCAAATCCCTTTTGTGAATGAGCATTAGAAAGTCAATTTATAGTGTATACCATTAATATCAGGGCTCCAGACTGCCCCTAAATGTTTTTTATTTGTAACACTGGTGATATGTGGAAGGGGCAACTAAAAGTATCAGGAATCTGTCATTACAGGTGTCAGGCCAATGTGTGTGAGGATCATGAATGAAAAGGAAATGTGAATATTTGCTTTGCAAGTCGATTTACAGTGTGAACCCCTAACTTTTCTGCTTATGCTTCTAAAATCTTAAGTTAGAGAACACTGCTCCAAGTAAAAAAAAAAAAGTTAGTCTGGAGCCCTGAATAAAACCATAGTAGTATGTTTTCTGTCTGATATAAAACCTAAAAGAGTCACTTCATATGCTTATGGTGTGTTACTCCCAAACACTCTCAGTCAAGGTAAATTTAACTAGATACAGTAACATGGTTTATGTGAATTTTTAGTGTCATGTATCATACAGTCTGAACATTTGTACTTGGTTTGGTTTTGTTTTGTTCGTTTTTTAGGGCGAGAAAAAGGGAAACGGAAGCGCAGCCGAAGTAGATCTTCCTCATCGTCTTCTTCAAGTTCATCATCATCCTCTTCATCGTCCTCATCATCGTCTTCTTCGTCAGGTTCATCACACTCATCCAGCAGCAGCAGCAGCAGAAGTAGCTCTAGCAGCAGCAACGGTAAGCGTAGATGTAAAGTCTGCAATTCATCTATCATGAACAGAATTTGTAGTTTGTTCAGTTTTTCCTAAGTTTTTTTTTGTTCTTCCTTTTATTTTTTATTCAGTGCTTTGTAAATGTGACTTCTATGTGTGTATTTTCATCATATCGGTGCCAAGTACATGGGAGGGTTTGACTCATTGTTTTTTGTTGTTGTCTTTAGACTCCCGCAGTAAATCCAGAAAACAGTCCAAGAAAAGGAAAAAGGAGAAACAACCCAAAAAAGTAATTTTCTACACATTAGATTTGATTAGTTCCCTCGGGTTTTTCCACAGAAAACTGAGTGTGACTTGTTTTGTATTCTGAACCAGAAAGGGAAGAAAGAGAAGCGACATACCGGTAAACGTAAAAAAGACAAGAAAGCAAAAGGAGGAGAGGACAACTCGGGACCTGTACAGATCTCCAAGGTAACAAAGGAATTGACTAATGAGCAATCTGTTCAGTTCATCACATCCTCATTAGAGAATAAATGTTTTTTTTTTCCATTCACGGGATATTATTCTTCTACCTATTTATATGGATATGTTGTGTAATACTTTGAAAAAAATGTGCTCATACGTACATACAACCTTTAGATCCAAGTAATTCTTCTATATTTTCCCCTTTAAATATATAAGTCTGATTATTGCAGGGTAATTGTGTCACTTTCTCAGTGTTATTTAAATTTGTTTATGTTGAAGTTCCTCTAGACTTACTTTTGTTTCTCTTGCAGTACTTGAAGGACAGGAAAAAAGGCAAATACAGCATGATTTCAGGAAAGAAGATAAAAATGAAAGTAAAAAAGTCAAAGAAAGACAAACAGGTAATCTCACCTCTTTGCCGTTGAGTAATCAGATGAATGTGCTTTTTATTTCTTTATTGAATGGATTTTTTTCCTTTGGTTCACATCTCTGTTTTTGTGTTGTTTGTTTTTTTTTATATTTGTTCCAGCGGGATAAAAATCGAGCAGAGCTCCTTGAGTTCTTAAACTCAACTCTGTGATGCAACTGTGGACGCCAGTAGCGGTGGTCGGGCTCGTCAGCAGAACTCAGGAAACAACAACTCAGCCTTGAGGACGAGACGACGAATACGACTTGAACGACCACACACGGGCAGCGCTGAGCCGGACGGAGGGATCGAGCTGTTATCTCTGGCGGTAAAGTGAGATGTTGCTGTCCAGTTTCCCATGATTCTTCAGTTTTTTTTACTCCGATAGCTTTCGTGACATGAGAAGAGTTAATGTTGAACAGTGTGTTTAGATCATATGAAGAAAACTTGTCATTAGACGGCGGCGGCGGCGCCAGTGTTGAAAGTGGGTAAACTGTCAGCCGTCGGTGTCTCAACTTTGCTTGTGGTTTGCTCGTACGGCCTCCACCTTTAAAAGAGTTCTCCACCGATCTGAGGGAGAGGTTTGGGAGTGTTATGCTACGTAGCTTGTGCGGAGACGACCAGAGATCTGTTGAGCTCACGTCTCTCAAATTTTCCAAAATTCACGTAACATGACTTGAGGACATTTATCAGATTTCAAACTGCTGCTTCTTTGACTTCCACACATGCAGATGCAGCACAACTCCCCAAAGACCCGTCAGCAGACTTCCATGTGTAACAAAAAAATCGGTGAAGTTCTACTTTAAAGTGCCACGTATATTTTTTTACCTGCTGCGTCGATCCTTCACGTCGGCTTCTCTTCATTTAGTGCTGTCCACTCCTCTTGTAAATAATCAGCCCGTCGTGTCTCCACAGTAAAAACTTGGCTGTGAGAACCACAGTGTTTGTACCAATACCTTAGTTTTTATTGTGTATACAATTTGTTTAAAATTGAAATCGACTTTTCATTGTGTTTAGTAGTTGCTGTACCACCAACTCATTCACATTCATTCCCCGAATTTCTGTAAATTTTGTTATGAATCTTGTTTCAACATCAGTTATTTTAATAAACTGAAAATACAAAACAGAGTTACTGTTATCCCCCCTGTATCGAAAAATCTGTCCAAAAAGCTTTATGTGGATGATGGAATAATAAACCCTGTCGCGTACTGTTGAAATTTGATGTGTGACAAAACAGAAAAGAAACGGCAATAAACTGCTGGGAAGAATTGACTTTGAAATGTTTCACTCAGAGCGACCTCGTCTTTTCCAGCGATGTTTCATGATGTGCTTTCTTTTGTGGCCTCCCGTCTTTCAAATGAACACGGAGGGAAAGCTTCTGTGTTTGCCGACCTTGGATGAAGAATTGCTGTGCAGAGTCCTTGTGCAAAGCGCAGAGAGCATGACTCACTCTCTGAATGACATTAATGTGAACATTGATTATTACCTACCTACAGGTTGTTTTGAAGGAATAGTTCACCAAAAAATGAAATGCTAATGAATAC
Source organism: Trachurus trachurus (assembly GCF_905171665.1). NCBI lineage: Eukaryota > Metazoa > Chordata > Actinopteri > Carangiformes > Carangidae > Trachurus > Trachurus trachurus. The sequence goes on along the minus strand of NC_139910.1, from coordinate 12,958,654 downwards.
TCCGGAGTAGTTTTTTATTCCTTATATGAGAGTCAATAGCGCCCAACACAAAAACCTTGTAATCTTCCTCCTTACTGCTCGTCCGCTGCAATCCAAGTGTCCTGAAGGGATATAGTCCAGAGTTTACTCAAAACGACGTCATTTAGGACATTTTTACAGCCTAAACAGTCCTGTATTGCGCTGTGACACACGCGTCCCAGACAAATTCAATACAGGATTGTTTAGGCTGTAAAAATGTCCTAAATGACGTTGTTTCGAGTAAACTCTGGACTCTTGGATTGCAGCAGAGGAGCAGTAAGGAGGAATATTATGAGGTTTTTGTGTAGTTTTATGGACCTTTTTATGTCGGGTGCTATTGACTCTCATATAATATCTGCAGATGCACTTTGAGGAATAAAAAAACTACTCCGGAGTATTCATCAGCATGAGGGTGAGTCAGTAATGACTGAATTTCATTTTTTGGTGAGCGATTCCTTTAAGACCAAATGGGAAACACCTGTACAGAAATGTCACGCAAAACATCCCGTCAAAAAAAGATCTTTCATCTCTCGAGGAAATGTGCGCAGTCATTTTCTCTTTTAAGGTACATCAATATCCCTACAGTAAATAGCACCCGGTGCTTAGATGCTGAATCTCTAGAAAACATAAAAAGGCATCGCTGCAAGAGCTGAAACTGAAGATTAATGTTGTTGTGGTACGTCAGATCTGAGAAAAACCTGCCACTGCCCTTTCAGATGGAAAGACGGAAGTAAACAGATCTAATGCTGAGTGGTCTCATACTGAAAGAGAAGGAGGAGGACGATGATGGGATTCAACCTCCTTCGTCCGGTGCAAAGTGGACGTACGGCAGCAGCAGCAGCAGCAGCAGCAGAGTCCTGAGCATCAGCATCCGTCCCACAAATGTCTCAAATGTTTAACATCAGACGACCTTACTGCTGTTGGCTCCTTTGTATCTGAAGTCGGGCATGCTCCACACCCTCTGCGACCGCTCCTCCCTCTCCATCCCTTTCTCCACGTCCGCCGACACCGTCTTGAGGTCGCTCAGCCCCGCCCCCTCGGCCGCCGAGGTCAGACCCACGGTGCTGCCGAAGGGGTTGATCCTGATGCGGGACTTGAAGTTGATGAGGGACATGCTCATGGCGCGCTTGTTGTTCCACTGGCGGGCGAGGCGCTGCGTCTCCTGCTCCTCCTTCAGGTTGTCCAGCGCCTCCAGGAGGACGGAGCGGAACAGCCCCGACACCTCCTGCGCCTCGGGCTCGTTGGCCTGCATCACCTCCCTGAACCTGTGAGAGACACGGTGAGTGGGACAGTTGTTGATTTTGTTGTAGGCTACATTTCTCCAATTTTTTTCAAATAAATTGACTTTAAAGGGATAGTTCAACATTTTGGCAAATTGGCCCATTGCCATAATCCCTAGCTATAGTCTTAGCAGTAGGTTCGTTACCTTTAATTGTCGGTGCAAGCTATTTTTAGAACGGCGGAGCAGAGCCACGAGCTGCTCAGAGCTACGCTACAGAGGGTAATGGGATCTCTTGGTTCCCTCATCAAATACACAATCCAACAACTCCAAAGCGCTCTGGTGGACAAGTTGTGACCTGCACATTCACCACACTATGAGATAATAACAGAACGTTACCAGACAGAGTTGTTTTAGAGGCAAATTCATACAAAACTGCTGATTTTCGGGAAGCAGTCTCTGCATTTGCCAAGGAAACCTAGAAATCCCATTACCCTCCGTAGCGTAGCTCTGAGCAGCTCGCGGCTCTGCTCCGCCGTTCTAAAAATAGCTTGCACCGACAATTAAAGGTAACGAACCTACTGCTAAAACTATAGGGATTATTGCAATGGGCCAATTTGCCAAGATGTTGAACTATCCCTTTAAAACAGTTTTCTTTTCACATTGGGCTTGATTTGAAACAATAGTGTATCAAATGACAAATGTGTGGGTCTTAGCAACGAACCATGAGACAATTACCTTCTTTACATCTTATTTGTCAACCAGCCGGCTCACTCTTTTCTGCTTTGGGTGACTGTCCCTGCTCCCATAATCCCTGATGGTACTGATCTCATGAACCTAAATTATCAAAACATTTGCATAGTAAAGCCTCTTTAAAATGTGATAAACTGAGAGTGAGTCTTTTGACTTTTTTGCTTGTATACGGTTTATTTTGTTTTGCTTTGAATAGGGAATGATGAAGTAGTGAATAAGGGGTGGGAACTGAAAAGCTCGGCTTCCTCCTGCTCCTTTTCAAGCATACGTAATTTGAATATTGGTCTTGTTTTTTGGGACATTATGACACATGTTATTCATTTTACATGCCTTTTCTTTTCTCTAATAAAGAATAATCAATCAATCAAAAGAAATCAGTACAACATCAGGGCCTCGAGTGTTTGATTGCCCTTACGGCGGTCCTACCAGCAGGACCACCACACTCCTGCTAACCCCCAATTACTGCTCCTCCTAACAAGAGGCGCTGAAGCCCTAACAAGCCTTTAAATAGACGTCTGCTTGAGGAGCTGCTTCACAGTAAGTGCCTCCAGTCAAGTCAAGTAATGATTTGCCTCCTTTCTTCACCTAAAGCCACACAGAGACAAAGCACATTGGCACTGAAAGGAGAAATTATGTTGTGTGGGTCACATTTGCGGCATTAATTATAGTGCATTTACCATTGTCATTGTTATTGTTAATGGTGGACGACACAGTAAAAAGGATGTCTTTATCAATGAGAATAGAAATGAATGTTTTTAAAAGCACAATTTAAAACAATCACTATGTAATTGTGAAAATGTAGTCCCTTTGATAAACATAATACACTTTAATGGCCAAGCATTACACTTTGACTGAAGGTAAATGACAAGCAAAACAAAGACCAACACAAGGGTCACAGTCCTGTTATGAGCAAACTCAGGGAGACAATGGGATGTTGTTAAAAGCTCAAAAAAAGCAAATATTTCCATTTACATATTTCTTACTTATTTGACTTAAAATAAAAAAAAATATTTATTAATTTCTGAAAGGATGAGCAGGCAATTTGTAGAAGGTAATGAGTTTCAGAGTAAAGAACAGGATGGTCTGACATTTGGGAAAAACCCAAAGTGTGTCCTCTCAGAGGAAGCACCAGTTAATGACGAGGACTTCACCTTCATGCAGCTGATTAAAATGTCAACAACATGCTCCACTTAGCCCCTGTTGTGTGTCTGTGTGTGACTTCCACACACAGTGTTTAGCTCCTCACTGTTAACCAACATTAACACCTCTCCAACTGCTCCTTACCCCACCCAACAACAAAAAAAAACTGTGAAACTCTAACAAGACACCTGAGACCTCGGCAGCTTTCTGTGAACAGATGCTCAAACTGGCTCAGGACGGCTGTGCTGCAGATTAAAGGAACCAGAGCATTACAGAGTCGTGTGTGGGACGACAGACAGCTTGGCCATTTGATCAGTTAGTCAAAGTGAAACTGTTTTGAACAGATTTTTATTGTTCCTTTGTTAATCAACGTAAGATTTACTAAGTCTGTGAGTGCAGTGGGGTTTACCTCCAAATCCCCATTCTGCCTTTACCCACTGACCTACTGTTTCTAGGTGGATGTGGTGAATCCTTCAGAGATGGGAGACAGTGGTAGCCTGTAGACACAACCCAGACCAAACCCAGGAAAGTCAGCCATCATCCTTAGGAATAATAAACTCTTCTAAAGTCAAATGACCACATAACCCTGAATAGGATTCAAACCCACAGCCTCCAAATCCAAAGTCAATGGCATTACCTACTGACCCATCCAGCTACATGTGATGAGCCAGCCATCGGCCTAAGCTGGTGGGTGGTTGAGCCTCCCACCAGTCTTTCATTTCACACACAAATGTGACTCCTTAAAGGGACAGTTCAACATTTTGGCAAATTGGCCCATTGCCATAATCCCTATAGTCTTAGGTGCACATTCACCACGCTATGAGATAATAACTGAACGATACGAGACAGAGTTGTTTTCGAGGTAAATTCATGCAAAAACGCAGATGCGTGTTTCCATCGGGGGCAGTTTTTCAGCAAGCAGTCTCTGCATTTACCTCGAAAACAACTCTGTCTCTTAACATACCGTTATTATCTCATAGCGTGGTGAATGTGCAGGTCACAACTTGTCCACCACAAGCAGCTCGCGGCTCTGCTCCGCCCATCTAAAAATAGCTTGCACTAACAATTAAAGGTAACGAACCTACTCCTAAAACTATAGGGATTATGGTAATGGGCCAATTTGCCAAAATGTTGAACTAACCCTGTTTGATCCCTTTGTCGACAAAGATTACAACTGATGAGGACATTTTCTTGTTCTTATTATTGTAAAATATTAATAGACTATTGGATAATTTTACCTCTTTGAACCTTAAACTCACTGGGGCCCAAATCAAACACTGGTTTATTCGTACAAGCCAGAAAATGTGGGAACCTGTAGTTTTATGTGAACAAATGCATCATATTTCATTTAAGGATGACGTCACGTTACACTCTAGTTCTTGCAGCGTTTGTCTGTATTTTTTGTGTCATGTCAGTGTGTCCTTACTTCAGTATGACCAGGCCGCAGCAGGACGGCGGCACCTTGGCGCACAGGTCCTCCAGGCCGAGCCGCTCCCCGGTGCTGATGCTGTGGGAGGAGCGAGGCGTGTTGGCCAGCCAGCTGTAGTCCACGCCGGTCTTCAGGCGCCGGTACTCGTTCTCCCGCTCCCTCTGCTGCCGCTCGGCCTCCTTCTGCTGCCAGCTGAACTCCAGCATCAGGGTGTCGGTGACCACGTCGGCCGGGTCGCGCCGCGGGCTCCGGTAGTACGGCTCGTTCCAGCTGAACCAGGAGGCCATGGCCCTGTCCTCCCTCACGGCGCCCTGCTGGGAGCGAGACAAGGCATCACAGTGAGATCACAGGACGATAGTGACAAGAATGAGTTGTTTTATTTTCAATTAAGTCACTGCACTCTAAAAATGAAATCTTAAAATTGTTAGCCTAACAACATTTTTTCAGTTAACTTAACAGAAAATATTTTGTTGTGTTGGAAATTACAAAAAGCTATTTATTTCATCTATCTTTTTCAAGTTTCTTGGTTAAAGTCGATCTCATTTAACAACTTAACTTGGCAAAATTCAAGACTTTAAGTTATTTCAACTACTTTATAAGTTACCTCAACAAAAGATCATTTGTTCACTTACTTTTATGTCTTTTTCTTCAAACCTTAAAGACTTTAGTTCAGACTCAAAATGCAAAAATCTATCGCAGCCAGTTACCTTGAATTTTGGAGTTTTATGAGCTTTTTTATTTGTATGGTGTGGATGATGAAGGATGAGTGCACACTGCTTTTTTTGTTCTTGTTGGCCCAGAGTTTAGGTTTGCTGCTTTTATTAATGAGCTGAATGAGACATTTTTGGAAAGGTTAAACAGTAATTTAACTCTTTTTGTCTGCACTTTGCAGAATTTAAGAACAATAGAATAAAATTAACAACAACAGGCTGTAACCACTGAACATACGAGGCCTCTAACAGCATATTTGTTTTTCAAGACTGTCTCAGTTTATTTCTATTCATAACACAGTGAACATGTTGCGTGTGTTTGCATAAGTTGGAATAATTAATTAACGATGTCCTCTGAAGTCTGTCTCCGTCTGTCTCTGCCTCCATCGGCTCTTTGTTCGACAGGTGTCACGTTCGCTCCCACAGATGCTGCATTCAATCCGATCAATAGTGAATCCTTTTGTTTTGCTTCACTGTTCATGATGAAAGCATGAAAACCCCAAGAGAGCAGGCCACTGATGAATGTGCTGTGAGTCGTTCAGCTCAAAAGAAAAGGTTTAAGCTTCACATGCACTTTGGAGAGAGCTACATTAAAAGACATGAGCTTATATATCGGTCAATTGACCTAGATTATTTATCAGCAACAATCTATATGATATCTAATCAATATTGTTTAAGTCGTGCTAAACGATCCCTAATTCCTGCTTCTTCAATGTGAAGATCTTTTCTTTTGTGATAATCAGCTTCAGGTCAAATACACAGTTATATAAAATAGTGAATTAATGAATATATAAAATGAGGTTCATGATACTATATAATATAATCAAAAACTATTTTTTCATAATCGATTTGTTTCACCAAATGCTAAAATGTGAGGAAACCCTGCTTCACTGTAACTGAATATTTTAGCGCACAACAGTGGGCTACGTTTTAAAAAGCAACCACAGGCTCTTGGTTGTTTTTCCACCATCAGAGAAATGATGATAATGAAATGATCATTAGCTGCCTGCAGCCCGGAGCTAAAAGCAGAGCGATTTCAGGAATTAAGCACCTTGAGCTCTGGGTTTAGACAACTAATCAATTATATAGTTTTATAAAGCAGCAGTAACATGATCGTCTCATTATTATCTCCTCAGTCTGTAAATGGTCGTCTGTTAGTAAGTGTTTGGTTTTGTAACTGTCTCTCTATTAATCGGTTGTCCGTCAAACCACATGTTGCTGTGTGTGTGTGTGTGTGTGTGTGTGTGTGTGTGTGTGTGTGTTGCTGTGATTATCAGCCCGTGCACAGAAAAGGTTTCACAATAAAGCGACACAGTGAGATTAGCAGCGGCCCTCTTACCTCAGCACCCGACTGTTTAACCCTGAGCTGATTAACCCTTCAAGATGGAGCCCGTGAACACACGAGCCTCGACTCACAAATATCACTTCTCTGTCTCACAATTATGACTCACAACAACTGTCTTAAAGTGACCAGATGATGTGGATTTAATGGGACGGGAGCTGGGTCTTTTCAGAGTTTTTAAGATTTTGTTTTCCATATGAAAATAAATCCCTTGACAGCTGTCACCGGTACACACCAAGAAAAGAACTGTCAGTAGCTAATTCAGCATATGTCCTTCTCTAAAGTGTAAATAAATCGGCCTGTAGGCTTAGACTCTTGTAGATCATAGTGTAATCAATTACAGCAAAACCATGACACATGACACATGAACATCACTTCCTTTTCCTTGTAAAAGTTTACATCTATTCACACAAGAAACCCATTATAACATGAATTTTAATGTTTTCTAGTGAATTTAGTCTTTTAAACAAGTGATAAATGAGTGGAATAGATAAATACAAAGCACAGGCTTTTACTATTATCAATTATTAAACAGGAAATTATTTTCTTATAAGGATGATTAATCCTTTAGTCTGTAAAACGTTAGAAAACCAAAAAAAATATCCATAATACTTCTAACAGAGCGTCCCAGGTGGTGTCTCCGTCCATCTTGTTGTGCACTAAACAGAAATATTACAATGTACAGACAAGAAAAGCAGCAAATTCTTAAGTGGGATTCAACTAAATGTTGTTGTTTTTTCTTGTAGATAACATAAAAGATTTTTAAAACTTCCTGTTTTTATCAATAATATCACCTTGCACCCATGATTTTTCATTCATGCTCTGCTACTTTAGTCCCAGGGTCACACAGCGGTCTTTGGTTCAATCTGTTGCTGTTTACTCCGAAAGCAGGATGGAGAGTAAACAGCAGGAGGAGGAAGAGACGGGGAGAAAGAATAAAGAAGAAGAAGGGACAAATTCTTACCTTCTTCCTTGTTTTCTGTTTCTTTCTCCTTAAGTTTTTGTCTCAGATTCCACAGGAGACAAAAAAAAAAAAAAAAAACGAGTGTGAGCACTAGAATAAGAAAAGTCCTCAGAGAGCAGACGGGCTGGCGGCTCGGTGGGAACTGAAGAGACGAGACCGGCTGACTGGAAAACAGAGAGAGAGGGAGGAGAAGTGCTTTCTCTCTCTTCGCTCTCTCTCTCTCTTCGCTCTCCTGTCTTCTTACAGCCTGACAGTATTATCTCCACCTCTCTCTCTCTTTCTCTCTCTCTCCATCCCCCCTCCTCCTCCTCCTCCTCCCCCTCCTCCCAGGAGCCTCTGTGGCCTGCCTGTACTTGTTGGGAGCAGCATCTTCAATGGGAGCCATGCAGCTAGTGGATCATCACGGCCTCCTATCCTGATGAAGTGCCCCAGTCAGTGTAGCTTCTTTTTTTTCTTTTTTTTTACGATTCGCCGTTGCCATAGCGATGCTCCTAAGCCTTTCTTTCTTGTGTGTGTCCACCACAATAAGCTCCATCAGCTGAAAGGGAGATAGAGACTAAGCGATGAAGAGGCAGATAGAGAGGACAGGAGTGGGTTTGAAGCAAACGAGATGGAAGAAGATAAATCAGAGAGAGTGTTGTTTATTCGAGGACGTGGTTAGTGGTTAGTGCAGCGCGGTGCGGTGTGATGTGGTGTGGTGTGGTGTGGGCTCAACAGGCCGTGACGACAGCCGGCGTAGCTATAAGAGGCGCGAGTGGTGCAAACATCTGCAAGAGGTCAGACGTGCAATGCAGCCTGTGTGAATTAACTTCCCCCCAGGATAATGAGTCTCACCGGCTCCAGAACAGGCGCGCATGAATTATAGGAGGCTTGGAAAAGTGCTAATTGCTGGAGGAGGAAATGTGTGTCAGTGTGTGTGTCAGTGTGTGTGTCAGTGTGTGTCAGTGTGTGTCAGTGTGTGTGTGATGGAGAAGAAGTCCAGATTGACTGTGCAGTCGTTGTGTAGGTGGATATCAAGGTTTGTTGGTTTATTCAGTGTGTAGGTGTGAGCAGCTATAACCTCAAAACCTTAACATCTCTGTCACACCTCCAACACATGCACCATCTTCCTCCTCCTCCTCCTCCTCCTCCTCCTCCTCTTCCTCCTCTTCCTCCTCTTCCTCTCCTTCCTTCTCCTTCTTCTCCTCCAGCTCACTGTTACACTGCGAGATAACAAGCTGGATGAACTATGAACTCGGTTTAGTCACTGCAGAAACATCAACATCCACCAATGTAAACAGTAAAAAAAAAAAAACCACTGCATGTGTTTTCCCACAGAATATCAATTTATCTGGTTTGCTCTTGAATTAAAATAACAAAACAAGTTCAAATCATTAAATTCACCGGGGGCAGCATCTGATAATAGAAAATAAAATAACACTCCCACACCGACTCCGCTGCTGTTCATCATCCCCACATATTTGCCAATGAGCGGATAGAAGCACACAACAACACACACAAGGTCATAGCAGAGATTTTAACTTATCACACTTTGTTATAATAACAGTGACAGTGTTACAGTGAGTCAGCATTAACCGAACGGGGATCCTGAAAGAGTCATGAAACCAAACAGTTATTATTATATTACACCAGTGACTTATTTATACATCGCCTACTGTATATAGGTTTCTCTTGGAATATTTTCGTAAGGATACATTAAAATACTGAAAACCATGACTAAAATGTCAAATCTGTCAACACCGAGGCCGCTGCACAGGGGAGAAAGCTGATGACAAGCAGCCTAATGTTTATATGACTAAATTATTATCTATATAACCATGATGACTAATACTCATACTAATGCTGCATCATTGCTGGATTATAATTCAAGATCGTTCCTGTGTTGAGAAATAAAACGCACTGCCCCTCACTAGAAACAATACAGGTCGCTCGCCCTACTCTAACACTACACTACATTTCACATGATATGACATTAGAAACAACAAAACCAACAGTTTCATGAGACACACTGAAGAAGTATTAAGTTATCGTTGCCCTGGTTGAAATAAATAAATAAATAATACATAGGGGGCCCACTTCATTATTTTTTCCGGGGGGCCCAGAATTACTAGCAACGGCCCTGGTCAGCACCAAAAATGTTGTTTTATCTGATTGTTGCATTATGTAAAGAGGGCCTAATGAACTAAACATTATGTTGTATCTGAATTATTTTATTGTGAAGTTTTTCGTCTTTACTTCACCTTGAAGACAGTTTACCCAATGGAAGAAGATTTATTATCTTAAAGTCATTATAAGGCCTTTATACTAACCTAATAACTATTAGTCTAACACTGTATTGTATCTGAATTTTGTTCCCTCATGGAGGATAAGGCTATGTAAGGTGTAAGGTTTGGGTGGATTTAGCCTTTATTACATCCCAGATGCCCATTCTGTATAGTACAACAGTGTTTATATGCAGTATAGTACATAAAGGAGACAGGCCACACAGTCCAGAGCGATAGAGTCATGTTTTTAATCTGTCTGAATAAATAAATATCCAGACAGAGTGAGTCAGGCCTCCTCCATGTTGAAGCTGTGAGTCCAGCTCCGCTCGAAGGAAGGTGACATATGGGCAGGTGAGATCTCCCTGTAATCCAAACAGATAGTCAGCACTAATCCTCTAAAGTGATTCCCTCCATCAATCCCATGTTAACCCCCCTGAACAAGCAGGAGAGGAGCGAGCAGCCGCGGGGGCTCTGACGGTGCGTCACCGGCCGCTGATGTTGTTTGGTGAGGTTTGGCACCTGTGTGTTCTTCTGACGCACAACGACACAAGCTTTTAGACCCCCCACTTCATATCATCTCAAGTGTTTGTGCTTGTGTCCACGGCGCATATGGCGGTTCAGTGAGGTCATTGTGTTTACACTGACTGACCCACAGTGTTGTTGCCAGGCAGTTAGAGTTCACTGCATCAGGACCATTAAGAGGTCATCAGTATTTTTTAATCAACAAAAAATCTAACAAAACCCACTTTTGAATGTGTCTGACTGCCAAAATACATTAAAATTTGTATATAATTTATTGAAGTGCTCTTTCAATAACAATATATTTATGCATTTATGGTGTTTCAGTACACAATGCAGTATCACAAAGAGGTAAATGGCCAAACAATGGCTCAGTGATTATTCTATTAAAGCAGAGGTAAGCGGAATATTTGTGTTAATATAAGTCTTAAATAGTTATATCTTCCGACAGCAATCACTTATATAGAGTGTTTGGTCTGAAACACGGGTCTGTCAGTCACTCTGCTCTGCTGTAAGCCGAGGAGAAAACTTTCCTTGTATCCTACAACCTTTATCCAATGAGGAGAGAGAACGGCATAAAGGGGCGGTCCTCTCTGTGTGTGCAGCCAAGGGATGCGCGTGAATGTGGTGACGTAGGGACGAGGGCGGGGACTGCTAACTCCATCTGCTGACAGGAAGTTAGCCAAAACGACCGGATCGCTTACTTCTGCTTTACGTAATTGAACTGAAAAAACATCCACATCTTCTTCTTTTATGTGAAAAAATAGGTTCAATTTCTCTTGGCTTTATTTTGTGGAATTTTATTAATTTCATTGAGCCAAATTTAATTAATATCGCCCAAAGTGATTTTGCTCATCATATTCATAAATAATAATTCACTCAATTAAGTTAATTTCACTCATATCTAATTTCATTAATCATCAATCAATTACCGTAAAACAGAAATGCTATTACTTTTATTGAACTACTACATTTAGTTTATTTAAGTCAATTTAATAAATACTTGACACTAATTGATTTCATGAACTAAGTTAACATCAAAAGTGAATAAAATTAATCTAAGACTGTTAAAGTTAATTTTACCTTTTAATTCAATTTCATGTGATGATTTTTTTCTTCATTCTTTATTTAATTTATATATATTTATTGCTAAAGCTGTAAATAACCAATTATATGTGCCAGTATTTTGTCATTACTCAAACGCACCACTAGAGGGAAGGTTTCCACCACGTTAGCTGCTGCTCAGATCCTCACAAGCTGCTGCTGCTGGTCTCTTTTATTTCTTTATCTCTTTTGTAACATATCCGTTTATTGGGATAATAATCATCAAAGCCGGTTTTGGGTGGAGAATAAGGTGATCCTGGGTGTGTGTGGACGGGGGATCAATGTTTTTGTTTTGAGAGCTCATTCTTCACATTCTTGAGATGAAAAGCCCTGACAAGTTTGATCAAATAAACATCTCACCGCCTCACCTACTGAACAAATATTAATACATGAACCTATACATCCCTTTACCGGACTGCCACAACAATGAAAAAGAGGGAACGGGGTTTGAGATGAAAAGCCCTGACAAGTTTGATCAAATAAACATCTCACTGCCTCACCTACTGAACAAATCTTAATACATGAACCTACAGTGTACATCCCTTTACCGGACTGCCACAACAATGAAAAAGAGGGAACGGGGCTTGAGATGAAAAGCTCTGACAAGTTTGATCAAATAAACATCTCACTGCCTCACCTACTGAACAAATATTAATACATAAACCTATACATCCCTTTACCGGACTGCCACAACAATGAAAAAGAGGAAACAGGGCTTCAACAGGACGTTATGTCCTAACTTGTGCATTGAATTCACACTGCACATTAAAACATAAAAGTTCCTTTTGACTCGTCCACAGAGAAACAACAATGACGTATGAAGCGCAGACACAGACAGAGCTGAATGTGAGCTTTGTTTCGTTATCAGACTGGTTCAAGTAGAGCCCCCCTACACACACACACACACACACACATGTGTCAGGCTTTGTGCACTCATCACTAAAGTGAACTGAGTAACAGTCACATGATGAGCAACACACTGAACAGTCACTGTGACGTTTAAGGCCTATTTCATGATGACAACAGGTTTTCTTTCCCTGTATTAACATGTTTTTCCCTTTTCTCTCTGTTGTGTGATGAGTTTTCTCAAGATCAAGACAAACAAAGTCTGAATTTGTCAATATATTCAGTTATTCCATTATATTATTCCACACCATACCATACCATACTATACAATACTATATAGTACAGTAGCATATGTGGTGTAGTCTAGTGTGGTACAGTTACGTACGATACAATATGATGCGATACTACACTAAGCTACGCTATACTATATACTATGCTATAGTTACTATACTATACTGCACTATACTATACTATACTATACCACTGCCCTTTCAAGAGTACTATACACTGTATACATATTCTAGACATTTACAAACTTAATAATATTCTCATCCTTATTTATTTACCTTCTCTAATCCACATACTGTATCAATGGTATTGCACATTTACACTTCAGTACAGGTTTAAGGTAGTTAGCAGCAAAGCTACAGTAAACTACAATCTATATCACTGTTACATAAACTGTTGGTTTAACTTATTATATAAATTACTATGTTTACATTAGGGGCCATTGTACTGCATGAGAATGTTTACTGAGATATTTTAGTACATTTTGCTGATGAGACTCAACAGTGTTGTGCTCACTACAATGAAGCATTTGTTGCTACTTTTGCCGAAGTTAAGAAAAAAGGTGCAGCATTTCACATGTGCAGGGTCATGAGGAGAAGTACGGGTAGTTCTTGGAAAAAGAAAGAAAGGAAAGACAAGTGAACTGAAGGGCAGTAACAGATTACTAACATGTGAATGTCAGTGATGTGTTTCATCATTTTATTTACTGCTGCAAACTAAAAGAGTTTCTTCATATTTCATGTGCCCGCAGTCCCTTCCTTGACTGACTCAACAAACACCCTTGTTGAAACTTTCCTTACGTAATCGCAAAGCCGTGCAATAACAGGCATGTTCTTTAACATCTGACTGGAATTTAAATTGTCTCGGCAGCAAAGTAGCTACCAAGCAGCCCTCTGGTGTGTGACTGTAGGGAAGGAAGTTCAGGGGCGCAGATCACATGAGTGCACTGAGAGGGAGGGAGAGGGAGAGAGAGAGAAAAAAAGAAAAGAAAAAAAACCCTCTGATTTGCTGACATCCCCTTTTTCATTGGCCTTTGTCCAGCGTCCCATTTCACTAGAAAAGCCTCTGTGGACTGCGGACTAAGGTCAGTGAATCTGCACTGGGAGCTGAAAACTCCCACAACTCATCACAGTGTGAACTGTTGGATAAGCAGACAGGTGTAAAGAAACTGTAAAAATTAAGCTCAGTAACATCCCATGATGTCCTATAAGTGCAACATCTGCAGGTTCAAAGTACTTGACACCGTTTACTACCATAACTATACAACCTACAGTATGGGTTTGTTCTCTTGCGACAATGGCAGCATGCACACTTTAAATCAGTTTAAAGAAATTGTTTGACATGTTAAGAAATTTAAATTAAACTACATTTAATGTCATTGGACACCTCAAGATTATAAAGTTTTTGTTTGAGGGTTTAAAAATGCTTTAACTGCAGCACAATGTCCATTAAATTAGATTTAATTAAATGATGAGCTTCAGCTGACATGAGGTCAAAAAGTTTGATTAATTACTGGATGATCAATGTCACGCTTATGTTTGAGTTTATGACACATGGGAATTAATTAGCATCACTTAGCACAAAGGCTAGAAGCAGCCAGGCTGGCAGTTCAGCAGCACATTGTCCTGCACCTTTAAAACTCACTAATAAACATGTTGTATCTTGTCTGGAGTTCAGTTGTGTAACTTTTTTTTCCTCCCTGAGGGACAACGGTTGGTCTGTCTGCTCTGCACCTCATCTGTGTCGCATCTCAGCTTGATGCTTCACTGAGGAACCACAAATCTTTGCATTTACATTTGTGTTCTTGTAGGCTACATAATTAACATATATATTTAGGCTACATATGTTAATTATTAAAACACAGGGGTGTCAGTTCTCTAAAGTTGACACAAAACACAGGGTGTCAACTTTAGAGAGTTTAGATGGACTAATATGGGCATAGTTTAAAAACTTGGAGCTTATTTTCTCTGGTTTTTAAGCTAACTAAGCTAACGGCCTCCTGGATCCATGTTAGCAGGTCATTTGCTATCGCTACACAGCTGATGTCCTCAACAGCTGTTTCCTTATCATGAGTTCAACATCAAATTTCATTTGTTTACTCACCAGCATTAGAAAGCAATGCCAATATTAACTTTTTGTCTGTCATGTTTTTTGTTTGTTTTTTGTTTTCAAATAGCAACCAGCTGTAGCCTACACTGTGCTACGTCCTGAGGACAGGTCATATATTATAACAATGGCCAACAACATGCCAAACAACAACCACCTGTTCCCAGCAAGAAACCACAGAGAAAACCTACAAATAGCCTTTTATTTTATGTGCATATGATCTCTCAAACTCTCTTATTGAAGTAGCCTAGTTAAGCTCTATTGTTAAACGCTCCACTGTGTTCATCAGGTAGCCTAAAGTAAATCAGTGACAGTGAATTCAAAACACTTCAGCAGCACTAAAACCAACAACAACAAGCTGTGAGAGACACTTCTCATGTTTGATTTAAAAATCTTAATCCACAGAGCGATGGCACACTGTCCTATAAGAATATGTTACATAAATCTTATCCCAGTTTTCCCTGCCCACCCGACTGAGCTGAGTTCAGTGTGTTAGCCTGCAGCCGTATAGAGTCGGTCTGGCAGAGACAGCCCGAGGCCGGACTCTCTGCCTGTTACACGGCCATATTGCAGGGCCAGATGGCTGGAGATGCAATGAAATGAAAGACAAGAAATGAAATTCCTCCGTGCAAAAACCTATGGACTTCACTCTCTGTGTCTACGTTGTCTCTTTGGCCCAGGAATTTGAACATAAGTAGCTACTGACTAATTGATTTGGTCTGAAAGCCAGTGTGTGTCTTTAGATAACTCTGCAAACAATCGCAGCATGACTCGTCTGCAGTGAGTCGCTGGTCGCTGCACAGTCATCTGAGAACCTGTTTGTCCTACATAATGTTGGAGCACCATGACCTCTTTACCTCGTTCTGTTTGTCTCTCACTTCAGGTAGCTACAAGTAAAGAAACAAAGCCCAGGAAAACATTGGCCCACACATATGTAACACTTGTGCCAAATGTTGTTGTTTTTTTCTTAATGCGTCTTTTGGTCCTGAAGAAACTGACCAGTTTTGACTGTCAGTTGCTCCATCAACATCAAATGTTTTTGTTTTATTTTAATGATTGACAGACACTGCAGATATAGTCAAAAATAACTGCAATATGATGATGTATCTGGTTTGAATGATACATTTTGAGGTAGGCCTACTGATAATTGATCAGTTAGCACAAGTTTAGTTATTTTTTCCCTCAATTTTTTCAAAGCTAGTTTCACAGCATTAAGACAATATATGCTTAGAATATATCTCAAGCTTTTCACTAATAGGTTGGCAGTTAACCTTAACTTCAAGAAAAACATGAGTTTTAATCAATCTGGACTAGCTACATGGCTTGACAGTGGCTACAATCTACATAAATTAGGTCCCTAGCTATATATTACTCTATTTATTTATCATTCAGTCAATTGCTGTTTGGCGTATACCATATTAGCAAGTGGGGGGAAATGTCCATGAAGATTCCCAAAAGCCAATTATAGCCTACATTTTGCCTGATAAACACTATGACAGACTATCCCAGAAGAAGAAAATGTGTTATCGGTGTGTTGTTTCTGAATGATATAATAACAACCCAGATGTTGAGCTGCCTGTGTGAGGACTCCTCGTCTCCCACCCAGTTCATGTCAGGACAGCAGCAGCAGGAAAATGCAGCTTTCAACTGGTTACATACTTCCACTTGGTGTTTTATACTTCCATAAACCAGGCCAGGTTTTATCATCACTTTAGCAATGACAAATACAAACAACTTGTTCTATTCTTAGGTTTAGAGACTGAACACTGGTTACTTGTTAAACCCTGTTATGTGGTTGAACACAGAGGAGACCAACATTTGTTCAGCTCAGATTTATTGTGAATAAACAGTTTCTCTGTTTGACCACAGATGCCCATTTGATGTCCATTTCCTCTTTTATAAAATGTCTATGAAGCATATTTATGAAAATATTTTATATTATGTATTGTTTACATCCTATCAGTCTCCTTCTTTGCTTTTGTTAGCACATTATTGAGTTCTTTGCAGGATCTTTGCCACCAACTATCAGCTGAATAGCATGAAACCAATATGCCAATATAGTTTTAGTCTTTAATACAAACGAAAAGTGAACTTACTCATAAACCAGACTATTTGTGTCATTACCCATTGAGCTATCGAGCTGAATGTGCTCAGCCCTCAGCTCCACCATACTACCTTACATTTACACTTACTAATAAAGACACAATACGTTGTTATTACAGCAAATACCTTTCACACATTTATTATCAGAAAACTAGCTCCTCTTCTACAAATCTTGTGGACTTAAGCAACAATTTTGAGTGGGATGCAAACTCCAAGCTGTCACGATTAGCAGATGACTGGACCCAAAAATGCAGACTTCACAAAAACTGGTATAGGAGGAACAAAACTACATTATTGGACTTACAGGAGCTCAGGAACACACGGGGAAACCACTAGAGCTCCGGGCATATAGACAACAGGCGACACAACACAACAAAGACAATGGGAACACACTGAGGTCAGGAGACACAAAGCACAGGTGGGGAAATCAACAAAGGTGAGACACAATAGGTAAAGTTCACAGGGAGCAAACAGGAAGACAGGACACTGGCTTCAAAATAAAACAGGAATCAAAACAGTAAAATGACACAAAACATGAAACAAACACGCCTCCAAATCCAAAGTCCCTCAGCTCCACCATATGATTAATGTACCTCACATTACACATCCTGATAATATTAAAGCAGAAGTGAGTGATCCGGTCGTTTTCGCTAATGCTGCGGTCCAGGCAGGCTTTTGAAATCAATCACAATTACAGCTTCAAGTCACAACTTACGACTTTGTAGCGTTCCAGGCAACCCACTCGTGTTTTTCCGACCTGTTTTACCGGTGAAAGTCACTATAACGGCCACTCGTAACTTCCGACCCGTGAAATCGTACCAGTACGTCTTTTTGTACAGTCTATGTACCAGATCGAACTGGTACGACTTCACAGGTCGGAAAAAAACGAGTTTCCTTGAACGCACCATAACAGTCCTCGTCCCTACGTCGCCACATTCACGGCGTTCCTTGGCTGCACACACAGCCCTGCATGCCGTTCTCTCTCCTCATTGGATAAAAACTGTAGGATACGATAAATGTTTTCTCCTCGGCTCAGAGCAGAGCAGAGTGACTGACAGACCCGTGTTTCAGACCAAACACTCTATGTAAGTGATTGCTGTCGGAAGATATAAGACTTATATTAACACAAATATATCACTCACTTCTGCTTTAAGGAAACACCTGTACTGAATGTCTTAGTGCAGTCTATATCATCTCACAACATCAACTCCACTGTGGTGCTACAGTACAGGCAAAGACTGATAGTCACAAAATATGGGATATTCAGTCAGGACAAAAGTGGAGTGGACATTTCCATCCCTGAAGCTGCTGATGTGGCTAAAAAGTAAAAAGAAAAAAAGCTCAAGTCATAATCTAATGTGTTTCAACCAAAGGGAACTTGACATCACAGAGGCCGGAAATAGTGCCTGAGAAATGCTTTTATCTAATTATAATCCACAGTGTGTGCATGTGTGTGTGTACTGTGAGGACCAGTTTGAGTTTTAAACCATCAGAGTGAGGACGTTTTGGGAAAGTGAGGACATTTTGGCCGGTCTTCACTTTCTCAGAGGGCTGTTTGAGGGTTAAGACTTTAGGTTATAATAATTAGGTTTAAATTAGGTTAAGAGTGATGGTTAAGGTTAGGCATTTGTTTTGGATGGTTCAGGTTATAGGGTAAGGGGCTCGGGAAAGCATTATGTCAATGAGTGTCCTCACAACAACTGTTGTACAAACGTGTGTGTGTGTGAAAACCAAATCAGTGGGATCGCTTTTAAAGGGACTGTCTCTTCTTCTTCTTCCAGGAGTGAGTCTGTTATTTTTCACACATCATCATGATAACGTGTGTGTGTGTGTGTGTGTGTGTGTGTGTGTGTGTGTGTGTGTGTGTGTGTGTGTGTGTGTGTGTGTGTGTGTGTGTGTGTGTGTGTGTGTGTGTGTGTGTGTGTGTGTGTGTGTGTGTGTGTGTGTGTGTGCATGTTGCTGAGGGCGGGGCAGGATGGGGGAGGAGGGGGGGGGGTCCAGCAGAGAAAGACTGTGTGTTTGTTTCCAAAGATAACCACACAAATCTTTTCTTTGAGCTGGAGAAAGGAAGAGGAGGAAAGAGACACATTGTGTAACAGAGCAGCAGAAATCTGGGTTTTTTTGCAGCTTCATCGTTACCCATGACAAAATCCAGATGAGTCACTGTGAAATAATGATAACACTGGAGCCTGTTTTGATCACATGATTGGTCAACTTAATTCGCATGCTGTATCATGCAGGGTTTCATCATACTTTTGAATTGATGCCATATTTGCAGTGATTTACAAGCATAACTGAAAACAAAAATGAATTGTAGGGTAACATTACATATAAAAAGACATTATTATAGTTTTATTAACTACCTTTAAGTGTTCTATTATAATATTTTATAAATAAAATATGTTTTTTTTTTACATTGCTTCAAATTAAAGAGCCAGAATTATTGACAACTGATAACAGTCTATCAAACTTACATACAACAACTCTGCTAATGTTTAACTTTCCTCTTTCAGTCGTAATGTGAGGGGCAGCCGTGTCCCCCTCACACTGGCGGTCGAGCAGCTGATAATGGTTGATAATGCGCACGTGGAAAGTCATAACAGGTGTTAAAACGCAGCACTTATCTTTACTGTCTGCAGATTACATAAGGGTGGATGGGTAGAGACTGATCATGAGAGGAGGCTGTGTTTGGGGTTGATCTCCTCTTTTCCCTTCCTGCAGGTTTTTTTATCAGTGAGGAATTCATTATTGCTGGTTGAACCCAATCAACTCCATGATCAAAGTCTGAGAGGTCGGTGAGGGAGGCGATGAGTGAAACATTAACCCAAAGTCTTTCACTCAGCGCCTTCACAGCTCCAAGAAGCAATCATATACAATGTAAAGAAGTAAAGTAAAGAAACACTGCGCTCATCACACAGTCCTTTCACTCATTCCTCGCCCTTACTGCCGATTTCTATTTGCTAACTTCAACATTTTTACTCCTAAATCATAAAACATGTTGTTTTACAGGCCTGACACTACATTTATCTGCATTTATAGTTCATTTTACAGCTGCACCTTCTCTTCAGGTCATTAAATATTCATCTTATCAGCTGGAAGGTCGTAGCCCTGATTTTAGGGCGAGATGACATTCACCATGGAGCAATAAGACGTCTCTTCTCTCAGTGAAGTTCCTCCTGAAATCAAAAGCAGCCTATGAATTCATCAAAGTAAAATTTGTCTTTGTAATCCATAATTAGAACCAGAATAAGAAATTATATTCAGGAGACTTCCTGGGAAATTAACAGGAAATGATGGTCATTATATCTTCATCAATTTCTTCTTGTCATCATAGTGGCCCATGATTTTATATATGGATATTTCTTTTCATCTCTGTGTACTTTAAAGTTACTATTTATGTTGTTCATAACTTGATTTCATAATAAGTTAGCAGTAAAGTAGTAAATAGGTCATATGACGAACACCAAGCATGGGCAAAGTGAAGAAAGTCGTGCATGGTCAAAAGCTCCAGAAAAGAAGTGGAGCTTCAAATACAAAATACAAAATACCTCTCAAACATTTAGAAAGTCATATTTTGTTCCAAGGTGGTAGCCCTTTAATTTACAGACCATTAATTTCATGATAATGTCAAGAAATAGCCAAGAAATAACAGTCAATATCATAGTAATGGCGAGATATATAGCCAAGAAATAACAATTGATTGCGTAGAAATATTTCCCAATAAATTCAAAGCATGAAAAGCATGTGTAATCTTTTGCCTTTTATGAAAAACATGACATTACTATGCAAATGACCATAGGCTATTTCTTGACATTATCACTTAAAGCAGAAGTGAGTGATCCGGTCGTTTTGGCTAATGCTGCGTTCCAGGCAGGCTTTTGAAATCATAAATTACAGCTTCAAGTCACAACTTACGACTTTGTAGTGTTCCAGGCAACCCACTCGTGTTTTTCCGACCTGTTTTACCGGTGAAAGTCACTATAACGGCCACTCGTAACTTCCGACCCGTGAAATCGTACCAGTACGTCTTTTTGTACAGTCTATGTACCAGATCGAACTGGTACGACGTCACAGGTCGGAAAAAAACGAGTTTCCTTGAACGCACCATAACAGTCCTCGTCGCTACGTCGCCACATTCACGGCGTCCCTTGGCTGCACACACAGCCCTGCATGCCGTTCTCTCTCCTCATTGGATAAAAACTGTAGGATACGATAAATGTTTTCTCCTCGGCTCAGAGCAGAGCAGAGTGACTGACAGACCCGTGATTCAGACCAAACACTCTATGTAAGTGATTGCTGTCGGAAGATATAACTATTTAAGACTTATATTAACACAAAAATATCACTTACTTCTGCTTTAATTAATGGCCTGTAAATAAAGCGTAAAGCGTTACCTCCAAGTTCACTCTAGGATTTAATGCCTCACTATTGGTTATACACATTATACACTCACAGTAATAAACTGCTGTATGATCAGTTAAGTGAATGTAATGGGACGGACTGGTCAGACTCAAGCCAGGTCAATAATCCAGAAAGTTTCAGAGAGTTTATTCACTTAACTCGTCGACTTAAATTGTTTAGAGTCATTAAACACTTAATCTTCTTCTTCCTAATCTGAAGACAGGTGAAGTAACAGGTTGTACAAACTCCAAAAGGAATAAAAAGTTCTGTTAATAGTCTCATTTAAAATGTATAGTCTGTTGATAGTAATGAGAAATATATATATTGGATTGGAAGTAGTGTTTCTCTGGTGGTGTTTCTATTTTAGCAGCAGATTAGCAGTCTCAGGATTTCCTCCACTGCTGATCATCATCATCATCACCATCATCGGGTTAACATTCCTGCTCTCCTAATCTCTCTGGAAGACGGACAGGTCCTCACAGCGGGTCGGAGGGAGTTGCTGCCATGTGGTCAGATTAAAGGTTTCTTTCTGGGAGTGTGGGAGAGGATCGCTACCTGTAGTAAAACTCCAGGGATTACTCAGTTATGTTCACTCACCGAGCCAAAAGAAAAGAAAAAAAAAAGTTTGAGCCTCCCTTGTTTCTAATTTGGCGCTCTACTGTAACTGGACTTCCCTCATCACCTTTCACATCACTGGGATCACCACTCAGGAATATCCTCACAGGTGTTATGGAGAATAATTAACTTCTTTTTCTCAAGTGTAGTAATTTAAATGTTATATGACACATGTCAAAGTAAGCACACAGAGGTGTTTTCATAAAGAGGATCAATAACAATTTTATTTTATACCTCGGATTATCATTATCCTCCTATAAATCACACATTTTAGTTCTCACAGTCCAGATGCCACAACAAATATCTTGTTGCAACGTTTTGATGGATTACTGTTCATATTTTGTACAGATATTTATGGATGAATCCTGATCACTTTGGTGAGATTGTTTTTTATTTCCTCAAGCGTAATCACAAACTTGACTGTTGAAGTTTTGGATTAACTGTACTGGAGCACAGTGTGCTCTATTACAATTGTTATGTTTGTTTGCACTTTTGTCGACTGTTTTTATTCTGTTTTGTACGTCGGTGACCTTGAGTGTTGTGAAAGGCGCTTTTAAATAAAAATGTATTATTATTATCATACTAATATTGTTACTGTCTTCAGATTAGGAGGAAATACAGTAGCTTTTCTGGAAAATTGTAGCCTATTAATAGTTTTGATTCAACAATGAGTGGAAAAAATGTAGTAAAGTTCAAGTTCAAGTTCAATTTATTTGTATAGCACATTTAAAAAGACTTGTTACGGTCAGCCAAAGTGCTTTACAGCGCAGAAGTAAAAAGACAAAAAAATACATAACGTCTAAGTAAATAATCTCTTTTAATTTGACAATGTGCAGCTCTGTTTGGTCAGATATCACTAACATATTCTTATTTATGGAAAATTAATGCCATTTTTATTTTGATTGCAGGAATTACGTTGTGTATATATAAAGTCCTGTTGGAAGTAAGCAGTAAGAATATCCATATACAGATGCAAACATGTAGCCTATAATACTGGTGAATTAGTGCATTTATGTAATGTATAAGACAAGAAAAGGTACAGTGCAGAACAGTGAAATCCCCCAAGCGATACGACGGAAATAAAAGAGCATGTGAGACAGTGTCAAAGAGAGGAAGTGGATCCATCACATCTGCGTCA
This sequence comes from Trachurus trachurus, assembly GCF_905171665.1. Lineage (NCBI taxonomy): Eukaryota > Metazoa > Chordata > Actinopteri > Carangiformes > Carangidae > Trachurus > Trachurus trachurus. The sequence continues at coordinate 12,935,695 of NC_139910.1, read as the reverse complement.
TTAGTTCATCTTCACAGCCTACACAGGGACTGACAAGCACAAAACCATGTTGTTCAGTCGCATTTACACCAATTTCAATGCATCAAAAGGTCAAAGTTCTGCTTTTTTGCTCACATCAGCATTTCAGTTCAGTCTAGTTCTTCACTTGTTTTCACTGTTAAGTAAAACCTGAAACTGAGCAGGCAGCAGTTTTTGCCCCAACCACCAAGTTCAGTATCACGTGCATGAGTGGCTGGCAAAAAAACACAACAAGAGATGGTTTTGTGAATGATTTAAGACTGTGATGTTTGATTTAAAACATCCTCATCTTTAACTTAGACGTGTTAACATTCAGGTTTTTACTTCCAGTTAAAGCAGAAGTAAGCGATCCGGTCGTTTTCGCTAATGCTGCGTTCCAGGCAGGCTTTTGAAACCGTAAATTACAGCTTCAAGTCATAACTTACGACTTTGTAGCGTTCCAGGCAACCCACTCGTGTTTTTCCGACCTGTTTTACCTGTGAAAGTCACTATAACGGCCACTCGTAACTTCTGACCCATGAACTCGTACCAGATTGAACTGGTACGACTTCACAGGTCGGAAAAACGCGAGTTACGGGCTGCCTTGAACGCACCATAACAGTCCTCATCCCTACGTCACCACATTCACGGCGTCCCTTGGCTGCACACACAGCCCTGCATGCCGTTCTCTCTCCTCATTGGATAAAAACTGTAGGATACGATAAATGTTTTCTCCTCGGCTCAGAGCAGAGCAGAGTGACTGACAGACCCGTGATTCAGACCAAACACTCTATGTAAGTGATTGCTGTCGGAAGATATAACTATTTAAGACTTATATTAACACAAATATATCACTTACTTCTGCTTTAAGTAAACGAAAATCAAAACCACCATTAACACCAGGCACTTAAGAGACTATCTGAGTGGATTTCCAGTCCAGTCCAGCTCTTGAATTGATTGCACAGTGAGAGTGAATTGACTGAGGCAGCGGCCGACAGTGAAACCGCCGTCTTTGTTCTGTTAAAGGGACTATATGTGACACAGTGGACTCTTTCTCTGTAAACAAAGCTCAGAGGTCACTGCATTGCTTCAATAGTCACTTTCACTGTTAGACCCATTCAAACCTTTTTTTTCTTTTTCTACAAAGACAGAGACAGACTGGAGCCTGAAAACACTCCACATGTGTCGCCCACTATAGTCCACTGTCTCTGTTTACAACAACAATGCTAACGTTGGGTTACAATTATTACAAATGAACACTGTACAGTTTAAAATTCAGTGTTAATTGTGATGTTTGTTGCAATGGTGATAATAATAATAAGAATATGAATAAGAATGATAATAAACTTTGGAAAAACATGGATTACAAAGAACTTTTATATACAAAACAAGTGCAATTATTGGATTTAGTGAAGTGACGGTTCATTTTAGTTTAGTGTAGTATAAGAGGCGACTGAAGGAGTCCATCTTTTATTTCAGCTGTGTTCAAATGATAATGTTACACTTCCTGGGCTCCCAAACATTTCTTTTTAAGTGTTTCTGATCATTAAAAAAAAAAAGTATTTACCTCAAGATATAAAACATAGGTTAAAACATGTGAAGCACAGTGAAGAAATTAGAAAAGTAAAGAGCATGAGAAGAAATCAGATCAACCACAGGGGAAAATAAAGCCTTCACATATCACCTATTGAAAAACGTGTTATATTACACACGACTCTATGGGTATTTGTTCTTCAGGAAAATCTGCTGTGTACGTATAACTTGAATAATCTGCATAAAATCTTAAAGTTAGAATCTCTCCCATCAGTACAGCAGTTCAAAATCCTCGTCTCAAACCAGGTTTCATTTTTGTATTTGTATTGTATTTTGGAGTGTAATTGTTATAATTATAGGCTACTTGATAAAGATTGTTTGACTGTGTTTCACTGTTCTTACCTGTTATCTAATATTTACTTTTAAACTTGTTCTCCTTTGCTGTATTTGTTGTTTTCTTGACATCATTGTAAATGAGGACCTTTAATGGTCTTCGAGAATAAATAAAGGTTATAATAACTCAAATGTGTTGGTGACACGTGAGCGGCTCGGACCGGGGTCAAGGTTTATCAGGTGGACGCTTTGTTTGGGCCACTGAGTGCTTTGTTGCATGACTCCACGGTTTTTTTTTTTCAGTTTACGCATGACACTGCTGCACACGCTGCGCTGACAAAGGGGGGTGGTGGGGGGGGGGGGGGGGGGGGTCCATTTAGCAGCACAGTGACCTCTCACCCTCAAGTCCAGTCGTTCACCCCCTCCCACCCACCCCCAACTCAGCCTCATGCCCCATCCACTATGTTAGAAAATCCCCAGGAACAAAGCCAGGGAGACAGATGGCCCTGGTGCGACCACACACGCACACACGCACACACACACACACACACACACACACACACACACACACAAATTAGTGTAACACCAGCATGACACAGGACTGCTGTAACTGTCCAGCTTTGTCAGTTATGGGCCAGCAAACGTGCTCGTGTGCAGGGCCGTAGCTAGAAATCCTGGGCCCCCTGAAAAAAACAAAACAAATACTACATAACAGACTGAAGTGATGACGAGCAGTAATAACAACAACACTCAACTGGATCAATAAATATCAGGACAGTCAAAAAGTAAATTTGACAAGTAAATATAACCAATAGGAGTAATAAATACTGGCACAAAGAGTTTTAAAGGTGAGACACTACAGGTGAATAAGGTTAAACTAACAGATGAAACTTCCCAAGTTTATTACTTATTGTGGATTTTCTACCATTTCTTCCCACTATTCTGAAAGAAGACATGTTAAGGAAGCAAAATAGCCCCCAAAACAATGTTTTTGCATGTAGTGTCTCGCCTTAAAAGACTTGGGCACCATGTTTCTCCTCCTCCTCTCCCTCCCTATTACTTTCATGGCCGCCTTTATTAATTGAGCCAGGACATAAACCTGTGGACTCGCTTTCTGATTTGTCTCCTGTACCTCAAGTGAGCTCTGAAGTAAAAAGACTTATGTCCGTCCCTTTGTCTTCTTCTGACGACGATTATTTCTGGAAATATAGGACTGTTGATGTTGCACCAGTTCACTGTTAGAGCATCACCTGTGAGGCGGAGTGATACATGTAGTAAAAAGTCTCAGTACTGTTATAGTATAGTATAGCCCAATAAAATTTGTGTTAGAGTTTTCTTTCTTTCTTTCGAATTGTGATTGTTGTTTTTGACTCTTTTATCCATTCAGGCCTTTAGATCAAGGTTCTTTCTGTATTCAGATAGGCTACAGATACCATATCTGTCCAACAATATAAACACACACAGACACAGACAACCTGACGTTAGAGCCACAAACTGGGCCACATCATCATGAAAGTAAATTGTCAGCCATGTGCTGCATGTACAGACCCACCGACACCGTGAAAGATACAGAGAGCACCTGACTCTTTTAGACAAAGAGCACAATCAGAGAGAGAGAGCTGCTCTAGTTTGTGCACCAACCCCGTCTGTCCACATGAAAAGCGTCAGACAGCGCCGGCCGGGCCAGCAGCACTGAGGAATGCTGGGTAGAGCCCCGTGTGCTTGTTGCCTTTGGATTTCCCCCGGGGCCTCTTACATAAGTCTCTCTCTTCTTCTTCTTCACACCACAGAGAGAGAGAGAGAGAGAGAGAGAGAGAGAGAGAGAGAGAGAGAGAGAGAGAGCAGCAGTGATGAAATGCAGAAATCATTATGGACTTCATTCAGCTGCAGCACGACACTCCACACAACTGACTCACTCACCCACTTACCCAACGCTTATTATGTGAGATTTACCTCTGACCATTATTACTGTTTAGACAGTTTGAGGTTTTGTCGTTACACATCCTGTCGGCCTTTTAGACCAACACATGTGATCTTCATGTGGTTTTCACATGCTCCAGTTTCACCAGCGCGGTAAATGTCGAACTAATTTCTTTGTTGTCACTTTTAAACTCTTATTTACATCATATTAACTTAATTGTTGTGTTAACACTCTTGCTTACATCATGTAACCATTTAACCAAACCCCACACATGTTTAATAAAAGTTGTGTTGCAAATTGTTCCATTCTTCTTGTCTCACACTAAGCTATTGAGTTTTATAACCAACGGTAACTTCTGCTCATTGACTCAAGGCCTATGTTCTACGTAAAACAAAACGCCTGCTGTTAATAACTAAATAATACTATCGGGTGTACCCTGCCTCTTGCCCCAAGTCAGCTGAGATAGGCTCCAGCTCGTGACCCGTGACCCTAGTGCAGGATAAGCGGTATAAATTAATGAATGAATGTATTATAGTAAGACAATGCATAATTTAGGAATACTATGCTTATTGAGACAGAAATCAAAAGGTAATGAGTGAAATTGAATGTACAGTATGTTTAATATGTTGCAACCGTCCCTGATCCGTGTTGCAACCGTCCCCACGTTTGGGTTCAGTTGCAACGTCTGGATTCTTCCATTCAAATAAATATTGTGATTGATGTGTAATATGTAACCATCTTTAAACGGCATGGCTAATTAGCAGACACATGTATGTTTAATCTATAAAAGTTTGGTGAGCCTAGTCCAAATACTGTAGTCTCAGAGTAAGTGAGAAAAATGTAAAAAAAAAAAAAAAAAAAAAAAGTGTTGCAACTGTCCCCAGTCTCCCCTATACAGTATGTCCATGTTGTGCTACGGCTTTCAGGGGATGATGGGTGGTTAATTATCTGACATTAGCATTAATCTGTTGTTTTTGCTTGAAACACGATCAAAATCTACAGCCATATCAGGTTATTTTATGAAAATCTAACTAAATTATGGGGGTGGAATATTTCAACTTGGACTATTACTCATTTGTTTCTTGAATATTATGTTGAAAAAGGCAGGAAAGTAATGAATCATACTTTGCACACAACCTTATGAATTTAACATTTTTCACTGACAGTGGGAAAAGCTTTAATTGCTTTATGGATATAAAGATTTAAATGATTAAGCCACAAAAACCAAATCATATACATTTGTTCTCGCTCATGCATCTGAACTTCAGCAGGACCTTTCAGAGGATACAGGAATGTAGGATGAGGGTAATAAAGCTATGTCGACCTGCGCGCAACCCTCGGCTCCTTTAAACCTAAATCTCCTCTGTAATCTCCTTCACATTTCTATGGCTAAGGTGGATTTAATAAGCAAAAGTCAACAACAGAACGAAGTTGACACTGTGAGAAGCAGATTTAAAGCCGTCCAGGTCTTTTAACAAAAAACACTTATGACACAGTAAACCAGTTTTAGTTTACATCCATTCATAAGTTTAGAAGCTTGAATGACCGGGAGTTTCATTTGTTGAATGAGTGGAAATATGTTAAGACTTAAATCGGTTTAACATTTTAAGTACACACAAGCATTAATAAATACTGAATTCTTCATTTATAACACATGAATACTCATTAGTAGTTTGCAAATACAGTTAGTGCTTATCAATGATGACTAAAACATTTTTTACTGTGTTTACAAACTACATACTAATGAGTATTCATGTGTTATAAATGAAGAATTCAGTATTTATGCTTAACTAATGCTTAATAGTGTGTACTCATCATAAAGTGTTACCCTTAAATCCAGAACTGCTACTTTATTAACAGTGATATACTTTATTCTATGTAATAAATGACTACCAAATCTTGAATCTCTTATCAATATATAATAATAAAATGTATGTGTAACGTCAAAGCCAACACATGAAGAACCCCTCCCCCAAGACTGACTACTACAAATGTCTCTTTGTGATTGATACAAATCTCTTTTTGGTTGTTTTTGTGTCCCTTAAATGACACTTCATATCTCTTTGTGATTCATTCTGGTCATTCTGTGATGTTTTATAATCTCTTTGTGGTTGTTCTTCCTGGAAAACATGACTTTTGTTTTGAAAAGTGCAGAATTAAATGCTGGATGCTCCATCTAAAACTCTACCGAACATTTAGAAAGCAGGAATTGAGACCAATGACAATTTTTGGGTTCATCAACTGTACCAAACAGCCATACTTTTTATTTCACAATGACACATTGGACAGGTACTGTAGATATTATATATGTATATATCTATATATAATATCAAAAACACATCAGCTGACATGTCTTATTTAAAATAAAAAAAACAACACTTTTTTTTTTTCAATTTGCACATTGAGCTCAAGTCTTTTAAAAGACACAGAATAAAAGTGACCAAACGTTACAAATGAATAAACATGTCAAAATACATTTCCCAGCACATAGTTCTAATATTGCATACACATTTACTTGGGAGTGGAAATCTTGAAAACGCATACATGGGATCACCTTTTACCGATAACTGTGGTGACGACGAGGGAAAATTCAAAATATTTCAAAGGCCACCATATGGACTTATATTCAGCAGAAAAAATAGCTTGCTCGGCCGTCCAAAGCAGAGGACAGATGAGCTGTATGATGAGTCATTCCCTACACAGTTATGAATAATGTTGGAGGATACCAGCAGCAGGTACTGGTAAGCAGCAACCGGAGCTCTGACTGGAGCTCTCTGAAAAAAATCAAACACCACCAGGTCTCAGTTTGGTCATGCAAACTCAGTAAAAGGTCCTGGAAATATATACGGTATATTAAAAAAAAAACTCCCTCAGCATGGATTGTGAGAAGGTGCCACACACATTCATGAGGATTTTTTTTTGAAAATGAAATCTACAGCCTTCAGTTGGAAAGTTTCCAGTACAGATTCACACAGAGAGAATAGTGTCTCACTAATGGCATACAGTGCTCACTTCTTTACAACAGACGCAACCCCTCTGGCTTGCAAAGGCATCAAATTTTATGAATGAACGTTTAATTGGGTAACCGTGCCGTTGCGAGAGGTTCAGTTACACCGTGTCTAATTGATTCAGTGCTATACCACAGCAGTTTGTTGTTGTTTTTTTAAAAGGCAAGGTGAGAGAGGTGTTGATACGGCTTCTGTATCCAAATAATAACTGCAATTAAAAATTGAGTCAAGGCCAGAGAAAAGTCTGAAAAAACAAAACCATTATTATAAAAACTTCACATTTGTAAAACTGACTACAGCATAGATGGTCTGTCAAAGAACTTCAAGACAGAAGAATTGCAAAAATGTTTCTATCATCCAAACTAAATATTACAAACAGCATCTACAGAGAGAAATAGATCATTTCTAATAACTTAAATACTTAAATTATTATGCAATACAATACTCTTCCATTTGGGGCCAGAGGGTAAGAAAATAGATCTGCTCAAAGCCTACGCAAAAAACAAGAAGGTAGACTCTTTGCCAACAGGTCCATAGGCTAAACAAAATAACCTAGTGATGTGTGCTTCGACTTGCATGTGTTGTGTGTGTCCTTTTGGAGGAGAGGGCGTCTCTCCGATCCCTTCGGTCCTGCAGTGAGAAGCTTTGGCACAGAAACACCATGGGACGAGATGACACATCACAACACGGTGCTAATGAGGGACACTCATGCAGGACTCAACCCCGGTCCAAGAGGAGATGAGGTCAGCGAACCCCGAACATGCATCGCCACCAAACTGACAGGGCAACAGACGACGAGAGAGAGAGAGAGAGAGAGAGAGAGAGAGAGAGAGAGAGAGAGAGAGAGAGAGAGAGAGAGAGAGAGAGAGGCGAGAGGAGAGACTGGGAAGGAGGAAGGCTCGGACATGAGAGAGTGGAAAACAAGAAGATCTTGGGAGGAATCTTCCGCCACGACGAGAGCGATGACAGAAATAAAAAAGCTAAGGAAGATGAATTCCTTATCAGGGCGACAAGGGGTCAGGATGAAAACAGTGTCCTGCAACTGAAAATGACTATTTCTGTCCAGAGTGGTCGTTCTCCAGCTTCTCCTCCGTTGGTTCTCTGTCCCTCCATCTCACAGAGATGACTCCACCTCTCTGGAGACGGTGACGGTGATGTCCGCCTCCGACCGAGGGCGCACCTGGATGCTCCCCACCTGCTCCGGGGTCTCGCTGATCGCCTCCATGGCCGGAGCGGCGGCCGGCCTGTCGTCGCTGCCGGCCTTCTGTTTGTCGGCAGAGCCGCAGCACAGCTTGGGAGCGCACTGAGTCCGACAGGAGAGCTCGCAGAGCGAGTCTCGAGACTCTGAGTTGAACGTGACGAACTCCGGCTGGATGGTCGTGGCGTGGATGCCCTCGTCGTGGAAGAAGTCCTTGATCCGTTTGGCCACTTCCATGTAAGACGTGGGGTCGTGGCATTTGATGTGGGCCGTGGCGATGATGCGGCTGCCGGCGAGCTGCCAGATGTGCAGCTCGTGGATGGCCAGCACGCCGTCCAGACCCAGGAGCCGCTCGTTGAGCCGGTGCATGTTGACCTGCTTGGGCACCGTCTGCAGCAGGATGAGGGCCGACTCTTTGAGCAGCGGGTAGGTCGTGTAGAGCAGGATGCAGACCATAATGATGCAGAGGGTGGGGTCCAGGTAGAGCACCCAGCAGGGGCCGGCGGTCGTCACCATGGGAGCAGAGGGGTCGTCGTCCCGCAGGGCGACCACCGTCTGGTTGACGTGCCGGTGGTCGGTGTCGTGGCTGTTGACACACGGGTTCTCACAGAACTCGTCTTTGCAGGGTTTCCACACGAAGGTGAAGATCACAGCGTTGATGACCACGATGACGGAGCCCAGGGCGTCGCCCAACACGTGCAGGAAGACGCCGCGCATGTTGAGCTGCGACGACGAGTCGTGGTCCTGATCCATCTCCTCATAGTGGGTGTTGCCATTCATCTGCACCTCGGTGCTGTCCTTACAGACGATCTCTGCAGAGAAAACAGGAGTTTAGTTTGACGTGGTCACAGTGAAATAATCAACTGGACTTTAAAGAGGAACTAAGTCCGGTTGCTTTTCCTCTGTTTCACTAACCCCCCTCTCGGCCATGTGCATTTGTTTACAACAAGGCTGGTGAGAAATCAATCAATAGCGGTAGATAATGTTATAAATGACAATACGATGTTATGACGTGTATATTTGTGTAGTTTAATCTGTCATAAGAGTTTATGGGTTAGAGGGCGTGTTTGTGTCATGGTGCCACAGACAAGAGCTGGAACACCGGGGCGGCGGCTCTGATTTTACAGGGTTGGTTTTCAGCCAAGAGATACAATAAGTGACACACACGTGGAAGACAGAGAGCCTCCATTCTCCTTGTGACAAGTTAAGCCATTTATTAATCCAACAAACAATTAAGTTGTTTAATTAAGGTAAAAATGGTGCATAGTTAAGCTAAAAAACCTGCATAGTTCCTCTTTAACTCTGAGACATTAATGCAACATTCAGAATAGATATACAGACAGAACAGGGAGCGAAACCAAAACCGAAATTTGATGCAGAAAAATGCAGTAATAATAGTCTCATTAGAGTGGCAAAACAAAGCTGTAAATAATCAGCTTGCAAGAGGATGCTTTCTGTAGCAGCCAGCAGGTTAACTGTCCAGTTACATCATTTGGGGTTGAAGTACAAGCCCGTTTGAAACGTGAAACAAAGGAGGACTTAGACTCGGCGGAGCTGCTTCAGCCAGAGTCAAGAGGAGGCTCACTGTCACTGCAATTTACATACAGTCCATTAAGGTGGTTTTTTTCTCCCTTGCTCATAATAATAATGGTCTTTCTTTCACTGTTGAAGACAATTCAGCCTTGTAGCTGAGTTTGTGCTCTGGGCTTCAACCAGTAGAGACACAGCAGACAGTCATGAAGGACTCCCAGTGTGTGGGATCCCAAAGGCAGAAAAACGGTAACCCTTTACTTTACAGGCTGTTAATTACATGATAATGTCAAGAAATAACAATTAATTGCGTAGTAATGTCAAGAATTAACAATCAATTTCATAGTAATGTGATGCGTTTTGTAAAGGCAAAGGATTACACCGCTTTTCATGCTTTGAATTTTCTGGGAAACGCCAGAATTTTTCTCCACTAAGTCCTTTTCAATTGACCGTTATTTCTGGGCCATTTTTACGCAATCTATCGTTATTTCTTCTTGGCTATATCCCTCAACATTACTATGAAATTGAATGTTATTTCTAGACATTATGATGCAATTAATTGTTATTTCTTGGCCATTTCTTGACATTATCACGTAATTAACGGCCTGTAAAGTAAAGGGTTACCAAAAACTAGTAATTCAAATTAAGCAAATTCAATTAGTAATTGCAGGCCCCTTATGTTGGGGGTGGGGGGTGGGGGGCACCTGAGCAAAAGCTGTTTTCTTCCATCCGTGAGTCATTCATCAGTGGCTAATGGTGCGACGGGGGCTGTCGCCTCCATGGTTACACTGATGTACGACCCAGTAGCAGCGATCATTGCACGAGGTGGAGGGAGGGGGTTGTACAGCCTCCATTTATTGAAAATGGCAGAGCTTAACTGGCAGGGGGGAGAAACGGTCTCATGTTTAACCCCTCAGTGAGCAGGGATGACCGGTGACACGCCCAAGGATGCTTCAGTAGGGGGTCTTCTGATATACAGACAGAGTGTATACTCTGTGTGTGTGTGTGTACATGCAGTAACAAAATACCACAACATGGCCGTGTAGGAATACCTGCTTTGTAAAACACTGTAGTCAGAGAAATTGGGATTTGACACTTTCTCAAGTTTCAGCTCGTCATAAAATGTTTATCTTGGCAAACAGACAAGCAGAAGCTGCTACGTTTCTCCATTTCCACGCCAGCTGATAGTCAGCCAGCCTTTGCAAAGAGTGAAACCCGAGTGTTCGTCCATTTATGTCACTGAAGGCGGCCACGTTTCCAAGGCCACCAACAACTGAGCGATAGCTGGCACACAAGTCTAAATATCAGAGCTATACGGGGGGAAAGTAAGGATTAGTCACTCGGGTAGGGTGTCCCGCTAACAATGGAGATAAGGTCTGGAACATGCCGTCTGAATTATAGAGTGGGACTCGATGTGCCACAGTGGTGGAGTTTGGACACTTTATAAGGACCTGCAATTTGCACAGATTACGTGATTTAACAGAAAATGCAAACAAGCAGACCAAAGGAAGGAGCCATAAAAGACAGAGGTAAGTGGCATCATAAAAAATGTCTATTAGTGTGAACAGTTAAGCAAGTGGAAGATGAAATGATCTCGAGGAGGCATGAAGTTAAACATGAAACACTGTTTTGCAATATTTTAAACAATATACGTGTATTATTTTTCATTTTTCTACAATTTTAGCGTGGAAAGGGGAAACAAGGCAGCATCCTGCTAAAGAATGGGAAACCCACTGAGACTTGAGCTCTCTGATAACTTTGACCAGGGTATCAGACAAGATATTTACTGTACATGCTGTGATGGTTTCCAAAGTGGGGGCTACTAGGTACTAACTATGCAAGGGGCCCAAACCTTTTCTGTGGGCCATTTTCCTTTTCTGTCATTTTGAAAATTTAAAGATGAAAATAAATATATAGGTTAAAATGTAAAGGGAATGTGTCATCTGTAACGTTTTGCCTTTTTGAGATCATTTCATGAGGGGAAAGGAAAGTGGGAGGCAGAAGAGGTTGAGTTGTGCAATGTATTGTTGTATGTGAATATGTGACTGTATGAGAGAAAAATGTTGCTGCTGCTGATGATAGTAGGGCTTCCCATTCGTGTGAATGTGTGCACATGTAAGGTATGTTTGGAGGCTGTTCTTTCTAGATCTTGCATTAATATATCTTGTTGCGCTGTTTTACTTCCTAAACTGCATAATGACAGTACAGTGATTTGATTTGATTCATCATCCACTTGCTTATTGCTTAACTGTTCACATCCCAAACTTTTGCAATGCCACTTTAAATGCTGACTGAAGGCCTGTATCTGATTTATCAAGACTTCCTGTCCTAGTACATCTTTTATTAGATCATACTCCAGGTGAATCTATACTCATATTCAATCATTTTACACGTATTCATTCTCATAATTTCATTTTGAGTCTTTTTGTTATAATAAGGCTCTTGTATTGCCTTCTTTTCTGTTGTTTTTTTGTGGTTTTGGGTATTTTGTATAGGCTATAAGCCCATATAGGGGTTTTAACCTCTCCTACACTTACTATTCTTGTTTCATACTCATATTCAATCATATTACACTTATTATAACAATACGCCTCAAAATGAAAATATGAGAATGAATAAGTGTAATATGATTGAATATGAGTATGAAACAAGAACAGCAAGTGTAGGAGAGGTTAAAACCCCTATACGGGCTTATAGCCTATATAAAATACCAAAAACCATTCAAAAACAACAGAAAAGAAGGCAATACAAGAGCCTTATTATAACACTAAGACTCAAAATGAAAATATGAGAATGAATAAGGCTCTTGTATTGCCTTCTTTTTTGTTGTTTTTGAATGGTTTTTGGTATTTTATATAGGCTATAAGCCCATATAGGGGTTTTAACCTCTCCTACACTTACTATTTTTGTTTCATTTCTGTTTTTTTGTGATTATCTTTTTATGGTGCACATAAATAAAAACTACACTAAACTTTGCATATTATACTCACCATTTCTGGGTCTCCCATCCCCGGGGCTGTTGTGGTTTCCAACCAGGTTGTTGGTCTCCTCTCCTGTAGAAGACCCGTTCCCAGCTTTCAGCGCTTTGCCACTTTTCCCCCTCTTGTTTTTACTCCCGTGAGAGTGACCTCCTCCACCTCCTCCTCCGTGCGAGTGTCCGTGGCCTCCGCCGGCGTGTCCGTGGAACAAGCACAGTCCGAGCAGGTTGATCAGCAGCCCCGCGGCCCCGACCCCGGCCACCACGATGGGGCTCTCGATCTCGTGGGGCTCGGTGAAGCGCTCCACCGCCTCCAGGATGATGGTGAAGCACAGCGCCGTGAGGAAGACGGCGTTCACCAGGGCGCCCATCACCTCCGCACGGATCCAGCCGAAGGTGTTCTTCTTGGTGGCGTGGGTCTTCTCGGCGAACCGCACCGCCACCAGGGCCACCACCAGCGCGATCACGTCCGACAGCATGTGAAAGGAGTCGGACAGCATGGACAGCGAGGAGGTCATCCGGCTGACCACCACCTCCACGATGAAAAACCCAAAAGTCAGCGACAGCATGCAGAGCAGCCGCACTCGGGTGGGCTCGCAAGCCATCTTGTTGCTGTTTTTCCTCAACGGGTTGTAAGCTACTCAAGTCAAGTCAAGTTTTTTTTTTTTTTTTTTTTTTTTTTCTAAAGATAACGATAATAAATGTACGTTTCTGTGTGTTTTCCAGACGAGATCTCCGGTTGGACTCCGAGCTAACGTAACGACCTGACTGACGTTAAGCTAGCTGAGCTCCCTGAGACAATAAACACGGTCGGTGCTAACAGCCACAGTCTTCATTCACTGTTTATCCAGCGACGGCAGCAGCATCACTGCTCTCACCTGAAGCTGGGGGATAAATACAAAAAATGAAAAATGAAAAATGAATGAAAATTATTCCGTGATACGACTCTAGTTACCGTGTAACTACACTTACACCGTCGTCGTCGTCTGCATTATTCCCAGAAAAAACGTTTTTGCCGACGAGCTCCTCGGTTTGCAGACGGCTGAAACTTTGCACCCGAGCCGGTAAACTTTCCACACGGAACAAGGCACCGCGAGGACACGCCCTGGCTGGGTTTCTATTGGTGGAGAGGTTACAATGTGGAAGCTGATTGGTCAGATTTTTTGCAACTCTCGCCAATGGGCGGGGCATCAGCGGTTGCTAAGCACGCCGATTCCGTCTGTAATCTCGCGAGATCATCCCCCAATGCTCTGTGAAGTATCTATGTTTAAAATAGAAAATATAATCGGTTTTACCCATAGACTGTGGTTTTACCTTGTTCAGATATTTAAACTGTTTAGGGCGATAGACACTAGCATTTAGTCACCTTTTTATTGATAAATCAGTGTATATTTATATCAATTCCGTATAAATTAAACTATAAACAAAAAATAATTAACTCGTTTAATTAGAATTGGTCAAATGTGGTCACGTCTTTAATAATAATAATAAAACACTTATAAGATAATTGTGGAAAAACCTGTTGTTCGAATCATCCTGTTTGCATTTAATCATATTAAATTGCGTGCCCACTAATTAACAAAGCTTCTATTCAATAACAATGCCCCTGCTAATTATGTCCTCTGATCTACCTTTAATCAAGAACAAACGAGTTTCAGGTGTTAACATAGACTGTATGGGGTTGTTGTAGTGGCTGTAATCAGGAGACCTTCTCAGTACAATGGCTGACTTCACGGGAAACTGATGACCCCTTGTGGGAACTATTAGTCCTGATTAAAAGGAGTATGATTGTTATGTAAATTTGAACTAATTTGACTTGAGGATTCCTGAGTAGAATTACATAAAAAAAACAATTTATTCTACATCAAACCAAAATCCACTTTATGTTGTAATACTTTATAGGTAATTTTAAAGCATATGTGCAAATACTATTTGTAAATATATTTTTTAATGTGCACAGAAAGTATGTGACAATTGTTTCCTCAGGGTGAATACAATTGTTTTATCATAATTTATTAATACTATCAACAGATAGACAGATAATGTTCTGTAAAGGAAAATAAACAATTTGCATAGTTTATGTGTTCATTGCTACCACAGGCTCAGTAGTTGTTTTTTTCTTACAGATACAAACAACAAAAAAAAGAAGAAAACATCACACACAGACTACAGTACCTTGTACAAATAAAATAGCTGCCAATAAAATCAACACATCCACACATCAAACAGTCAAAGTAAAATTGTGAAACTATAAAGCAACAGCATTAACATACACTGGATTGAATCATTTGGCTCCGCTACTGTCACAGCTACTCTATTATCATATAAATAAATCTTAATTTACATCCAGTTATTATGACTTCCAGCCTTTGGTCTCAGGACAGACAGCGGTATCCGTTTGATCAGCGGATGCCGAGGATCTGTCTGCTCTTGAACTGACAGGCCTTTTCCACTTGGTTCAGTGTCTGAGCCCGCACATTGGCCGCCTGCAGCCTCCGCAGCATCAGCTCCTGGGACGTCACACTCTGACGACTGTCGGGTCGCTGGTTCTCTTTGCTCTCACCAGCAAAGTGGACCTTCTTCTTTCCAGGGGAGAGGCTCTCCACATCTAGGACCAAACAGCAAGGAGTTACTAAGGAAGAGGAATTGGACTGAACTTCATATCAACAATCACCATGACAGCTGGATTTCAATTTGTCAGGGATGTAATCGAGCTAAAAAGTTTAAAATTCAGATATATTGAATCAGTTCTTTATTGTTGTATAAAAACTTTATTAGCATGATCCTTTTTTAAAAAGTGATAAATTAACTTAATTTCAGTCATCCACATTCCACACAGACACACAAACAGATAAAAACTCAGTTCATGTCTTGTTTCATTAGGTCCAGAGGTCGTCTTCTGATTCCCATACCTATGTCTTTGCTATGGAACGGTGCCAGCTCCCTCTGCTGTTGTAGGCGGTTGTAATTCTTCAACAAACTCTCCACCCTGCAACAGGAGATAGTAGATAGTGATCAAAATGTACCAAATGAATCTGTACCAACCAGGCAGACGGCCTGACAAAAAGAACAAAACAAAAAATGTATAAAGGATTGTGTCATTGACATCTAACCCTCTTATGAAAAAAAAAAAAAGAAAAAGTTTTACCGTGCAAGTTTCTCAGTTGACAATCTTTCACGGACACAGAGCTCCTGCTCCCTTTCTGCCATGCAAGGACAAACAAGGCAAAACGTTATTTTTTGGAATTTGTAGCACATATCTGCCATGTGTGACTGTCAATGTTTTATTTGAGCATCTTTTAGAGATACTTTATGCAGATGTATATACAGCCAGGGGCTGTGGGTGGAGAAGTTACTCAAAGTAGGTAAACGTTTGGTTTCAACACTGTTGTACAAGCAACATGCACAAACCTGTTCCAGTTCAGCAAGTTTCTTCGACTACAGCGTCATCCTCTTAGCAACAGACAGTGTTTTCTTACATTTACTACAACACATTGCATCAGTGTTGAATCAGACACTGAATAAATGATAATAATGTCTGTAAGGTACATGGAAACAACGTTGTTTTTTCAAGGCTTAAGTGCTTCTTTACACAGACGTCAATGGACTATTCATACCTGGAACAATCGGTATAATTGCTATCCACACTTTCTGATGTAAACTGTGAAACGCAACTGGGTTCGCAACTGGGTTCATCAGGGGTCGTGCTGTCATGCCTGGCTTCAGTAAATTAAACCCCAGACAGACATCGACTCGAGGTCTGCGTGGCACAAATAGGACGAAGGATAAAACGCCTTACGCTCCAGCCTCTCTTCCCGTTCCTTCAGCGCCTTCTCTCTGTCCCTCAGCGCCTGTTCCCGGAGCCTGAGCTCTGCAGCAGCGGTGGGGGCCGGTTCAGGTGGCTTCAGTGGGGCACAGTCAGAGTCCGCCGACTTCCTTCGCAGCCTCGTCTCCGCCCTCCTCTGCTCCTCAGCAACCGCATCGGCCAACAGGCTGCTCTGGATGATGGACTCCACAGACGGCCTCAGATAGTCCTGGCAACACATAATTTTTATTTCTAATGAACTTTTCATAAAAGCAAATCTCAAAGTGCTACAGAGTAAAATCTGTACAAATGTACTCTACCACACACTAGCAGCAGTGAACAGTTATCTCAAACAATATTCCAGGACTGGTGTCTAACCTTTAGGTTGAGCATTTTGGCGAGTAAGCTGTTGAGTTCCTCAGAGTATCGGTAGGGAATTCGTCTGAACTTTCCCTCTCTGATCCTCTCTGCCAGCTGTTTTTGGTTGTAGGCTGTGAACGGAGGCCTAAACAGGAGAAATTCAGGGAAATGGTCACATTTACCGTCAACAAACGAGGTGCTCAAGAATAAAAGAGCCGAAGCGGGGGGACTTGGGAAAACTTACGATAATGCACAGAGTTCATACAGCAAACATCCCAGCGACCAAATATCTGACTTCTCGTTGTATGACATCCGGTTTATTTGTTCCTGTAAGAAAAGAGATTGTTTAGGCTACAATTGGTCTGCTTAAAGGAGAACTATGAAAGACCGGTCGTTTTTCTGCTGTTTTGCTAACCCTCCTTTTGGCCATGTGCATTTGTTTACAATGAAGCCGGCGAGAAATCAATCAACAGAGCGGTGGATAATGTTATTTATCATATACGATGTTACGATATGTACATTTGTGTAGTCTAATCTGTCATGAACAAGAGATTATGGGTTACGATGAGAGCTGTTTTTTTCTAGCCAAGAGGTAACATGTCATTTATTAAACCATCAGAATTACACCAAAGCTATTAAATTAAGGTTAAAAGAATGTAGCATAGTTAAATTGAAAATCCAGCATAGTTCCTCTTAAATGCTCCATATATTTGCAAAAACATTATTACAGGGATTGTGAGGAGAAAAATGTGAGATAAAGCAGATTAAATAACTCACTGGAGACATGTAGTAAGGTGTCCCAACAAACGTCTTTGCAAAACTGGTGTCATGATTCAGGATCCTCGCTAGGCCAAAGTCACCGAGCTTAACGTTTTGTTTGACGTCGAGGAAAATGTTGGCTGGTTTCAGGTCTCGGTGAAGAACCGTGGCCTGGCCGTCTCTGCGTCGGTGGCACTCCTTCAGGGCTAGGGTGAGCTGCGCCATGACTCGCAGGATGAACTGCTCCTCCAAATAACGCCTGTAAACATAATATGTAAAAATAAATACCCAACACGGCTGAGACTGTCAGGAAACACAGAGGGACACATCATCCATGAATTAACAATATTATTACGTAAATATCACCTTTCTTTGACGCAGCGGCTGATGAGGCTGGACAGGTCCCCGCCCTCACAGTGCTCCATGACAATGTACAGCGTGGCGTTGGTGCGGTCTATGATCCGGTCGTGGTACCTGACTATGTTTGGGTGCTTGAGCTCCCTCAGGAGGTTCACCTCCGACACCAGCATCTGCTTTTCATTCTCCGCCATGGTGCCGTAGTCCAGCTCCTTCCACACCAGGATCTACAATACAACAAGAAGGTTGTTAAACCAGAAGTGCACAGATCATCACCAGGGATATCATGACCAGGAACGCAATGAAGTCAGCTGGAGAGACATCAAGATGGCAGCTTACATTACTGCCAGAGACAAAACCTTAAGCAGAGGCTGGTTTACGACACGACAGAAGACTTTTAGATTTATTTGAAAGCTCTGGAGAAGAGCTCCAGTTATTTACTTTTCAATCAAGCTAGAAATTACAGCTTTGAGAATAAATGTGTAAACTCTCCATGCTTTTCTTTGTCTGTGTCTCTTGTCATTTCCTTTCATCTTACTGATAACTGTCATCAACATAAAATCTTCTTCTGAAGTGCTATGAAAACATTTCTAGATACTGAAAGCATGCAGCAATGTAATATGGTTGCAGTTTTGGCTATTGCCCACTACACTATTAAGGGCGCCAGGCTGCCCCTAAATGGGCACATTTAGTCCCTAAGTTTTTCATCTACTTGCTGTTTTTTGGAAGGTGCGACTCAAAAGAATCAGGTCAATGTGTGTGAGTTTAGTTTAGTTTTATTATGGATCCCCATTAGTCCTCACCTTGGTAAGGACTATTCTTCCTGGGGTCCATGAGGATCATGAATGAAAAGTAAATGTTATGGCCAGGTGTACTCCTAGTAAAAAAAAATAATGGTTGTAAATGACTGAAACACTTTTTTTTTTTACACTACTACTACTACTACTACTGTAACGAATAACGTTATAGGAATGCCAGTCCTTATCAAAGTTAATGATTTTGCACCCTTCCCCCGCACAAGGACACATGCTGACCCCAATGTTTAACCTAAAGTTAGGCCCCTGGGTGTATCAACATTAACAACACTAAACTTAGCACCCACTCCATGTAGCCTTTGTGAGTATCGTGTTTGGTTATTATGTATGCTAGCCCCGTTTTATAGCAACTAAAATATTATAATTGTCACCTGTGTTTTACCTGGGACAAGTCAAAATGGCTGCCGTGGGCGTGTTGCCCCAAATTAGCAGGAGTCTCTTACCTAACCAGCTCCTATAACCTGCTGATGTGGACAGTTACGTTAACCTATTTTTCAAAGTACAAATCATAAAAATAAAAATCTAAAACAAAGACTACTGGACGTTTATGTGAAGTGATTAACACCCTCCTATTGTTGTTAATCTTTATGTAGCAGCAGATTAAAAACTTGTTCGTGGTTGGACACAAAACGTAACGGTCGGCAGTTAACCGTTTACATCAGCTGTATTTTCTTTTTTAATGCAGACAAACGTGTTATGTTTACTCACTTTCCCGTCGGACTTCCTTCTTATTTTCTGGCATTTTCCATAGGAACCAGTGCCTATCGTGTACAACACCTCGTAGTCCTCAACACGAGACGGCATGTTGTTTCGTTTTTAAAAAAGCCAAAGTCTGACGTAAAGTTACCGGGACTTCACGTTAACCCGGCAGTTAAAACCGTTAACGCTGTGGTTCACCATACGCTTCTTAAAACCAGCCACTTCCAATTCGGTCTCTTTCGCTGGAGATACAGGTAAAGTCCAAAAATGTTTCTGTCCTTCCTCGTTCACTTGTGTTGTGTGTGTTGTAGGAAAACAAAAACAACAAAGCTGTTTCTCTCGGTTTAAATTGGTGCCGAAATCAACGATCGTGATTGGTCTACCCGCCTCACACGGTGACTCCTGATTGGTCGACGCGAGGATACAAGTTGTAGCGTTGCTAAGCGCCTGAAAGACCGCGAGAGTAGGGCGGGCGGGCAGGCAGATGACGTGAGTTCAACCGTCCACAAGGTGGCGCCAAAAACACACCAGTGGTGAGTGGACTTCGGATTTAGTGGAGTGCCTATCTCTCTCTCTCTCTAGGCCCTTTACTTTCACAATAATATCACAAATAGGCCTAGCTTTTATTCACGCACTAACACAATACCCTGAGTGTGTAGCCTACACGTTAAAAACTCAAAGTTTTCGACTTTTTAGATACTTAGCTACTTGGCAGGAAGGTTGTGCCAACTTGAGGATCTTGGTTATTCTGTGGATTTTTATTTTATTGTGTTTACAAGAATAGCTGATGCAAATAAAGCTCCTTCAGCAACATACTCATTCATTGTTATGTCTATTGTGTTAGTCAGTATGAGACTGTGGCAAGGTGTGGCAGGGTCAGCGCCTATTTGACATTTTGCTATAAAACCAAAGTAATCTTTCCTCTGTAGCCTATATGGTCCAAATGAAGACCTGAAACTGTGGCTGTTCTTCATCATGGAGATTCAAACAGTCATTAGTTTTGCATAAAGGAGTCATGAAATACAGTGAGATCAAAGATAGATCATACAGGAACTCTTACAGCCTTAATTATCATTCCAGTTTTTTATCATTCGTTAATGGTGCCGTTATAATAATAGATGCATTAAGAGGGAAATAGGGAACTGAGTCAGCAGATTTACAGGGCCCCCTTTTTATTATTATTTCTTTATTTTGTAATACACCAGTGACCAATACAATCGTGTTCCTGGAAAATAGGGTTAGTGTAATTCAATTATTTAGTGAAATTGAAAAAAAGATTTTGAAGATGGTTTGATTAAAAGAGAAAAAAAAATGATGACGTGGGGATTTTCCCATTTATCTTCAACAGACTTCTCAAGGTCTTGCTGGAATGTCATCTGCGGCAGTGTTTGGAAAGCTAATCAAAAATTTATGATGTTGATAAGACGAATGAGGTTTAGTGCTGTGTGCCTCCTCGCTGCCCTGCATGGCTGTCGATGAATGACTGTAGCCTGCAGAACAATGGCAAACACAGCAGTTTCTAAAACATCAAATAAACATAAATCTTATTTGTATATAATAAATAGGAGAGAAAAATAAAAGCAACTTTTGTTTCACAGTTCGATATTAGAAATATTAGAACCCCATATTATTATTTTGTTGCAGACTACACAGTGTCGGCTACTATTTCAATATGGATAACAGGAGGTGTAATGGGGATCCCAACAAACACAAAACTGTTTGCAGAGGGATCCAGTACTAACAAATCTTCCTTACAGAGGTGGAAAGGGACAGGAAGTGTTTATCATAGCCAGATGACTGGGACATTTTACTTTTAGAAACAGTAAAGAGTAGCTGTCTAGAAAATTAATTAAGCAAAGGTAAAAATAGATCTCCAAAAATATCCAAGGAGGACCAAGTAAATAAATGGATAAAAAGTTCTGTGTGTTCCCAAAAGTAGCCGCAGAATCAGTTCTGTTGAAAGGAGGAAAAAGAAGTGAAGCAGAAGACTGTGAAATAGGCTACCTTCTATCTCAAAACAATTCAGCTTTTATTTTGTTTGTTTTTATTTATCAGTCTGTGTGACACTGACTGACAGGCTCCTCAGGCCTCTGCTCTCCTCAGTGTGTGTAATCCCCAGCAGTTTCTACCGCAACACATGAAAAGGTCGCATCCCGTGGTCGGAGCAGTCTCCACGGCTGCATATGTGAGACACTGGGGGGAGGCTGACGGGCGTCTTATTGTCACTGGTCACTTGGTTTGACCATCAGGACCACCTGAAGAGAGGCCATCTGAGAGCAGCCACACGCAGCGACTTCTCACTCTGCTCCTATTTCTGGGCATCACATATGTCATCACTGCTCATCATGATGAGTGTGGTGTAGCCTACTGAGGTATAACTACAAATCACTCATGTGAAAACAATATGATGGTGATTTATCAAGAAAAAATGAAAATGTTAGTTTACTAAGTTTACTTTACTTCTCAAATGTGAGGATTTGCTGATGATCTCCATTTTATTTCACTGTTTATTTGCGATTTTAGACTCCTAGTCAAAGAAATGACCTTGTAGCTACTTGATCAATTTTCAGTCATTCAGACTAAACCATTCATTTCAAAAGTGAATTCTTTGTTGCAGCCTGCAAAAGAGAACATATTTATACTGCACTTTTCTAATGTTTAAAAATACTTTTCCTACAGTTTAGGTTTTTGTCAATACCCAGATATCGACTTTTTGAAGAAACAACTTTTCTTTTCGTATCTATACCCAGCTAATCTCTGAGGGAATAACCTGTTTTTGGTTTCACATTGGTTCTGAAGTCTGTGCTGCACACTTGATTTCTTCACAAAGATCCTGCAGCTGAAACATGCTGAGATCAAACTGGGTAAATCTGGTTATTATTAGGGTCCGGGCAGCGCAGCTGACAGGACACTATTGTATTCCTAGGAATTCTTCTTCTTCTTCTTCTTCTTTCTTTCTTTCTTCTTCCAAGGACACTATTGTATTCCTAGGAATTCTTCTTCTTTAGGGTCCGGGCAGCGCAGCTGACAGGACACTATTGTATTCCTAGGAATTCTTCTTCTTCTTCTTCTTCTTCTTCTTTAGGGTCCGGGCAGCGCAGCTGACAGGACACTATTGTATTCCTAGGAATTCTTCTTCTTCTTCTTCTTTCTTTCTTTCTTCTTCCAAGGAAGTCATACTTCCCATGGGCGAAAACTCACCAAACTTTGCACAAAGGTTCAGTCCCATGCCAGATTCACTCAACTCCAAGCACATGTGCCCCCCCCTCCTAGGGGGGGCACAATAAGCGTTTAAATTTAAAAACTTTAAAAATTCCTACCAAACCAACGGTAGATGCTACAGTGTTGAAACTTCACCACAATGTAGCCTCAATACTGCTGAAACTTTTGTCCACTTAAACTTATTACAAATTATGAAGTCCATCACTCTGTTTTTTTCAATAACTGTAAAACTTTTAAAATGTATCTCCTCCCACAATTTTTGCTCAATTGACACCAAACTTGCTACAGAGCATCTCCAGACTGTCCTCCACAAAACTTGTTTCTCGGATTTTTGATTAAGCAAAAATTGAGCCTACAGTGCATGAAAACGTTTGACTGCAAACAGTACTGTAAACATATACCATCAAATTCTTGATAAATACATTTTCAATCTTCCTGAAAAAAAATGACAATATTCTGGAGTCATGGTTACTGAAGTTTGGCAAATATCAGAATTTTATCTCAAAAACTGAATTTTTGAGAACATTTTGAATTCTGCTCTCATGGGAACAACTGCAGTCAATGTGAGAGTGGAATTTATAAACATCAGATTTTCTCTTATGAAGCAAAACACTTATCATTAAAAACAAATCACCAACATTTCCATGCTGTCAAGATGCAATTTATGTATTATCAGATTTTTGTTTAGATAACTGAATTTCTGACATTTTGACCATTTCATCACAACAGCTGCCCGGGCACTGACTCACCTGAGTGGATAAATGAAGCTACACAGCAGGTCTCACTACCAGCTAATTAGCTCAGCGAGTTAGGAGCTGGTTCTTGGTGTCAGAGGTTGTGAGTTCGAGACCCAGCAAGGGTGATGATGATGATGATGATGATGGATCAAAATGTCACATGTCCTTAAGCTGTTTTGCTGTCTAAATGCAATTTATGTATTAACAGATTTTTGTTTAGATAATAGAATTTCTGACTTTCTGAAATCTGCCTTGACAACAGCTGCCTGGGCACTGACTCCCTGAGTGGATAAATGAAGCTACACAGCAGGTCTCACTACCAGCCAATTAGCTCAGCGAGTTAGGAGCTGGTTCTTGGTGTCAGAGGTTGTGAGTTCGAGACCCAGCAAGGGCGATGATGATGATGATGACAGATCAAAATGTCAGTTGACCTCAATATGAAACACAAGACAATTGTCCTAATGGTGGCATCACAGCAAGCCTCTAAATAAAAAAAATAAAAAAAATAGCTTGGACTGGACCATGTGCGAAGGCTCCTAACATCTTAGACTCGTAGTTGATGTTTGACAAATACATATCATTATTTTACCTCAAAAACTGATTTTTCTTTTTACTGTGGTTTCAAATCTGCCTACACGACAGTGAATGGCTTACTCAATTTGTGAAGCCACTGTTGATCTGCCACTTGTCAATTAGCTCAGTGCGATAGACAATGGTCTTTGGTTCCCGAGGTTGTGGGTTCAATCCTCAACTGATGCAAATTGGACATTATAAGGTCAACTGTCTTGTCTTCCTATTCTCCTGTTTGTTGCTCAGAATTGCCTAAATTTGCCCAAAAGTAGCCCGGACCCGACCCATCGCTGCGCAGCAGCTATAATTCTTTCTTTCTTCTTCCAAGGAAGTCATACTTCCCATGGGCGAAAACTCACCAAACTTTGCACAAAGGTTCAGTCCCATGCCAGATTCACTCAACTCCAAGGACATGTGCCCCCCCCTCCTAGGGGGGGCACAATAAGCGTTTAAATTTAAAAACTTTAAAAATTCCTACCAAACCAACGGTAGATGCTACAGTGTTGAAACTTCACCACAATGTAGCCTCAATACTGCTGAAACTTTTGTCCACTTAAACTTATTACAAATTATGAAGTCCATCACTCTGTTTTTTTCAATAACTGTAAAACTTTTAAAATGTATCTCCTCCCACAATTTTTGCTCAATTGACACCAAACTTGCTACAGAGCATCTCCAGACCGTCCTCCACAAAACTTGTTTCTCGGATTTTTGATTAAGCAAAAATTGAGCCTACAGTGCATGAAAACGTTTGACTGCAAACAGTACTGTAAACATATACCATCAAATTCTTGATAAATACATTTTCAATCTTCCTGAAAAAAAATGACAATATTCTGGAGTCATGGTTGATGAAGTTTGGCAAATATCAGAATTTTAACTAAAAAACTGAATTTTCTAGAACATTTTGAATTCTGCTCTCATGGGAACAACTGCAGTCAATGTGAGAGTGGAATTTATAAACATCATATTTTCTCTTATGAAGCAAAACACTTATCATTAAAAACAAATCACCAACATTTCCATGCTGTCAAGATGCAATTTATGTATTATCAGATTTTTGTTTAGATGACTGAATTATTGACATTTTGACCATTTCATCACAACAGCTGCCCGGGCACTGGCTCACCTGAGTGGATAAATGAAGCTACACAGCATGTCTCACTACCAGCCAATTAGCTCAGTGAGTTAGGAGCTGGTTCTTGGTGTCAGAGATTGTGAGTTCGAGACCCAGCAAGGGTGATGATGATGATGATGATGATGATGGATCAAAATGTCACATGTCCTTAAGCTGATTTGCTGTCTAAATGCAATTTATGTATTAACAGATTTTTGTTTAGATAACAGAATTTCTGACTTTCTGAAATCTGCCTTGACAACAGCTGCCTGGGCACTGACTCCCTGAGTGGATAAATGAAGCTACACAGCAGGTCTCACTACCAGCCAATTAGCTCAGCGAGTTAGGAGCTGGTTCTTGGTGTCAGAGGTTGTGAGTTCGAGACCCAGCAAGGGTGATGGTGGTGATGATGACAGATCAAAATGTCAGTTGACCTCAATATGAAACACAAGACAATTGTCCTAATGGTGGCATCACAGCAAGCCTCTAAATTAAAAAAAAAAACAAATAGCTTGGACTGGTCCATGCGCGAAGGCTCCTAACATCTTAGACTCATAGTAGATGTTTGACAAATATCATTATTTTACCTCAAAAACTGATTTTTCTTTTTACTGTGGTTTCAAATCTGCCTACACGACAGTGAATGGCTTACTCAATTTGTGAAGCCACTGTTGATCTGCCACTTGTCAATTAGCTCAGTGCGATAGACAATGGTCTTTGGTTCCCGAGGTTGTGGGTTCAATCCTCAACTGATGCAAATTGAACATTATAAGGTCAACTGTCTTGTCTTCCTATTCTCCTGTTTGTTGCTCAGAATTGCCTAAATTTGCCCAAAAGTAGCCCGGACCCGACCCATCGCTGCGCAGCAGCTATAATCTTCTTCTTCTTTCTTTCTTTCTTCTTCCAAGGAAGTCATACTTCCCATGGGCGAAAACTCACCAAACTTTGCACAAAGGTTCAGTCCCATGCCAGATTCACTCAACTCCAAGGACATGTGCCCCCCCCTCCTAGGGGGGGCACAATAAGCGTTTAAATTTAAAAACTTTAAAAATTCCTACCAAACCAACGGTAGATGCTACAGTGTTGAAACTTCACCACAATGTAGCCTCAATACTGCTGAAACTTTTGTCCACTTAAACTTATTACAAATTATGAAGTCCATCACTCTGTTTTTTTCAATAACTGTAAAACTTTTAAAATGTATCTCCTCCCACAATTTTTGCTCAATTGACACCAAACTTGCTACAGAGCATCTCCAGACCGTCCTCCACAAAA